>NC_087365.1:4460000-4763030 GCF_030014295.1 Loxodonta africana | reverse complement strand
AAGACATTAAGAAGGGAATAAAGAAATCCATAGAATGCAACGAGACTGAAAACACTTCTGATCAAAACCTCTGGGACACAGCAAAAGCAGTGCTCAGAAGTCAATTTATATCAATAAATGCACACATACATAAAGAAGAAACAGCCAAAATCAGAGAACTGTCCCTACAACTTAAACAAATAGAAAGCAAGCAACAAAAGAATCCATCAGGCACCAGAAGAAAACAAATAATAAAAATTAGAGCTGAACTAAATGAATTAGAGAAGAGAAAAACAATGGAAAGAATTAACAAAGCCAAAAGCTGGTTCTTTGAAAAAATTAACAAAATTGGTAAACCATTGGCCAGGCTGACTGAAGAAATACAGGAAAGGAAACAAATAACATGAATAAGAAATGAGATGGGCCATATCAAAACGGACCCAACTGAAATGAAAAGAATCATATCAGATTACTATGAAAAACTGTACTCTAACAAATTTGAAGACCTAGAAGAAATGGATGAATTCCTAGAAACACACTACCTACCTAAACTAACACAATCAGAAGTAGAACAACTAAATTGATCTTATCAATTGATGCAGAAAAGGCATTTGACAAAGTCCAACACCCATTCATGATAAAAACTCTCAGCAAAATAGGGATACAAGGCAAATTCCTCAACATAATAAAGGGCATTTTTACAAAGCCAACAGCCAACATCATCCTAAATGGAGAGAGCCTGAAAGCATTTCCCTTGAGAATGGGAACCAGACAAGGATGCCCTTTACCCCACTCTTATTCAACACTGTGCTGGAGGTCCTAGGAAGAGCAATGAGGCTAGACAAAGAAATAAAGGCCATCCTGCTTGGCAGGGAAGAATTAAAATTATCTCTATTTCCACTATTTGCAGACCACGTGATTTATACACAGAAAACCCTAAGGAATCCTCAAGAAAACTACTGAAACTAATAGAAAGAGTTCAGCAGAGTATCAGATTACAAGATAAACATACAAAAATCAGTTGGATTCCTCTACATCAACAAAAAGAACATTGAAGAGAAAATCACCAAATGAATACCATTCACAGTAGCCCCCAAGAAGATAAAATACTTAGGAATAACCTTTACCAAAGATGTAAAAGACCTATACAAGGAAAACTATAAGGTACTATTGTAAGAAACTAAAAGGGACCTACATAAGTGGAAAAACATACCTTGCTCATGTATAGGAAGACTTAACATTGTAAAAATGTCTTCTACCAAAAGCCATCTATATATACAATGCACTTCCAATCCAAATTCCAAAGACATTTTTTAATGTGGTGGAGAAACAAATCACCAACTTCATATGGAAGGGAAAGAAGCCCCGGTAAGTAAAACATTACTGAAAAAGAAGAACAAAATGGGAGGCCTCACTCTGCCTGATTTTATAACCTATTATACAGCCACAGTAGTCAAAACAGCCTGGTAATGGTACAACAACAGACACATAGACCAATGGAACAGAATTGAGAACCCAGATGTAAATCCATCCACATATGAGCAGTTAATATTTGACAAAGGCCCAGTGTCAGTTAATTGGGGAAAAGATAGTCTTTTTAACAAATGGTGCTGGCATAACTGGATATCCATCTGCAAAAAAATGAAACAGGACCCATACCTCACACCATGCACAAAAACTAACTCCAAGTGGATCAAAGACCTAAACATAAAGTCTAAAATGATAAAGATCATGGAAAAAATATTAGGGACAACGTTAGGAGCCTTGATACAAGGCATAAACAGAATATAAAACATTACTAAAAATGACAAAGAAACCAGATAACTTGGAGCTCCTAAAAATTAAACACCTAAGTTCATCTAAAGACTTCACCAAAAGAGTAAAAAGACCACCTACACACTGGGAAAAAATTTTCAGCTATGACATCTCCGACCAGCACCGAATCTCTAGAATCTACATGATTCTGCTAAAACTCAACCACAAAAAAAACAAAAAAACCAATTAAAAATTAGGCAAAAGATATGAACAGGCCCTTCATTAAGGAAGACATTCAGGTGGCTAACAGATACATGAGGAAATGCTCTCAATCATTAGCCATTAGAGAAATGCAAATTAAAACTACCTTGAGATTCCATCTCACTCCAACGAAGCTGGCATTAATCCAAAAAACACAAAATAATAAATGTTGGAGAGGATGTGGAGAGATTGGAACACTTATACACTGCTGGTGGGAATGTAAAATGGCACAACCACTTTGGAAATCGATTTGGTGCTTCCTTAAAAAGCAAGAAATACAACTACCATACGAACCAGCAATCCCACTCCTCGGAATTTATCCTAGACAATTAAGAGCCTTTACTTGAACATATCTATGCACACCCATGTTTATTGCAACACTGTTTACAATAGCAAAAAGATGGAAGCAACCAAGGTGTCCATCAGTGGATGAATGGATAAATAAATTATGGTATAGTCACACAATGGAATACTATGCATCGATAAAGAACAGTGAGGAGTCTGTGAAACATTTCATAACATGGAGGAACCTGGAAGGCATTATGCTGAGTGAAATTAGTCAGTTGCAAAAGGACAAATATTGTATAAGACCACTATGATAAGATCTTGAGAAATAGTTTAAACTGAGAAGAAAATATTCTTTTGTAGTTAGGAGAGAGCGGAGGCGGGGAGGGAGGGAGAGGGTTATCTACTGATTAGATAGTAGATAAGACCTACTTTAAGGGAAGGGAAGGGCAACACTCAATACAGGGGAGGTCAACACAAGTGGACTAATCCAAAGGCAAATTAGTTTCCTGAATAAACTGAATGTTTCTAAGGTCAGCGAAGCAGGGGCAGGGGTTTGGGGACTATGGCTTCAGGGGACATCTAAGTCAATTGGCAAAATAAAATCTCTTAAGAAAACATTCTGCATCCCACTTCTAGGTGTGGCGTCTGGGGTCTTAAACGCTAGCAAGTGACAATCTAAGATGCATCAGTGAGTCTCAACCCACGTGGACCAAAGGAGAATGAAGAACACCAAGCTCACAAGGTAATTATGAGCCCAAGAGACAGAAAGGGCTACATGAATTAGAGACTACATCATCCTGAGACCAGAAGAACTAGATGGTGCCTGGCCACAACCAATGACTGCCCTGACAGAGAACACAACAGAGAACCCCTGAGGGAGCAGGAGAACAGTGAGATGCAGACCCCAAATTCTCGTAAAAAGACCAGACTTAATGGTCTGACTGAGACTAGAAGGACCCTGGTGGTCATGCCCCCCAGACCTTCTGTTGGCCCAGGACAGGAACCATTCTCGAAGCCAACTCTTCAGACATGGATTGGACTGGACAGTGGGTTGGAGAGAGATGCTGATGAGGAGTGAGCAACTTGCACCGTGTAGACACTTGAGACTATGTTGGCATCTCTGGTCTGGAGGGGAGATGAGAGGGTAGAGGGGGTTAGAAACTGGCAAAACAGTCACGAAAGAAGAGACTGGAAGGAGGGAGCGGGCTGTCTCATTAGGGGGAGAGTAAATGGGAGTATGTAGTAAGGTGTATATAGGTTTATATGTGAGAGACTGACTTAATTTGTAAACTTTCACTTAAAGCACAATAAAAAGTATTAAAAAAAAGAAAAGAGATAGAGGGTGAAGGTACTGAAGTTACCATGCCTAGGAAATGAGTCAGAGCAGCATAAAAAGAGCCTGAGCAAAGTAGAGGAGAGAAATAAGAAATCAAGCGGAAAGAGAAGGGACCTTGAATCTACAGACATACCTTGTTTTATTGCGCTTCACTTTATTGGGGCTTATAGGTACTGTGATTTTGACAAATTGAAGACTTGTAGCAACTCTGCGTTGACCAAGTCTATCAGAGCCATTTTTCCAACAGCATGTGCACACTACGTGTCTCTGTCTCACATTTTGGTAATTCTCTCAATATTTCAAACTTTTTCATTATTTTATAACTGTTATGGTGATCTGTGATCAGTGATATTTGATGTTACTATTGTAATCTTTTTGAGACAGCACGAAACTTGCCCATGTAAAAGGCCAACAATGTGTGTCTCCTGACTGACTATGGATTGGCCATTCCCTGTCTCCCTTCCCACTTCTGGCCTCCATATTCCCTGAGACAGGACAATATTGACACGAGGCCAATTAATAACCCTACAATGGCCTTTTAGTGCTTAAGTGAAAGGACGCGTTGCAGGTTTCTCGCTTTAAATCAAAAGCTAGAAATGATTAAGCTTAGTGAGGAAGGCAAGTCGAAAGTTGAGATAGGCTGAAAGCTAGGCCTGTTGCACCAAGCAGTCAGCCAAGTGGTGATTGCAAAGGAAAAGTTCTTGAGGCAAATCCAAAGTGCTACTCCAGTCAGCACACAAATGATAAGAAAGCAAAACAGCCTTATCGCTCACACGGAGAAAGTTTTAGTGATCTGGATGAAAGACCAAAGCAGCCACCACAATTCCCTCAAGCCAAAGCCTAATCAAAGGCAGAGCCCTAACTCTCTTCAATTCTCTGAAGGCTGAGAGAGGTGAGGAAGCTGCAGAAGAAAAGTTTGAAGCTAGCACAGGTTAGATGATAAGGTTTAAAGAAAGAAGTTATCTCCATAACATAAACGTGCAAGGTGAGGCAGCAGGTGCTGATGGAGAGGCTGCAGGAAGTTATCCCGAAGATCTGGCTGAGGTAGCTGACGAAGGTGACCGCACTGAACAACTGCTTTTCAACGTGGATGAAACTGCCTTACGTTGGAAGAGATGCTACCCAGGACTTGGAGGGCTAGAAAGGAGAGGTCAGTGCCTGGCCTCAGAGCTTCAAAGGACGGACTGACTAGCACAGCTGGTGTATTGTCTTCTGTTGGCTAGGATTTTGCTGAGAATTTTTGTATCTTTATTCCTGAGGGCTATTGGCCTGTAATTTTCTTTTTTTGTGGTATTTTTGCCTGGCTTAGGTATCAGGGTTATGTTGGCTTCAAAGATTAATTAGGGAGTGTTCTTCTCTTTTTTATGTACTGGAATAGTTTGGAAACCCTGGTGGCATAGTGGTTAAGCGCTACAGCTGTTAACCAAGACAACAGCAGTTCGAATCTGCCAGGCGCTCCTTGGAAACTCTGTGGGGCAGTTCTACTCTGTCCTATAGGGTCGCTATGAGTTGGAACCCACTCAACGACAGAGGGTTTGGTTTTTGGGCTTTTCTGGAATAGTTTGAGTAGAATTGGTGTCAACTCTTCTCTGAATGTTTGGCAGAATTCTCCAGTGAAGCCATCTGGGATAGGGCTTTTTTGTTGTTGCAGTTGGGGTATTTTTTTTTTATGAAATCTTCAATTTCTTCTTCTGTTATGAGTCTATTTAGATATTCGACCTCAGTTTGTGTCAGTTTGGGTAGGTAGTGTGTTTCTAGAAATTTGTCCCTTTCTTTTTGCTTTTCAAATTTGTTGGAGTACAATTTCTCATAATATTCTGTTATGATCCTCTTTATCTCAGTTGGTTCTGTTATAATGTCACCCATTTCATTTCTTATTTTGGTTATTTGGGTCTTCTCATGTTTTTTCTTTGTTAATTTGGCTAGTGGTTTGTCAATTTTATTGATCTCCTTGAAAAACAAACTTCTAATTTCTTTCTATTGTTTTTCTATTTCATTATTTCTGCTCTGATCTTTATTATTTCCTTTCTTCTGGTGACTTTTTGTTTTTTCTTTTCTATTTGTTCAAATTGTTGAGTTAAGTTACTGATTTTGGAGCTTGCTTCTTTCTTTTTTTCAACTGTGCTCTAAGTGAAAGTTTACAATTCAAGTCAGTTTCTCATACAAAAACTTAGACACACATTGTTATGTGACCCCAGTTGTTCTCCCTCTAGTGTGAGAGCACACTTTTTCTCTCCGCCCTGCATTTCCCGTATCCATTCAACCAGGCCCTGTCTCCCTCTGTCTTCTGATTTCACTCCTAGACAGGAGCTGTCTACGCAGTCTCATGTGTCAGCTTGTGCTAAGAAGCACACTCATCACCAGTATCATTTTATGTCTTAGAGTCCAGTCTAATCTTTGTCTGAAGAGTTGGCTTTGGGAATGGCTTTAGTTTTAGGCTAACAGAAAGCCTGGAGACCATGACCTCTGGGGTCCCTCCATTCTCAGTCAGACCATTAAGTCTGGTCTTTTTATTAGAATTTGAGGTTTGTATCCCACTTTTCTCCAGCTTCATCAGGGATTGTCCATTGTTTTCCCTGTCAAGGCAGTCATTGGTGGTAGCCAGGCACCATCTAGTTCTTCCAGTCTCAGGCTGATGGAGTCTCTGGTTTATATGGCCCTTTCTGGCTCTTGGGCTCATATTTACCTTGTGTCTTTGGTGTTCTTCATTCTCCTTTGCTCCAGATGGGTTGAGACCAATTGATGCATCTTAGATGGTTGCTTGCTAGCTTTTAAGACCCCAAACACCACTCACCAAAGTGGGATGCAGAACGTTTTCTTAATATACTTTGTTATGCCAATTGACCTAGAAGTCCCCTGAAATCATGGTCCCCAGGCCTTGCCCCTGCTACTCTGTCCCTCAAAGTGGCTGTATTCAGGAAACCTCTTAGCTTTTGGTTTAGTCCAGTTGTGCTGACTTCCCCTGTATTGTGTGTTGGCCTTCCTTTCATCTAAAATAATTCTTGTTTACTATCTAATTATTGTAGACACAGTCATGAGGAACCTTTACATAGATCAAGAGGCAGCTGTTTGGACAGAACAAAGGGATATTGATTGTTTTAAAGTCAGGAAAGTTGTGCACCAGGATTGTATTCTTTTACCATACCTATTCAATCTGTATGTTGAGCAAATAATCTGAGAAGCTGGACTATATGAAGAAAAATGGGGCATCAGGATTGGATGAAGACTCATTAATAACCTGCATTATGCAGATGACACAATCTTGCTTGCTGAAAGTGAAGAGGACTTGAAGCACTTACTAATGAAGATTAAAGACCACAACCTTCAGTATGGATTGCACCTCAACATAAAGAAAACAAAAGTCCTCACAACTGGACCAATCAGCAACATCATGATAAACGGAGAAAAGATTGAAGTTGTCAAGGATTTCATTTTACTTGGATCTACAATTAACAGCCATGGAAGCGTAGTCGAGAAATCAAAAGACGCATTGTGCTGGGTAAATCTGCTGCAAAGGACCTCTTTAAAGTGTTGAAAAGCAAAGATGTCACCTTGAAGACTAAGGTGAGCCTGACCCAAGCCATGGTATTTTCAATCGCATCATATGCGTGTGAAAGCTGGACAATGAATAAGGAAGACCAAAGAAGAATTGATGCCTTTGAATTGTGGTGTTGGTGAAGAATATTGAATATACCATGGACTTCCAGAGAGTGAATAAATCTGTCTTGGAAGAAGTACAACCAGAATGCTCCTTAGAGGCAAGGATGGCAAGACTGCATCTTACACACTTTGGACATGTTGTCAGGAGGGCTCAGTATCTGGAGAAGGACATCATGCTTGGCAAAGTACAGGGTCAGCGGAATAGAGGAAGACCAGCAAAGAGGTGGATTGGCACAGTGGTTGCAACAATGGGCTCAAGCATAACAAGGATTTTAAAGATGGTGCAGGACCAGGCAGTGTTTCATTCCGTTGTGCTTAGGGTCACTATGAGTCGGAACTGACTCAACAGCACCTAACAACAACAACAACATCTAATTACTGAGTACTCCTCTTCCTCCCTCCCCATACTTGTAACCATCAAAGGATGTTTTCTTCTGTGTTTAAACCTTTTGTTGGGTTCTTATAATAGTGGTCTCACACAATATTTGCCTTTTTGCAACTGACTGTTGTTTTTTTTTTTAATTTCATTCAGCGTAATGCCTTCAAGATTCCTCCATATTATGAGATGTTTCACAGATTCATCATTGTCTGTTATTGTTATGTAATATTCCACTGTGTGAATATACCATAATTTGTTTATCCATTTATTCATTGATGGGCACCTTGGTTGTTTCCATCTTTTTGCCATTGTAAACTGCGCTGCAACGAACATGGGTGTGCATATATCTATTCATGTGAGGGCTCTTATTTCTCTAGGATATTTTCCAACGAGTGGGACTGCTGGATCGTATGGTAGTTCTATTTCTAGCTTTTTAAGGAAGGGCCAAATCCATTTCCAAGTGGTTGCACCATTTTACATTCCCACCAGCAGTGTAAAACTGTTCCAGTCTCTACACAGCCTCTCCAATATTTATTATTTTGTGTTTTTTTTTTTTTATTAATGCTGGCCTTTTTGGGGTGAGATGGCTCTCATTGCAGTTTTGATTTGCATTTCTCTAATAGCTAATGATTGTGAGCACTTTCTCATGTGTCTGTTAGCCACCTGAATGTCTCCTTTAGTGAAGTGTCTGTTCATATCTTTGCCCATTTTTTGACTGGGTTTTCTTTTTGTTGTTCTTATAATAGGTTTTGCAGTATCTTGTAGATTTTAGAGATTAGATGCTGATTGGATTTGTTGCAGCCAAAATTTTTTCCCAGTCTGTAGGTTGTCTTTTACTCTTTTGGTGAAATCTTTGGATGAGCATAAGTGTTTGGTTTGTAGGGGCTCCCAGTTATCTAATTTCTCTTCTGGTGTTTGTGCATTGTTAATGCCATGTATTAGGGCTCCTAGCATTGACCCTATTTTTTCTTCCAGGATCTTGATTGTTTTGAGATAGTTTTTGTGCATGGTGTGAGGTAAGGGTCTTGTTTCACTTTTTTTTTCTTTTTTTTGCAGCTGGATATCCAGTTATGCAAGCACCATTTGTTAAAGAGAATGTCTTTTCCCCATTTAATGGATTTTGGGCATTTGTAAAATAACTGCTCATATGTGGATGAATTTTTGTCTGGATTCTCAATTCTGTTCCATTGATCTGTGTATCTGTTGTTGTACCAATACCAAGTTGTTCTGACTGCTGTGGCAGTATATTAGGTACTAAAATCAGATAGTGTGAGACCTCCCACCTTGTTCCTCTTTTTCAGTAATGCTTTACTTATCTGAGGCCTCTTCCCTTTCCATACAAAGTTGGTTATTTGTTTCTCCATCTCATTAAAAAATGCCATTGGAATTTGGATCGGGATAGCATTGTATCTATAGATCGCTTTGGGTAGAATAAACATTTTCACAATGTTGAGTCTTCCTATCGATAAGCAAGGTATATGTTTCCACTTATGTAAGTCTGTGGTTTCTTGCAGTAGTGTCTTGTAGTTTTCTTTGTATAGGTCTTTTACGTCTCTGGTTAGATTTATTTCTAAGTATTTTATCTTCTTGGGGGCTATTGTAAATGGTATTGACTTGGTGATTTCCTCTTCGACGTTCTCTTTGTTGGTGTAGAGGAATCCAACTCATTTTTGTATGTTTATCTTGTATCCTGATGCTGTGCTGAACTCTTCTGTTAGTTCCAGTAGTTTTCTTGTGAATTCCTTAGGGTTTTCTGTGAATAAGATCATGTCCTTTGCAAATAGAGACACTTTTAGTTCTTCCTTACCAATTCAGATGCTGTTTATTTCTTTTTCTAGCCTAATTTCTCTGGCTAGGACCTCCAGCACAACATTGAATAAATGTGGATTTAAAAGTCATCCTTATCTAGTTCCCATTCTCAAGGGGAATGCTTTCAGGCTTTCTCCATTTAGGATGATTTTGGCTGTTGGCTTTGTAGAAACGCCCTTTGTTATGTTAAGGAATTTCCCTTCTATTCCTGTTTTGCTGAGAGTTTTTATCATGAATAGGTGTTGGACTTTGTCAAATGCCTTTTCTGCGTCAATTGATAAGATATCGTGGTTCTTGTCTTCTGGTTTATTCATGTGATGGATTACATTGATTGTGTTTCTAAAATTAAACCATCCCTGCATACCTGGTATGAATCCCACCTGGTCATGGTGAATTATTATTATTATTATTTTGGTATGTTGTTGAATTCTATTGGTTAGAATTTTGTTGAGGATTTTTGTATCTAAGTTCATGAGGGATATAGGTCTGTAATTTTCTTTTTTTGTGGTGTCTTTTACCTGGTTTTGGCATCAGGGAAATAATGCTGGCTTCAAAGAATGAGTTTGGGAGTATTCCATCCTTTTCTATGCTTTGAAATACCTTTAGTAGTGGTGGTGTTAACTCTTCTCTGAAAGTTTGGTAGAATTCTCCAGTGAAGCCGTCAGAGTGAGGGATTTTTTGTTGTTGTTGCTGGGAATTTAAAAATTATCTTTTCAATCTTTTCTTTTATTATAGCTTTATTTACTTGTTCTATCCCTGTTTGTGTTAGTTTAGGTAGGTAGTGTGTTTCTAGAAATTTGTCCATTTCCTCTAGGTTTTCAAATTCATTAGAGTACAATTTTTCATAGTATTCTGTTATGATTCTCTAAATTTCAGTTGAGTTTCTTGTGATATCCCTTGTCTCATTTCGTATTCTGGTTGTTTGCTTTCTCTCCTCTTTTCCTTTTTTCAGTTTGGCCATGGTTTATTGATTTTGTTGATCTTTTCAAAGAACTAGCTTTTGGTCTTGTTACCTCTTTCAATTTTTTTTCTGTTCTCTATTTCATTTAATTCACCTCTAGTTTTTATTCTTTGCTGTCTTCTGGTGCCCCAGTGATCATTTTGCTGCTGTCTTACTATTTATTCTATTTGTAGGGATAATTCCTTGATTTTGGCCCTTTCTTATTTTCAGATGTGTGCATTTAGTTCTGTAAGTTGACCTCAGAGCACTGCTTTTACTGTGTCCCAAAGGTTCTGGTAGGAAGTGTTTTCATTCTCATTTAATTCTGTGAATTTCTTTATTTCATCCTTAATTGCTTCTATAACGCAGTAGTTTTTGAGCAAGGTGTTGTTCAGTTCCCATGTGTTTGATCTTTTTTTTTTTTTTCCTTCCTTTTTCTGTTATTGGTTTCTACTTTTATGGCTTCGTGGTCAGAAAAGATGCTTTGCAATATTTCAGTGTTTTGGATTCTGTTAAGGCTTGCTTTGTGCCTAATATGTGGTCTATCCTTGAGACTGTTCCATGTGTGTTGGAAAAGAAGGTATACTTGGGTGTTGTTGGGTGGAGTGTTCTGTATATGTCTAGGAGGTCAAGTTGGTTGGTTATGGCATTTAGATCTTCTGTGTCTTTATTGAGCTTCTTTCTGGCTGTTCTGTCCTTCACTAAAAGTGGTGTGTTGAAGTCTCCTATTATTGTGGAGCTGTCTATCTCACTTTTCAATGCTGTTAGAATTTGTTTTATGTATTTTGGATCCCTGTCTTTGGGTGTATAAATATTTTTTATGGTTATATTCTCCAGGTATATTGACCCTTTAATCATTATATTTTGTCCTTTCTTATCCTTTGTGGTGGATTTTACTTTAAAGTCTGTTTTGTCAGAAATTAACATCTCCACTTCTACTCTTTTTTGATTGTTGTTTGCTTGATGAGTCTTTTTTCCATCCTTTGAGTTTTAGTTTTTTTGTGTCTTTAAGTCTAAAGTGTGTCCTATAGGCAGCATATAGACAAATCATATTTTTTTATCCATTCTGCCACTCTCTCTCTCTTTATTGGTGCATTTAGTCCATTTATATTCAGCATAATTATTGATATGTATGAGTTTAGTGCTGTCATTTAGATGCATTTTTTTGTTGTTATTGTTCTGTTTTGTTTACGTGTGTGTTGTTGGCACTCTTTTTTGCTTAATTTTCTGTGGTGAGTTGTTTTTCTTTATATATTGTCTTTTCCTCTTTTTCATTTTGTTGCTTTTGTATTTGTTGAGTCTTTATGTTTTTCTTGTTTTATATTTCGATGTATAAGATTGTTAGTTTCCTTTGTGGTTACCTTAATATCTACCCCTGTTTTTATAAGTTTAGGCCAAACTTTTATTTCTTTATATTGCCTTGACTTCCTCTTCATATGAAAGACCTATGACTACATTTTTTAGTCCCTCTATTTTCTTTTAATGTTGTCATCTTTTACGTAATGACCTCTCTGTTTCCTTGTTTGGAGCATTTTAGCTTTGATTTATTTTTGTGATTTCCCTGTCTGGGTTGATATCTGGTTTTTCTGTCCTGTGTTCTAGTCTTGGGTTGTCATCTGATGTTATTGATTTTCTAACTGGAGTATTCCTTTTAATATTTCTTATAATTTTGGTTTAGTTTTTGCAAATTCCCTAAACTTCTATTTATCTGAAAATGTCCTAATTTCGCTTTCATAATTCAGAGACATTTTTGCTGGATATATATTTCTTGGCTGGCAGTTTTTTTCCTTCAAGGCTTTATATTTAACATCCCATTACTTTCTTGCCTGCATGATTTCTGCTGAGAGTCCGAGGTTAGTCTTATTGACTCTTCTTTGTAGATGACTTTTTGTTTATCCCTAAAACCCAACAACCCATCCCTAGCTGGTCTTAAAATTCTCACTTTATCTCTGGTTTCTGCAACTTTGATTACAACATGTCTTGGTGACTTTCTTTTGGGATCTACCTTGGGTGGAGTTTGATGAGCATCTTGGATAGATATCGTCTCACCTTTCATGATATCAGGGAAGTTTTCTGCCAAAAAATATTCAACAATTCTCTCTATATTTTCTGTTATGCCCACCTGTTCTGGTACTCCAATCACTCATAGCTTATTTCTCTTGATGGAGTCACACATAATTCTTCATTTTTTTTTTTAATTCTTTTATCTGACTTTTCCTCCAATATGTTGGTGTCAAGTGCTTTATCTTTAGTTGCAGTAATTCTGACTTCCATTTCCTCTATTCTGCTCCTCTGACTTCCTATTGAGTTGTCCAATTCTGAAATTTTATAGTTAATCTTCTGAATTTCTGTTTGCTGTCTCTGTATGGATTCTTGCAGGCTATTAAAAATGTCATTATGCTCTTCTCTAATCTTCCTAAGTTCCTCTAATGCTATGTCTTTGTGTTCCTTGGCTTATTCTGTGTTTTGCATGATCTCCTTCCTGATCTCTTGAAGAGATGTGTATATTAATTCTTTGTATTCTACCTCCTCTGGTAGTTCCAGAAAATTCTCTTCATGTGGAAGATTTCTTTATTCTTTGTTTTGGGACCTGGCTGAAGCCACCATGTTCTGCCTCTTTATGTGATTAGATATTGACCATTTTCTCTGAGCCATCAATAAGATATTGTATTTATTTATGTTTGCTTAGTGTCCTAGCTTCTTGTTTTGTTTGTTTTCATATGACCAAATAGGCTGCTCAAGTGGGCTAGTTTGATTATTGGTGCCTTTGAAGCTCTAATATCCTGTCACCAGTTGGTTAGAGGTGTTAATATGTATATGAGCACAGGATTCCACTTAATTTTCTTGTATGGATTCAGATCAGGTGTCCAACAGGTAGTTGGTCACTATGTGGTGCAGGCTCTCACCTACAGTCTTAGAAGAGCAGGGATGATTGGGGTAGGCACAGGTATCTGGCTGCAGTAGGGGGGTCACATGCTGAGCAAGGCAGGGGACTGACAACCACCCCTGAGAGTCTGTAAGGATAGTGTTCCCCTGTTCCCTAGAGAGCCTAGGTGGGTGGATTTTGCAGCTGGACTACGGGAACCTAATGCTGTTTGTTGTAAGGAGTGGGAGGCACCACTTATTCTTGGACCCCTGTCGAGGGTGGCTTGGTGTCATGGATGAAGCCACCAGTCCTCAGGCCCCTGATGTGGGTAGGTAAGGACCCTGCTTAATAGGCAGAGCAGTGTCAAATGTCACCAAGCTGCCTCTCCACCATGTAGCTGAAACAGTTGAAGTTAGACTTCAGGTATATACTCTGTTGTACTGTTGTAATGAGGGCCTATGCTGTTGAAATGGTCCACACAAGTCTATGCAGGGGCAAAAGGCATTCAAAATCCATGGACTGCTTATGCCTGTGCCTAGGCAAAGGAGCTGTTTCTGCCCTGAGTTCCCAGCTTAATGGAGCTGGCAGATTATTTTTTCTCAGTTTGTTAATTTGTTCCTTCTCCAAGGCCTGGAAGATGGCTCGGGACACACAATAGGTCCTTCTTTCAGCCCAGGGAAAGCAGTTATCCCTGAAGCCGGCTTGGGACCCAGTGCAGAGCTGGGAGGGTCAGTTAAATTGGAGAGAGGTTTTTCCAAAGGGGTGTTTTTTGTCTGCCTGGTAGATTAGATTCAAGTACTTATGCTGAGAGCATTGTTTTTCACTGATTCTGGAGGTGTGATTAACTCCCTGCCGCTCAATCTCTTTCAATGTGGAAAATACATCTCATAAACCACTGCTTGTCTCACTACACTCACAACAGCGGGTTCGGCCCGCAAGGTGCTGGTTCCAGCTGGGTCAGGTCTGGCAACTCCTCACTGCTTCTGAACTGTCTCTCCCTTCCCCTGCTACTCAGTCTAATTCCTCAACTTTGCCTTTGATGTTCAGGGCTCCTAGGTTGTCACATATATAATTGATTCACTTAGTTTTTGGGGGGATCTTTTTTGTGAGAGGGACCATCAGAAGCATCTGACTAGTCCGCCATCTTGGTCCCACCTCCTTTTCTTTCTTTTTTGATGTGTGCACTTATTGCTATAAATTTTCTTGTGAGCATTGTTTTTGCCATGTCTTCATTCTTATTTGATTCTAAGATTTTTTTCTATAATCCTGTAGTTTTTAAGTAAAGTATTATTCAGTTTTCATGTATTTAATTTTTTCCTTGCACTTTCTTCTACTGATTTCTAGTTTTATAGTCAGAGAAGATGCTTTGTAGTATGTTCATGTTTTTTTAAGTTTATTGAGGCTAGCTTTGTGGCTTATGATATGGTCTCTTGGAGAATGATCCATGTACATTGAAGAAGAATCTGTACTGTGGTGCTGTTGGATTGTGAGTTCTGTGTATGTCTATGAAGTTGAGTTGGTTGATTGTGTCACTTAGATCTTCTGTATCTTTACTGAGTTTCTTTGTAGTTGTTCTGCCTGTCATCAAAAGTGGTGTGTTAAAGCCTCCTACTGTTATTGTAGAACTGTCTATTTCTCTTTTCTATTCAGTTAGTTTGTTTTATGTGTTTTGGATCTCTGTCATTGGGTACATAAATATTTATTATTGTTGTATCTTCTTGGTGAATTGACCCTTTAGTCATTATATAATGCCCTCCTTTGTTTCTTTTAATGGATTTTGATTTAAAGTCTCTTTTATCCAAAATTATTATGGCAGATGACATGATCCTATACATAGAAAATCCCAGAGATTCCACAAGAAAGTTACTGGAGCTAATAAAATGGTTCAACAAAGTGGCAAGGTACAAGAACAACATATGAAAATCAGTTGAGTTGTTCTACACTAAACCTAACAACCTACACTAGCAAGGAGAATTCTAAAATGGAAATCAAGAAAACAATACTGTTTGCAATAGCCCCAAAAGTATAAAATACCTAGTAATAAATCTAGTCAGGGATGTAAAAGGCTTATATAAGAAAATATGCAACACACTACTGCAAGAAACCAAAAGATACCTACATAAATGGAAAAACATTCCATGCTCGTGGATTGAAAGACTTTACATTGTGAAAATGTCAGTACTACCCAAAGCAATCTATAGTCATAATGCAATCTCAATGCAAATCCCAACAACACTCTTTAATGTAATAGAAAAACTAATCTCAAATTACATGGGAAGGAAAAAGACCCCAAAAGCTAAGCAATATTGAAGAAGAACAAAGTATGAGGCCTCACACTTCCAGATCTCAAAAGTTACTGTTCAGCCACAGTAATCAAAACAGCCTGATACTGGTATAAAGACAGACACATAGACCAATGGAACAGAATTGAGAACCCAGAAAAAAATCCATCCTTCTGTGGACAGCTGATCTTTGACAAATGGTGGAAGTCCATTCAATGTAGAAGAGGCAGTCTTTTTAACAAATGGTGCTCTCAAAGCTGGATATCCACTTGCAGAAAATGAAACAGGATCCATATCTCACACCATTCAGAAAAACTAACTCAAAATGAATCAAAGACCTAAATGTTAAAACTAAAACTATAAAGTTCCTGGAAGATAACATAGAGACAAAGTTAACCCCCCAAAAACAAAACCACTGCTGTTGAGTCGATTCCAACTCATAGCAACCCTGTAGGACAGAGTAGAAACGCCCCATAGAGTTTCCAAGGAGCGCCTGGCGGATTTGAACTTTTGGTTAGCAGCCATTGCACTTAATCACTATGCCACCAGGGTTTCCATGGGACAAAGCTAGAGGTCCTAATTTTTGGCATAAATTCACTATCAAACACAACTAAATATGCATGAACAACAAACTAGATAACTGGGAGCTCCTAAAAATTAAACACTTATGTTCATCACAAGACTTTACCAAAAGTAAATCCCAAGGAGTTCACAAGAAAACTTCTAAAGCTAATAGAGGAATTTAGTGGACTTGCAAAGTACAAGGTTAATAAACAAAGATCAGCTGCATTTCTATACACCAGCAAGGAGAAAACTAAGAGAATAAAATACTTAGGAGTAAGTGTAACCAGGGTTGTGAAGGACTTATGTAATGAAAATTATGAAACAGCCTTCTCCACGGAAATAGAAAAACCAATCCTAAACTTTATATGGAATCTCAAGAGGCCCCAGATAGCTAAAACAATGTTGAAAGAGTAGAACAAAGTAGGAGGACTCACACTTTCTGATCTTAAAAGATACTATAAGGCTACAATAATCACAACAGCCTGGTAGTGGCGTAACAATAGACACATAAACCAATGTTAAAGAATTGAGATTCCAGAAATAAACTCACATATCTATGGTCAACTGATTTTTGACAAGGTTGCTAAGTCTGTTCTGTGGGGAACGAAGAGTCTCTTCAATAAATGGTGCTGGGAAAACACGATTTCCACATGCAGAAAATTAAACAGGATCCATGCCTCATACCATAACACAAAGAAAAAAAATTAAAATGGATTAAGGAACTAAATGTGCAAACTAAAACCATAAAATTCTTAGAAGAACAAGCAAGGGCAACATTGTCAGGCCTAGCTTTCAACAATAGATTATCTAATATAATAACAAAACACAAATAACAAAAGACAAAATAAATAAATGAGATCTCATAAAAATAAAAAACTTTTGTTCGTCAAAAGATTTTACCAAAAAAGGAGGCGGGGCCAAGATGGTGGACTAGGTGGATGCTACGGCGGATCCCTCTTGCAACAAAGACTCGGGAAAACAAGTGCATCGATCACATACATAACAATCTATGAACCCTGAACAACAAACACAGATTTAGAGACGGAGAACAAACAAATACGGGGAGGCAGCGATTGTTTTCAGAGCCTGGAGCCAGCATACCAGTCAGGTGACCTTCAGTGCCCGATTTGGGGCAGAGCCCAGGGGGGCAGACGGCACAAACAGGGGGCCCAGCCCTAACCCCCGAACTCATTCCGGGAGGGGGCGCAGCCGGTGGGAGAAGTCCCCAGGAGGCAGTGACTGGTCTTCGAGTGGGGAAAGCAGCGTCCCAGCAGGGGAGACGTCCCGTCGGGATTTTGGCGGGGCACAGGTACGGCACAGGCACGGAGAACTGATCCACCCCCCTGAACTAGCCCGGGGGGGGCCCAGCCATTTCACGCAGGCGGCGTGGCGACACGGCCGGTGGGGGAGGTCCCCGGGGGGCAGCGACTGGTCTTGGAGCGGGGAGAGCGGTGTCCCAGCCAGGAGACGCGGGCGCGGTGCAGGCACAGGGAGCTGCTCCGCTCGCCTGAACTGACTCAGGGGTGGGGCCCAGCCGGTTCACGGCGGCTGCACGGCGACGCGGCTGCTGGGACGGGGAGTCCCCAGGAGGCAGCGACTGATTTTGGAGTCGGGAGTGCACCGTCCAAGTAGGGGAAACTTGATGTTGGGCGTGGGGCTGGCAGCAGAGGATCTGACCATGACTCCAGCAGGCAAGACACCCCAGGGGCAATCTCCACACAGCCAGCACACATAGGCGATGCGCCTGTGGAAATCTCAGATATAATAGTCATTCCAAACAAGACAAGCAACTCTGGCTATATTCTGAGGTGCTACTCTCCTATCTCTCTGATCCCTCCTCCACCCTCCCCAGGCGGCTTCAATAACATCCGAATAGCCTGAGCCAAGGGAGAACTCTGATAGAGATCTGACTGCATTTTTTTTCAGCGGATTTTCTGGAAAAACTAGTTTCCCAGTGATGGCTCAGAGACAACAATCCATATCAAACCACTTAAAGAAGCAGACCATGACAGCTTCTCCAACCCCCCAAACAAAAGAATCAAAATCTTTCCCAAATGAAGATACAATCCTGGAATTATCAGATACAGAATATAAAAAACTAATTTACAGAATGCTTCAAGACATCACAAATGAAATAAGGCAAACTGCAGAAAAAGCCAAGGAACACACTGATAAAACTGTTGAAGAACTCAAAAAGATTATTCAAGAACATACTGGAAAAATTAATAAGTTGCAAGAATCCATAGAGAGACAACATGTAGAAATCCAAAAGATTAACAATAAAATTACAGAATTAGACAACGCAATAGGAAGTCAGAAGAGCAGACTTGAGCAATTAGAATGCAGACTGGGACATCTGGAGGACCAGGGATTCAACACCAACATAGCTGAAAAAAAATCAGATAAAAGAATTTAAAAAAATGAAGAAACCCTAAGAATCATGTGGAACTCTATCAATAAGGATAACTTGCAGGTGATTGGAGTCCCAGAACAGGGAGGGGGGACAGAAAACACAGAGAAAATAGTTGAAGAACTCCTGACACAAAACTTCCCTGACATCATGAAAGACAAAAGGATATCTATCCAAGATGCTCATCGAACCCCATTTGAGATTGATCCAAAAGGGAAAACACCAAGACATATTGTCATCAAACTCGCCAAAACCAAAGATAAACAGAAAATTTTAAAAGCAGCCAGGGGGAAAAGAAAGGTTTCCTTCAAGGGAGAATCAATAAGAATAAGTTCAGACTACTCAGCAGAAACCATGCAGGCAAGAAGGGAATGGGATGACATATACAGAGCACTGAAAGAGAAAAACTGCCAGGCAAGGATCATATATCCAGCAAAACTCTCTCTGAAATATGAAGGCGAAATTAAGACATTTACAGATAAACACAAGTTTAGAGAATTTGCAAAAACCAAACCAAAGCTACAAGAAATACTAAAGGATATTGTTTGGTCAGAAAACCAATAATATCAGATACCAGCACAACACAAGGTCACAAAACAGAACGTCCTGATATCAACTCAAATAGGGAAATCACAAAAACAAACAAATTAAGATTAATTAAAAAAAACAATAACAGGGAATCATGGAAGTCAATAGGTAAAAGATCACAATAATCAAAAAGAGGGACTAAATACAGGAGGCATTGAACTGCCAGATGGAGAGTGACACAAGGCGATATAGAACGATACAAGTTAGGTTTTTACCTAGAAAAATAGGGGTAAATAATAAGGTAACCACAAAAACGAATATCAACTCCATAACTCAAGATAAAAGCCAAGAAAAACGTAACGACTCAACTACCATAAAGTCAAACATATGAAAATGAGGATCTCACAATTTACTAAGAAAAATGCCTCAGCACAAAAAAGTATGTGGAAAAATGAAATTGTCAACAACACACATAAAAAGGCATCAAAACGACAGCACTAAAAACTTATTTATCTATAATTATGCTGAGTGTAAATGGACTAAATGCACCAATAAAGAGAAAGTCACGGACTGGATAAAGAAACACGATCCATCTATATGCTGCCTACAAGAGACACACCTTAGACTTAGAGACACAAACAAACTAAAACTCAAAGGATGGAAAAAAATATATCAAGCAAACAATAAGCAAAAAAGAAGAGGAGTAGCAATATTAATTTCTGACAAAATAGACTTTAGACTTAAATCCACCACAAAGGATAAAGAAGGACACTATATAATGAGAAAAGGGACAATTGATCAGGAAGACATAACCATATTAAATATTTATGCACCCAATGACAGGGCTGCAAGATACATAAATCAAATTTTAACAGAATTGAAAAGCGAGATAGATACCTCCACAATTATAGTAGGAGACTTCAACACACCACTTTCGGAGAAGGACAGGACATCCAGTAAGAAGCTCAACAGAGACACGGAAGACCTAATTACAACAATCAACCAACTTGACCTCATTGACTTATACAGAACCCTCCACCCAACTGCTGCAAAGTATGCTTTTTTTTCTAGCGCACATGGAACATTCTCTAGAATAGACCACATATTAGGTCATAAAACAAACCTTTGCAGAGTCCAAAACATCGAAATATTACAAAGCATCTTCTCAGACCACAAGGCAATGAAACTAGAAATCAATAACAGAAAAACTAGGGAAAAGAAATCAAATACTTGGAAAATGAACAATACCCTCCTGAAAAAAGACTGGGTTATAGAAGACATCAAGGAGGGAATAAGGAAATTCATAGAATGCAACGAGAATGAAAATACTTCCTATCAAAACCTCTGGGACACAGCAAAAGCAGTGCTCAGAGGCCAATTTATATCGATAAATGCACACATACAAAAAGAAGAAAGAGCCAAAAGCAGAGAACTGTCCCTACAACTTGAACAAATAGAAAGTGAGCAACAAAAGAACCCATTAGGCACCAGAAGAAAACAAATAATAAAAATTAGAGCTGAACTAAATGAATTAGAGAACAGAAAAACAATTGAAAGAATTAACAAAGCCAAAAGCTGGTTCTTTGAAAAAATTAACAAAATCGATAAACCCTCGGCTAGACTGACTAAAGAAATACAGGAAAGGAAACAAATAACCCGAATAAGAAACGAGAAGGACCACATCACAACAGACCCAAATGAAATTAAAAGAATCATTTCAGATTACTACGAAAAACTGTACTCTAACAAATTTGAAAACCTAGAAGAAATGGATGAATTCCTGGAAAAACACTACCTACCTAAACTAACACATTCAGAAGTAGAACAACTAAATAGACCCATAACAAAAAAAGAGATTGAAACGGTAATCAAAAAACTTCCAACAAAAAAAAGCCCTGGCCCGGACGGCTTCACTGCAGAGTTCTACCAAACTTTTAGAGAAGACTTAACACCACTACTACTGAAGGTATTTCAAAGCATAGAAAATGACGGAATACTACCCAACTCATTCTATGAAGCCACCATCTCCCTGATACCAAAACCAGGTAAAGACATTACAAAAAAAGAAAATTATAGACCTATATCCCTCATGAACATAGATGCAAAAATCCTCAACAAAATTCTAGCCAATAGAATCCAACAACACATCAAAAAAATAATTCACCCTGATCAAGTGGGATTTATACCAGGTATGCAAGGCTGGTTTAATATCAGAAAAACCATTAATGTAATCCATCACATAAATAAAACAAAAGATAAAAACCACGTGATCTTATCAATTGATGCAGAAAAGGCATTTGACAAAGTCCAACACCCATTTTTGGTAAAAACTCTTACCAAAATAGGAATTGAAGGAAAATTCCTCAACATAATAAAGGGCATCTATGCAAAGCCAACAGCCAATATCACTCTAAATGGAGATAACCTGAAAGCATTTCTCTTGAGAACGGGAACCAGACAAGGATGCCCTTTATCACCGCTCTTATTCAACATTGTACTTGAAGTCCTAGCCAGGGCAATTAGGCTAGACAAAGAAATAAAGGGTATCCGGATTGGTAAGGAGGAAGTAAAGTTATCACTATTTGCAGATGACATGATCTTATACACAGAAAATCCTAAGGAATCCTCCAGAAAACTACTGAAACTAATAGAAGAGTTTGGCAGAGTCTCAGGTTATAAAATAAACTTACAAAAATCACTTGGATTCCTCTACATCAACAAAAAGAACACCGAAGAGGAAATCACCAAATCAATACCATTCACAGTAGCCCCCAAGAAGATAAAATACTTAGGAATAAATCTTACCAAGGATGTAAAAGACCTATACAAAGAAAACTACAAAGCTCTACTACAAGAAATTCAAAAGGACATACTTAAGTGGAAAAACATACCTTGCTCATGGATAGGAAGACTTAACATAGTAAATATGTCTATTCTCCCAAAAGCCATCTATACATATAACGCACTTCCGATCCAAATTCCAATGTCATATTTTAAGGGGATAGAGAAACAAATCACCAATTTCATATGGAAGGGAAAGAAGCCCCGGATGAGCAAAGCATTACTGAAAAAGAAGAAGAAAGTGGGAGGCCTCACTCTACCTAATTTCAGAACCTATTATACAGCCACAGTAGTCAAAACAGCCTGGTACTGGTACAACAACAGGCACATAGACCAATGGAACAGAATTGAGAACCCAGATATAAATCCATCCACATATGAGCAGCTGATATTTGACGAAGGACCAGTGTCAGTTAATTGGGGAAAAGATAGTCTTTTTAACAAATGGTGCTGGCATAACTGGATATCCATTTGCAAAGGAATGAAACAGGACCCATACCTCACACCAAGCACAAAAACTAACTCCAAGTGGATCAAAGACCGAAACATAAAGACTAAAATGATAAAGATCATGGAAGAAAAAATAAAGACAACCTTAGGAGCCCTAATACAAGGCATAAACAGAATACAAAACATTACCAAAAATGATGAAGAGAAACCCGATAACTGGGAGCTCCTAAAAATCAAACACCTATGCTCATCTAAAGACTTCACCAAAAGAGTAAAAAGACCACCTACAGACTGGGAAAGAATATTCAGCTATGACATCTCCGACCAGCGCCTGATCTCTAAAATCTACATGATTCTGTCAAAACTCAACCACAAAAAGACAAACAACCCAATCAAGAAGTGGTCAAAGGAGATGAACACACATTTCACTAAAGAAGATATTCAGGCAACCAGAAGATACATGAGAAAATGCTCTCGATCATTAGCCATTAGAGAAATGCAAATTAAAACTACGATGAGATTCCATCTCACACCAACAAGGCTGGCATTAATCCAAAAAACACAAAATAATAAATGTTGGAGAGGCTGCGGAGAGATTGGAACTCTTATACACTGCTGGTGGGAATGTAAAATGGTTCAACCACTTTGGAAATCTATCTGGCGTTATTTTAAACAGTTAGAAATGGAACTACCATACAACCCAGAAATCCCACTCCTTGGAATATACCCTAGAGATACAAGAGCCTTCACACAAACAGGTATATGCACACCCATGTTTATTGCAGCTCTGTTTACAATAGCAAAAAGCTGGAAGCAACCAAGGTGTCCATCAATGGATGAATGGGTAAATAAATTGTGGTATATTCACACAATAGAATACTACGCATCGATAAAGAACAGTGACAAATCTGTGAAACATTTCATAACATGGAGGAACCTGGAAGGCATTATGCTGAGTGAAATTAGTCAGAGGCAAAAGGACAAATATTGTATAAGACCACTATTATAAGATCTTGAGAAATAGTAAAAACTGAGAAGAACACATACTTTTGTGGTTATGAAGGGGGGAGGGAGGGAGGGAGAAAGGGAGGGAGAGGGTTTTTTATTGATTAATCAGTAGATAAGAACTGCTTTGGGTGAAGGGAAAGACAACACTCAATACATGGAAGATCAGCTCAACTGGACTGGACCAAAAGCAAAGAAGTTTCTGGGATAAAATGAATGCTTCAAAGGTCAGCAGAGC
This sequence comes from Loxodonta africana, assembly GCF_030014295.1. Lineage (NCBI taxonomy): Eukaryota > Metazoa > Chordata > Mammalia > Proboscidea > Elephantidae > Loxodonta > Loxodonta africana. The sequence goes on along the minus strand of NC_087365.1, from coordinate 4,739,439 downwards.
AGGGGCGGGGGTCTGGGGAACATGGTTTGAGGGGACTTCTAAGTCAATTGGCAAAATAATTCTATTATGAAAACATTCTGCATCCCACTTTGAAATGTGGCGTGTGGGGTCTTTAATGCTAACAAGCGGCCATCTAAGTTGCATCAATTGGTCTCAACCCACCTGGAGCAAAGGAAAATGAAGAACACCAAGGTCACACGATAACTAAGAGCCCAAGAGACAGAAAGGGCCACATGAACCAGAGACCTACATCATCCCGAGACCAGATGAACTAGTTGGTGCCCGGCCACAATCGATGACTGCCCTGACAGGGAGCACAACAGAGAACTCCTGAGGGAACAGGAGATCAGTGGGATGCAGACCCCAAATTCTCATAAAAAGACCATAGTTAATGGTCTGACTGAGACTAGAGGAATCCCGGCGGCCATGCTCCCCAGACCTTCTGTTGGCCCAGAACAGGAACCATCCCCGAAGACAACTCATCAGACATGAAAGGGACGGGTCAGCGGGTGGGAGAGAGATGCTGATGAAGAGTGAGCTAATTATATCAGGTGGACACTTGAGAGTGTGTTGGCAACTCTTGTCTGGAGAGGGGATGGGAGGATAGAGAGAGTTGGAAGCTGGCAAAATTGTCACGAAAGGAGAGACTGAAAGGGCTGACTCAATAGGGGGAGAGCAAGTGGGAATACTGAGTAAGATGTATGTAAACTTATATGTGACTGATTGGATTTGTAAACGTTCACTTGAAGCTTAATAAAAGTTAATAAAAAAAAAAAAAGATTTTACAAAAAAAGCAAAAAGACAAGCTACCAGCTGGGAGAATATCTTTGGAAACCATATATCTGACATAATCTAATAATCAAAATATATATAAACCTTTGACATTTTAACAGCAAAAAGACAAATAGCCCAATCATACAATGGGAAAAGGGCTTGAATAAACATTTTCACCCAAGAGGACATTCAAGTGACCACCAAACACGTGAAAACATGCTCAGTGTTGTTAGCCATCAGAGAGATGCAAATTAAAATCACAATGGGTTACCACTTCACATCCGCTGGGATGGCTAAGGAAACCCTGGTGGTGTAGTGGTTGAGTTCAGCTGCTAACCAAAAGAGCAGTAGTTTGAATCCACCAGGTGCTCCTTGGAAACACTAAGGGGCAGTTCTACTCTATCCTATAGGGTAGCTATGAGTCAGAATCAACTTGATGGCTACAGGTTCATTTGTTTGTTTAGGATGGCTAAGATTAAAAAAAAAAAAATCAGAAAATAACAAATGTTGGGAAATTAGAACCTTATCCATTGCTGTTGGGAGTGAAAAACAGTGTGGAAAACAGTATGGCAGTTCCTCCAAAAACTAAAAAAAGAAATACCATATTACCCAGCAATTCCATCCTAGGACTATACCTAAAAGACTTGAAAGCAGAGACTCATACAGAGACTTGTACATCAGTGTTCATTGCAGCACTTTTCACAATAGCCAAAAGGTGGAAATAATCTAAATGCCTGTCAAGAGATGAATGAATAAACAAAATATGGTACACACATACAATGAAATACTACTCAGCCAGTTGGAAAAATGAAGCCTTGATATATGCTACAGTTTCAATGGAAGTTAAAGAAATTATGCTAAATGAAATAAGCTTGTCACAAAAGGATAAACATTGTATGATCTCACTTATATAAAAAGTGGGTCCTGGTGGCACAGTTAAAGCCCTCAGCTGCTAACCAAAAGGCCGGAAGTTTGAACCCATCAGCCGCTCCACAGAATAAAGATGTGCCAGCTTGGTTCCATAAAGATTTACAGCCTTGGAAACCCTGTAGGGCAGTTCTACTCTGTTTATAGGGTCACTCTGAGTCAGAATTGACTCGACAGCAATGGTTTTACTCTTATTGTAGATTTCTCTATTTCTTTCTTTAATTCTGATATACTGTTTGCTTTTTAAGTTTGAGGCTCTTGCATTGGGTGCATAAATATTTGTAATTATGATGCCATCTTGGTTAATTGACCTTTTATCATTATATAATATCCTTTGTCTCTTATAATGGATTTTGCCTGGAAGTCTATTTCATCAGATACTAATACTGCCATTACTCCTCTGTTTTAATTACTGCTGGCTTGGTATGTTTTTTTTCCAGCTTTGATTTTTAACCTATTTATTTCTTTGTGCCTAAGGTGTGTCTCTTATAGACAACATAATGATGGGTCAGGTTTTATAATTCTTATAGAATTTAGACTTTCTGGGGCCATGGAGTGTGGATGAACCCCTGAAACTATCTTCCTGAGATAATCTTCAAAATCTTAAACCAAAAATATCCCCTGAGGTCATCTTAAAACTGAATAATAATTTAACTAGTGAAAAAGGTCTGCCTTGAGCATTATGCTCATTTAAGGACTATCTATATAGATCAAATTGACAACAACAACTCGAAAGATTCGATAGGAACTTTAGGGGACAGTGAGTTTATGTTAAAGAGGGAGGAACAACTCAGAAAAGGAGCATGAGAATGATGGCACAACTCGAAGAATATAATCAATGTCACTAAATTGTACATGTAGAAACTGTTGAGCTGGTGTATATTTTGCTGTGTATATTCTTAACAACAACAAAATAAATAAAATTTAGGAAAAAAAGAAAATTTACCAAAATTTACAGACTGGGAAAAAAAATTTGGCTATGACGTATCTGACAAGGGTCTAATCTCTAAAATACATAGAAAACAGTATATTTTAGCAAAAGACAAACAATTCAATCAAAAAATGGGCAAAGTACATGAATAGACCCTTCACCAAAGAGGACATTCAGGCAGCTAACAAACATATGAAGAGATATATGTGATATTATTAGAGGGATGCAAATCAAAACTACAATAAGATACTATCTCATACCTGCATAATTGGCCCTGATCAAAACAAACAATAAATACTGGTGGGGTTGTGGGGATATTGAAACTCTTATACACTGCTGGTGGGATTGTAAAATGGTCTAACCATTATGGAAAATGGTATGGCATTTCCTCGAAAAGTTAGAAATAGATATACCTTATGATCCAGTGATTCCGCTCCAAGGTATATATCCTAGATACATAAGAGCACTGAAGCAGATAGACATATGCACACCCATGTTCACTGCAGCACCATTCACAATAGCAAAAAGATGCAGACAACCTAAATCCCCATCAACAGATGAATGGCTAAACAAATTACGGTACGTACATACCATACACTGGATTGCTACACAACTATAAATAATAATGATGAGTCTGCAAAACATAACATGGATAAATCTGGAGGCTATTATGCTGAGTGAAATAAGTCAAACACAAAAGGACAAATATTTCATGTTAGCACTTTTATAAAAAGCCAAGAATGGGTATACACACAGAAAGCAACGTTCTTTGATGGTTGCCAGGTATTGGGGGTGGGGAGAGGAAGTGGGAATCATTTACTAGATAGTAAATAGTAGATATGTGTTAATTCTTTTGATGGGAAAGGCAATACACAATATGGAGGAAGTCAGCACACCTAGACGAAGATAAATAAAGGCATTGAGAGGTATGCAAGAATAAAAGACAACTCTGGAAAATGATACAATTTGTCAACAATGGTAATATAAAGCAAAAAATATGTGAGTGGTTCCATAGGTAGAAACGTATGCTATATGGGTGTGGGAAGGAGTATGGGAGTCCATGTGTGTACACATATGTGTATTTGTTGGCATTTGTATATACATGGTTGTATGTCCCACATATATATTCATACATACAATAAAGCACATAAGGAACACGATTATGGGTACTTCCTAGACATATCCAAACACCTCATGAGATGGATTTACAGGGTTTGAAGGCTCAAGAGCATAGTTTCGTGGGACAACTAGATCAATTAGCATAACTTAGATCATAAAGATAATGTTCTACATCCTAGTTTGGTGTGTAGTGTCTAGGGTCTTAAAGGTCTGTGAGTGGCCATCTAATATACAGCTATTGGTCTTGTCCCATCTGGAGCAAAGGGGAGTGAAGAAGACTAAAGATTCAAGAAAGAAATTAGTCCACAGGACTAATGGCCCAAGCAACCAGCCTCAGACGATAAGAATTAGATGGTGCCTGACTACTACTGCCAACTGCTCTGACCAGGGACACAATAGCAAGGTCCCAGTTATATGGGAAAAAACGAAGAAAAAAAACTCAAATTCATAAAAAAGACCAAACTTACTGAACTGATGGAGACTAGAGGAAACCCTGAGACTATCACCTTAAGATACCCTTTCAACCTGTAACTGAAGCCACTTCCAGAGATCACCTTTCAGCCAAGTAATATATTGGCCTATAAAATAAACAATAACACCCATTAGCAATGTGCTCCTTTGAACAATCAATTATATGAGACCCAATGATCAATATTGACCCAAAAGCAAAGATGAGAAAACAAGGAGGGGCAGGAAAACTGGATAGATGGAAATGAAGCAGGCTGAAACGGAAATGGTGAGAGTGCTGACACATTGCTGAGACTATAACCAATGTCACAGAACAATTTGTGTTTGAGTTGTTGAATGGGAACCTAATTTGCTGTGTAAACTTTCACCTAAAACACAACCAAATATTCAATAAAATTAAAGGTCATTTATCTATGTAAAAGTAAACATAAAATATTACACAATTTAGAAGTTTCTTGTGGTATGGACCTTAAAAAAAGTTGCCCCATAATACAATTAAAACTATAGCTATGAAATAATGCATTGACTTTTTCAAAGAATAAAATTTTAAAACATTAGCTGGATGTGATTGAGGCTGTACTTTTAAAAGAACATAAGCCCCCCCACCCACCAAAAAAAAAAAAACCAAACCCTTTGCCCTTCAGTTGATTCTGACTCATAGAGACCCTACAGGACAGAGTAGAACTGCCCCATAGGGTTTCCAAAGAGTGGTTGGTGGATTTGAACTGATGATCTTTTGGTTAACAGCTGAGCTCTTAGCCACTGTGCCACCAGGTCTTCAAAAGAACACAAGAAGGAATTAATATAGGTTGTTTGACTAAATTAATGAGACTGCTAATTATTTTGAGGATAAAAAAAAATTATTTTGATGATAGCCTAGTAAAAATTGTTCTGACAAGCAAGACGAACATGTTTCTGTCAGCCTCAGTTTACCATTCTATAACACTAGGCATGTTGCATTTGCTTTTTTAAGTGCTTCCATTCAATTCTACTTAATGTGGAGGATGAATTTCCCACCACTCTGCTCTGTTTCCTTTTTCTTTACGTCCAACACTTCCCCTAGTGTTTTGAAGTTTTTGAGTAGCCCCCAAAAGTGGGGATGTGTGTACTAAGTGTGCCTTAGTGAGAGTCCCACCTTTTGTCATTTCACCTTTCAGCTAGGAAGAGGGCTCCATTAACATTTAGAAGTGCTGGGATCTCTGGTTCTTTTACCGGCTTTGAAGACCAAAGATATCAAGTCACATTCCCAAAAAGTCACTTTGAGTTTTTGCGCTTTATCTGTGTGGTGGGGTGCAGAGCAGTGTAGAGAGGCAAGAGCAGGTTGAAGGTATTACAGGATAGCGTCATAGCTGTAAGTCAGCTTCCCTGTAGGCACCCCAACACAGGTCCTAGCCCTTGGTCTTAGACAAAATTTCCATGGCTTCTTGAGGACTTTCATTTTCTTAGGGCAAACGGGTTTCATGTTCCTTTTTGAATTACCTTTATTTCTCATCCTAGGCCCTTTGCATTTGATTGCAGTTGATTTCATTGTGAGATATTTTAACCTGTCTGCCAACACTGGCTGTCTGCTCAGCTGGCAGAATATTATAGGCTCTAAAATGTCTTCAGTTCCTGCACAAGTATGGAAAATGGTGTTGCTGACCCTAGAAGGCCATGCACTTTCCCATCCCCTAAATTTTCCACTAAGTCCAGCTTTAGTTTTCAACAAACTTTAGATGGTAGCCAAGAAAAACACTTTTAAAAAGCCTCTTCAAGACTGAAAGGGACAAGAATCATAAATTAAAAAACAACAATTATAATGAAGCATGAAGTTTAATCTCATGTACCCATCTTCCCTGTCACCTTTATGGAGGACTTGTGAGCAGAAGGTAACTTTCTGTTCCCCAGAATGCTCTAAAGACCACCAAACCCCAGAGTTTTCTCTGTCTCCACCAGCGACACGCTCCTGGACATTGGGCATACTTCATGTTTCAGAGGAGAAAAAAACTGGCTTTGACTTGAGGCCTCTCACTCAAACTTGAGAGGGAAATCTGTGCCTAAGCCTTGCTTCCCCAAAGGAGAGAAAATGAGAAGTCACTTCCTACCCATTAAAGTATCCAAAACATTGCTGAGGGAAAGTTAAGCCAGTCCAGATGTTAAGCACGTTATGTCTAAAGGAGCTCAGAGACCCTGTAGACTGTCAAAAAAATGTTTGGGTCATACTTCATTTAGGCCATTTCCTTGAGGAAGCTCATGGCTTTCTAGTCAGTTCCATGAGCAGGCAACAAACTTAATTGTAGAGATCAAGAACAGAGCTAAGACCAGGGAGGTTGGCCTTTTCTCATTATTCTGGTTCATACAATGCACATTCTGGAAAAGATACAAATGAAACTCAAAGGGATCCAGACTACTACCCCCACAGGAGGCCAACCCACCACTCTGGAAAAAAGCAACTCTTCAGAGTTCTACTAGCTGCCCTCGAAGACAACGTTGTGCAGAGAAAAGAGCCTATGAAGGAATAATCAATACAAGTAGAGTTTACTGGAAAAAAATTAAACAAATGCATAAACAATACCTTCTTGGCACCACCAGCAAAATAAATGAATTAGAAATTAAAACCTTGAGCAGTATCATTGATAAAGCATTTGAATAAATATTTTTCAGATTTTATGCCTAGTTGTGTGATTTCAATGCAAGTATTATGATAATGCAGAAAGAAAAGGAAAAGGACAAAAAAACAAGTTGCAATATAGGTGTGTGAATGTGGAAAAGTGTGTGAGCATATGAGCAGGTAGTGAAATACTGTCTAACAAACAAATGTCTGAATTGTGAAATATCACATTACAAGTATTTTTTCCCAGTACATTCCATATTATAAAGTATGCAGGACTGTCTCACTCACTGGTTTTGTTGGTATAAAGAAGGACCAAGTCATATAAAAAATAAAACCTCACAATATCCTACATTAGGACATACTATATTTTATATATTTGTTTCATTACCAAGAAATAACATCTTAAATGACATTATTTCTGCTGAATCTATAAAGATTTATAGATTTTTAGTCTTCATTTTGAAGATGGTTTTCTCCTTTATAAAATGTTAGACTTTGCACATCCTCAGAGGGAGAATATTTCTTCAAAAAAAAAAAAAAAAGAGTAGTGTCTGAGCAAATGAGCCTGTATTGGTGTGGTCTATTGCAGAAACTCACAGTTTTTTGTACTGTGGTGGCTTGCATGGTGCTGGGATGCTGGAAGTTATGCTACCAGTATTCAAATACCAGTGGGGTCACCTATGGTGGATAGGTTATCGGAGCTTCCAGGCTAACGCAGACTAGGAAGAAAGACCTGGTGATCTCCTTCCAAAAATTAGTCATTGAAAACATTATGGATCACAACAGAACACCGTAGCACTCACTTATTTTGGACACTTCATCAGAAGGGATAAATTTCTGGAGGGAGACATCACGTTTGGTGAAGTAGAGGGCCCTTGAGGGAGATCCTCGGTGAGATGGTCTTGCACAATAGCTGCAACGATGGACCAGAACATTCTGGGGACAGTGAGGATAGTGCAGGACCGAGCAGCATTTTGTTCTGTTGTACATAAGGTAGCCATGGCTCAGAGTTGACTCGATGGCAGTTAACAACAGTACAGTGGAAACAATCTTAGAGAGATGTGGTAGGATCCCTACAGCCATAAAAGGCATCCATTTTCCTTAGCATGCTGCATTCCTATTCCTCTTAATTAATGCTTTCATCAGGAGAAACGGCAGCCTTGGATTCCTGCCTTAATTGAATTGGTGCTTACAGTGGACTGTATCAAGTTCAAAGACTGAAAGATTAGATATTCATTTGTGCCTGGTTTTTAAAGTGGAGCTCTCTGAGCTTTCTCTCTTTAGTATTCACTACACTTGAGTAGATTTTGGGGAAAAATCTGCATCGTATTTGTGTAAAATTACAAAATATCAGTGGTCTAGATCTGATGTTATACTCATATGTTTTCCCTAATTTTCTTTTTATTGCTCTTCGCATAATTGTAAGGCAATACAGCCTTCCAATTACAGGGACCACTGACAAACACAAACAGTAAGGAAGCACCAGCAGGCATACATTTCCTACCGTGCATGGCATGCTCTCCGTGCCTCAAAAACGCACCCACAAGTAACTCACAGTTACAGATGCCAGAAGAAACAGGGGAAACAGATCCTGGGGGACAGCAGTGATGGCTGAACCTACCAGCCAATCTGTGAAAGTCAGCCCATGCAGCAGTGAAAATGAGCAAACAAAAAGTATTCATGGTTGAATCTATTGGCTACATTGCTATGGTCAAAAATCTAACTACCTAGGGCCAGATTCAATAAAAATCCGTCTGACTTTTATGCCAACCCACGCAGGCTTGGAAAAATCAATTTTCTGGAACTTGTAAAGTCTTCCAGAGTCAAGGCAAAGTCGGCATTTCTCTCCATTCTTACTCTCAGAGACAGGTTGGGAGACACTCAGGAGGCCTGGGTCAGCTCCCGGACTTGGCCACTTTTGATAAGTTGTAACAGAAACGTGCAGAAGAGGGTGAGGCGCATGAACATTGTTCACTGTCAGCCTATTTATCTCCATATCTGGCAACATAAGCTATCATTTATTTATCCATTCATTTGTCCAGCATTTTGGGAGCTCCAACTATATGCCAAGTGCTTTGCAATAGGCTGAGAAAATCAAGATAAAAGCACATGGTCCCTGTCCTCAACGAGACCACAATTAAACAGTCAAAATATAGCATCATGAGACTTCTTTAAAGATATGTAGAGGACTCTATGTGAGCACTGAAAAGAGGCATCTAATTTAGCCTGGGGGAGAGCCTTGAGGTTTGTATATAGCCTGATGGCAAGGGAAAGATGAGCATATCTGTCTGAGAGCATGAGGGTCAATGATATGGAGAAGAGAGAGAAAGAGAGACCCCCAGACATGTATAATAAAAGAGGAGGAGGCAGTTCAACAGGAGATGGCCCTGTATATCATGCTAAGGAATTTGAATTAATCCCGAAAGCTTTGGAAACCCAAAGCCACCAGTATTTTTAAATAGGGTAGATGCATATTAACATTCCTTTTTTTTTTTTTTTACATTTTAGAAAAAGCCTGGAAGTATGTGGAAGACTAATTGGAGCACAAACGAAGCCAGAGACAGGGGATGACTTAGGAGGCCACGTTACTAATCAAAGTGAGAATTGAGTTAAAGGAGATGTATTAAGAAGTTTTATGGTGATAGACCCATGGAACTTGGGGGCTCAATAGTTGGGAGGAGTGATGGAGGCATGCAGAGCTATGTCTCACTGTCTGACTTTGTTGATAGGATGAGGTTAGGGCCATGCACTAGGCTATGTGATACAGAGGGAAGAGCATGCCTGGAGAGCAAGATAATAAATTGGAATGTGTGCTTGTGACAGAGAGGTTAGTAGGCGTCTCGAGATATAGTTTCCAAATTTGGGAAATATTTCTAGGCTGAGGATATAAGTTTGGAGGTCATCAGCTTGTGACTTATGGTTGTAATTTTGGGATTAAATGAGGAAAACTGGTCAAAGAGAGAAAATAATGTGAAAAGAGTGAGGCTTGAAGACAGAGCCCTGGAGTACGCTAGGTTCAGTCAAAGCTAGTGGAGATACCCAGAAAGTCACTAAAGTGTGGCTGTAGAGATAAGGAGCCCTGCAGAGAACAATGTCTCTGAAGAAGGAAAGAAAGGTTTCTAAGAAAAAGGAAATGGGCCAGTTTTACATTGTGCATATGTCAATTAGATTTCCAATTTTCCTAGATTCATAATTCATACATTCCAGGTTCTGATTATTAATGGATTTTTGCAGCTGTTTTCTTTTTTTTTCATTTTGAGTCATACCAAATCAGCAAATGAAGGTCCCGAAAGCTTTACTCCACCCATGTCATTAAGGTCTACTCTAATATGAGGAAGCAGCTTTTCCCCAGTCTTTCGGATGCCTTCCAACCTGGGGAGCTCTTCTTCCAGAACTATATCAGATAATGTTCCTCTGTTATTCATAAGGTTTTTCACTGGCTAATACTTTACAGAAGAAGACTGCCAGGTCCTTCTTCCTAGTTGTAGTCTGGAAGCTCAACTGAAACCTGTCCTCCAAGGGTGACGCTGTTAGTATCTGAACACCAGTGGTATAGCTTCCAGCATCACAGCAAGATGCAAGCTCCCACAGCACAACAAACTGACAGACACAACTCAAAATGAGAAGAAACAGCTGGAAACATGCATTAATAATCGAGCGTGGAATGTACAAAGTATGAATCTAGGAAGATTAGAAATCATCAAAAATGAAATGGAAGGCATAAACATTGATATCCTAGGCATTAGTGAGCTGAAATGGACTGGTATTGGCCATTTTGAATCAGACAGTCATATAGTCTATTATGCCAGGAATGACAACTTGAAGAGGATGGTATTGCATTCATTATCAAAAAGAACATTTCAAGATCTATCCTGAAGTACAACGCTGTCAGTGATAGGATATTATCCACACAGCTACAAGGAAGACCAGTTAGTACAACAATTATTCAAACTTACGCATCAACCACTAAGGCCAAAGATGAAGAAATTGAAGATTTTTATCAGCTTCTGCAGTCTGAAATTGATTGAACATGCAATCAGGATGCATTGACAATTACTGGTGATTGGAACGCGAAAGTTGGAAACAAAGAAGAAGGATCGGTAGTTGGAAAACATGACTTTGGTGATAGAAACAATGCCAGAGATTGAAAGATAGAATTTTGTAAGACCAATGACTTCTTCATTGCAAATACCTTTTTTCAACAACATAAACTGCGATGAAACATATGGACCTTGCCAGATGAAACACACAGGAATCAAATCCACCACACCTGTGGAAAGAGACGATGGGAAAGCTCAATATCATCAGTCAGAACAAGGCCAGGGGCCTACTGTGGAACAGACCATCGATTGCTCATATGCAAGTTCAAGCTGAAACTGAAGAAAATCAAAGCAAGTCCACAAGAGCCAAAATATGACCTTGAGTATATCCCACCTGAATTTAGAGATCATCTCAAGAATAGATTTGACGTGTTGAACACTAATAACTGAAGACCAGATGAGTTGTGGAATGCCATCAAGGACATCATGCATTAAGAAAGCAAGAGGCCATTGAAAAGACAGGAAAGAAAGAAAAGACCAAGATGAATGCCAGAAGAGGCTCTGAAACTTGTTCTTGAACATCGAGCAGCTAAAGCAAAAGGAAGAAACGATGGAGTAAAAGAACTGAACAGAAGATTTCACAGGGCAGCTTGAGACTCAAAGTAACGTATTGTAATGACAAGTGCAAACAGCTGGAGATAGAAAACCAAAAGGGAAGAACATGCTCAGCGTTTCTCAAGCTGAAAGAGCTGAAGAAAAAATTCAAGCATCAAGTTACAATAGTGAAGGATTCTATGGGAAAAATATTAAATGATGCAGGAAGCATCAAAGAAGATGGAAGGAATACACAGACATTATACCAAAAAGAATTAGTCGACGCTCAAACATTTCAAAAGGTGGCATAGGATCAGGAACCGATGGCACTGAAGGAAGAAGTCCAAGCTGCACTGAAGGCATTAGCAAAAAACAAGCCTCCAGGAATTGATGGAATATCAATTCAGATGTTTCAACAAACAGATACAGCACTGGAAGTGCTCACACATCTATGCCAAGAAATATGGAAGACAGCTTCCTGGCCAACTGACTGGAAAGAGATCCATATTTAGCCAATTCCCAAGAAAGGTGATCCAACCAAATGCAGAAATTATCAGACAATATCATTAATATCACAAGCAAACAAAATTTTGCTGAAGATCATTCACATGCGGCTGCAGCAGTATATCGACAAGGAACTGCCAGAAATTCAGGCTGGTTTCAGAAGAGGATGTGGAGCCAGGGATATAATTAATGATGTCAGACGTATCCCGGTTGAAAGCAGAGAACACCAGAAGGATGTTTACCTGTGTTTTATTGACTGTGCAAAGCATTCGACTTTGTGGATCATAACAAATCATGGATACCATTGTGAAGAATGGGAATTCCAGAACCGTTAATTGTGCTCATAAGGAACTTGTACATAGACCCAAGAGGTAGTTGTTCAGACAGAACAAGGGGATACTGAGTGGTTTAAAGTCAGGAAAGGTGTGTGTCAGCATTGTATCCTTTCATCATACCTGTTCAATCTGTATGCTGAGCAAATAATCTGAGAAGCTGGACTATACGAAGAAGAATGGAGCTTCAGAATTGGAGGAAGACTCACTAACAAATTGCATTATGCGGATGGCACAACCTTGCTTGCTGAAAGTGAAGAGGACTTGAAGCACTTACTAATGAAGATCAAAGACCAGAGCCTTCAGTATGGATTGCACCTCAGCATAAGGAAAACAAAAATCCTCACAACTGGATCAATAAGCCACATCATGATAAATGGAGAAAGGATTGAAGTTGTCAAGGATTTCATTTTACTTGAATCCACAATCAACAGCCATGGAAGCAGCAGTCAAGAAATCAAAAGACATGTAACATTGGGCAAACCTGCTGCAAAGGACCTCTTTAAAGTGTTGAAAAGCAAAGATGTCACCTTGAAGACTAAGGTATGCCTGACCCAAGCCATGGTATTTTCAATTGCATTATATACGTGTGAAAGCTGGACAACAAATAAGAAAACCAAAGAAGAATTGATGCCTTTGAATTGTGGTGTTGGTAAGGAATATCGAATATACCATGGACTGCCAAAGGAACGGAAGAATCTGTCTTGGAAGAAGTACAACCAGAATGCTCCTTAGACGCAAGGGTGGGGAGACTGCATTTTACATACTTTGGACATGTTGTCAGGACGGATCAGTCCCTGGAGAAGAACATCATGCCTGGTAAAGTACAGGGTCAGTGGAAAAGAGGAAGACCCTCAATGAGGTAGATTGACACAGTGGCTGCAACAATGGGCTCAAGCATAACAAAGATTGTAAGGATGGCGCAGGCCTGGGCAGTGTTTCATTCTATTGTGCATAGGGTTACTACAGGTCAGAACTGACTTGATGGCACCTAACAACAACAACAACAGCAGATAGGTCAAGTAGCATAAGGAGTGTGTAGCAGTCCTCCAGAGAGCTGGGATGGAGGCATGGTGACAAGGAGTCCTGTAACACATAAATCTTGTGGAGGTTATGTTTAGTTTCGTAGGTACAAAAGATACATTTTCAGAAAAGAGTGCCAGGAGACAGCAAGCTGGGGGATTTCAGTGAGTATGGCTTCTCGAATCTTCCAGTTATTTCATGGAGATAGCTTAGTCTGGATTGTGATGATGACCTGCCTGATGATGTTGAGATCCTGCCGGGACAACACCAGGGAAGCCCTGAGCAGAGGTGATTAACCTTGTACACCTCCAAACACATCATTCTACAATTTTAGCATAATTACTTTTATGAGTGCAATAACATTTTTCTTTCTTTTTTTGGAGAAAATTGTGAAACTTTGTTGGGATAATTTGAGCAGTCAGATTTCCAACATAAAAACACCCTATATGGTTTTAACTTTTCTTCTTTCAAATCTGTGGTTTGCCCTTCACTTACTTCTGGCATTTTAACGGTGTCTATATTATGGCTAGAAACCCGGTGGTTAAGAGCTACAGCTGCTAACCTAAAGGTCAGCAGTTTGAATCCATCAGGTGCTCCTTGGAAACCCTCTGGGGCAATTCTACTCTGTCCTATAGGGTCGCTATGAGTTGGAATCAACTCGACGGCAACGGGTTTAGGTTTTTTGCTTTATATTACACCTATTTCCAAGAAAGGTGATCCCATGGAATGTGGAAATTATTGAACAATGTCATTAATATCACACACAAGTAAAATTTTGTTGAAGATCGTTCAAAAATGGCTGCGGTAGTGTATTGACAGGGAACTGACAGAAATTCAAGCCGGATTCAGAAGGGGACTTGGAACCAGGGATATCATTGCTGATATCAGATGGATCTTGGCTGAGAGCAGAGAATACCAGAAAGATGTTTACCTGCATTTTATTGACTCTCCAAAAGCATTTGACTGTGTGGATCATAACAAATTGTGGATAATATTTTGAAGATTGGGAATTCCAAAACACTTAATTGTGCTCATGAGGAACCTGTACCTAGACAAAGAGGCAGTCATTGGAACAGAACACGGAAATACTGTGTGGTTTAAAGTTAGGAAGGTGTGCATCACGGTTGTATTCTTTCACCGTACTTATTCAACCTATATGCTGAGCAAATAATCCAAAAGGCTGGACTATATGAAGAAGAATGAAGCATTAGGATAGGAGGACGACTCATTAAAAATCTGAGTTATGCAGATGACACGGCCTGAAAGTGAAGAGGACTTGAAGCATTTGCTGATGAAGATCAAAGACCAGAGCCTTCAGTATGGATTACACCCCAATATAAAGAAAACAAGAATCCTCACAACTGGACCAATAAGCAACATCATTATAAACAGAGAAAGGACTGAAGTTGTCAAGGATTTCATTTTTACTTGGATCAACACCCATGGAAGTAGCAGTCAAGAAGTCAAACAATGCATTGCATTGGGCAAATCTGCTGCAAAAGACCTCTTTAAAGTGTTGAAAAGAAAAGATGTCATTTTGTAGACTAAGGTGTGCCTGATCCAAGCCATGGTGTTTTCAATCACCTCATATGCATGCAAAAACTGGATGACAAAAAAGGAAGACCTCATATGAGGTGATTGAATTGATGCCTTTGAATTATGGTGTTTAAAAAGAATATTGAATATACCGTGAACTGCCAGAAGAACCAACAACTCTGTCTTGGAGGAAGTACAACCAGAATGCTCCTTAGAAGCAAGGATGACAAGACTACATCTCACATACTTTGGACATGTTATCAGGAGGGATCAGTCCCTGGAGAAGGACATTATGCTTGGTAAAGTACAGGGTCAGCAAAAAGAGGAAGACCCTCAACAAGATGGATTGGGACAGTGGTGGCAACAACAGGCTCAAGTATAAGAAAGACTGTGAGGATGGTGCAGGACTAGGCAGTGTTCTGTTGTACATAGGGTTGCTATAAGTTGGAACCAACTTAACAGCACCTAACAACAACTACGTATTTGGTAGCTGCTAACCAAAAGGTCAGCAGTTTGAATCTACCAGCTGCTTTTTGGGGGACGTCATGAGTCAGAGTTGACTTGGCAGCAACTGGTTTGGTTCTGGGCTCTAGAAGTGGTGGAATCTTTCCCTTGACATCAGGACCATCTTCACACTCACCCTACTCTTTGACTTAACCAGTTCCTGGAGATCAGCTTCTAGGTCAGTCTCCTTAACTACAGGTGCTCCTTCATCCTCTGTCTTGACTAGGTGTAATATCCTGACTTTGGATGAGTGGTTCCTCTTGTTGAAGTTGTTTATTTCTGAGATGCTGAGCAACTGCAAGCCCAGCTACTTGGGAAACTCTTATTTCCTCTTTAGATTTGGATATCAATCTTTCTTGCTCACTCATATTTCACAAACTTAGACTCATGGGAGGACTGAACTGCAATCCTGCTGCCTAAGTCTCAGTCAGTGAGAAAGCCAAAAATGATTTTTTGTACTCCATGTTACTGGGATCTAACACTGAAGCTTCAAGTACTATTTCTTACTCTGCTACCTTGCCACCTGGCTACACTGTCCTTTGTTGGTTTAAAATTGAGCTTCCAACTAGTTCATTCCAGTTTGAATCACTGCTGAGAATTTACATTTCTAACAAGTTTCTGGCTGGGTATTTGCATTTCAATCCCAGGTATACTGAATCAGAATCTATATTTTAACAAGATCTCCAAGTGATTGTTATGTATAACTTCCTGGGAACTTGTTAGAAATGCAAATTCTCAGCAGGGAACTTGTTAGAAATGAAAATTCTCAGTAGGAATTCAAACTGGAACTAACCTGTTTGAAGCCCTGGTATTAAATGGCTTAGTAAGGCCACTGGAGGCAAAATAATGACATGATTAGGTCAGGCAAAGTTGTGTAATGTTGACCAGTCTAAGAACATGTGCAGCCAGTCACTTCCAATGTTACAAAGTCTAGGTTAGACTGGAAATTGGTGATCTGATGGAAATTTATTTTTTTCTCATTTTGCCACATTGAATCAGAAGATGGGAAAAAATATACCCAGAGAAAACTGATGATAAGATATCCAGGGACTAATCTGCCTGCTATCTTTGATATTTAATAGAAAATGCATTAGACTTACTGATATAGATGCTGTCAGTGCCAAACTTCCACATCCTTGGCACTTGGTCTCTCTATGCCATTACTGGCTTCTTCCCTTAAGCTCCTGGGACTCTTTGCCTAAGAGCTCTTTCTGTCCCAGAGCCTACTTAACCTATGTTTGGGGAAATCCAGAAAAGCTGAGGGTTCATGTTCACCCATCAGGAGTAATCCTCAAGTAATAAGTAAAGGGAATTGGCATATAAAAGCCCCAGTTCCCTTGTCTCTGGGGTGGAACAACTCTGACGTGTGGTCTACATTGTCTCCCAGAGGTCCCCCAGTAGATTTAAGCTCCAGATGCCCACAGTAGGAACTTGCATTATCCACATCCTTTATTTTATTGACTGCCTTCCCTTCCTTGTCTCACTTCCCTGTTCCCTTGTGGATCGATTACTGGGATCATCCCCAATTTAACTACATGCACTTGAATCTTTTTCTCAGGGCCAGCCCTCACCCCTCCTGCCCCCCCCCCGCCAAAAAAAACCCAACATTGAGGTTGAGTTGATTCCCATTCATAGCGACCCTGTAGGACAGAGTAGAACTGTACCATAGGGTTTTGGAGGGCGGCTGGTGGATTCTAACTGCTGTTCTTTTTGTTAGCAGCCAGGCTCTTAACCACTGTACCACCCTATCTGATGCTTTGATTTCACCAAGTGACAAGAGTCTAATCTCAACCAATCCTGGATAATCTCAGTTGATTCGGTCTTCTCCCATTTCTCCTCATCTCTCAGGGGATGTTTTTAAATTTCAGGAAACTTACATAGACTTAAAGTATCTGGGTTGAGAGGCAAGGACCTGGCCCACAGTTGACATCCATACATTCTAGCAGGTGCTGAGCAGCCTGAGAGCCTGCTTGTGCCATTAAGCAGCACCCAGCAACATGTCCATGGCCTCTCTGAGCTTCAGTCCTCCAGTCACATGGTTTCTGCTACATTGTAGTCTTCTTGCCTTTAGGGCCTTGTCAGGTTCATCTCTGTTTCCCTGTGCCCTAAGCCACTTGGAGAAATAACTGGCTTTATCTGGCCACTGGAATGTATAGGGGCTCTCCATGACAGATCCCCATAGTCCATCTGCCTAAACAACATCTGCTGACATTTTTAATTCAGCTGATTTTATATCTTGTTAAAGGAATCAGAGAACTCTGGTTCTTGTCACCTTCTGAGGCCTCACGCAGGAAGCAAGACTCAGAGAAGACCACTCTCTGTCTTCTTTCTTGACTCCTATCCCCTGCCTTTTCCAGAATAGAGTGGAGGCAGGGCATGGTGATCAGGACGCTTCTCCGGGACTCTTTGGTGGTCTAACTATGTTGTGTCACCTCTATGGAAAATTTCTCCCCTCCCTTTGCTATATGTATGGGAAAAACTGAATTAATGCATTCCATAAAATCTTTCTGTTTTACAGAAAGACCAAAAGATTGCTTTTGGGATTACCCAACCTAAGACCAGCATCTCCCATTTGGGGACTTGCAAACATCGGTAGCCTTGTCCCCCTCCCTTTTTGGTGTATATAATGTGAATTTAGGTTCATAACCAAGTGCAAAGAAATCTAATATTTTTGTTTTCTGGTTCCATGGTTAAAATATACGCCCTTAATATATGGCCCCTAGTAAACTGAACAACATAGAGGTCACTTGCTTGAGGTTACACACCAAGTGAAGTTAAAAAGTGGGATTTGAACAAAGGACCATTTTACTCCATCCACAGCCAATTTTATTCTTCCCACCTTCAGATAGTCATCTGATCTCTGTTGAGCCTGGCGTAACATTGCGGATGTTGTTGCACTTAATAAAATAGCTACTTTTTCCCTTACAACTCATTAAGACCTGCCTTACTGTTTTTCGTACATTGTCTCATTCACTCCTCATCACAATCCAATAAAGAAGGGACTGATATTTCTATTACACTCATTAATATCTCAATTTCGACCATAAGGAGACTGCAGTTTGGAGAGGTCACAGAGTAAGAAGGTGTTCACGTGAAGCCTGAATTTTAGGGTTGTAGAATTCCAAAACTATTAGCTACTGAATAAATTTGCATTAACATGAAGCAACACTAGTTTAACTGGTTGGTAACCTTCTTGGAGACCATACTCATACCATTTTGTCGCCACTGGTAATTAAATCCAGCATCTATGGATCACCCCTATGGAAGTACATGTAAAACACTAGGAAGATGTTCAATAAGAAAACCTACTTAGACGACAATTAAAAAAAAAAAAAAAAGTTGCCGTTGAGTCAATTCCAACTCACAGCAACCCTATAGGGCAGAGTGGAACTGCGTTATATGGTTTCCAAGGAGTGGCTCGTGGTTTCAAAGCATATTAACCGTCCAGTTAGCAGTTGAATGCTTTAACCACTGTGCGTATACCCATAGAAAAGCTAAGTGTAAATGTTTAAGCCTGAGGTTGCTTTGCGTGTATAGATGTGAAAGAACATGGTAGGTCCACCTATTTGTGCTGACTGTAGGTGGTATGTGATGTCAATGCCCCCTTTATCCCTCCCAGCTCCCTGAAGCTCCTTATAGCTGAGGACAGTTCTTACCTCCAGCACCTGTGCTTCTCTGTACAAGGGCTTTCTCTGATCTCTGTTGAGTTTTCCAATGCATTGTTGGGCAGAACAAGGTAAGCTCCCTCCCCAAAGAAAAACTCTAAATCGGTAACAGATGGTAATTTCAACCCTAAACCAGTAACAGAGGAAAAGACAATCGACATACGTTCTGATCATTCTGAGATATGACCTGTCTCATTGGGATTGAGCCCTGTTACTCACAGCATTGACACACTCACTAACACACTCTTCAGTGGTGTTTCCCCTTTCTTGGTCTTCTTCCAGCTCCCTCACTCTGTCTTCCTGTGATTGTTTCTCAAATAAACTACCTGCACCCAGGTCCTTGTCTCAAGATTGCTTTTGGGATTACTCGTTCCTGGACTTGAGGTCTTAATGTTAACAGCCTAAATCATATGTTTGCATCAGCAAAATTTTTCTATGATGGCAACAAATTTGCTTACCAGAACACAGAAAATGAGTTTACTTGGAATTACAAGGTATGCTCCCTAATGGCTGGAAGGTGGAGATGGCATTGGGAAGGGCAATTTGAGTCCCAGCCAGTGCATAAATGAGGGAGGCAGGGCCAGGATAGATGTGTGAGTGTGTGTGTGTGTGTGTGTGTGTGTGTGTGCATAGGAGTGTTTCATAGTATAAATGTAAGAGGACATTCCAGACACAAAGCTCAGCTAAAACACGAAATAAGCTCAAGAATGAGACACTCTTGTTCAGGATTCGGTTTGGCCTAACTCAAGTAGTGAGCAGCCACAAAGACCAGGAGTAATTTTAGAAGCAGTGAGGGGCCAATGGCTTCCTGTTCATTATAAACACACTTAGGGGCTGGGCAGGCAGTGGTGCACCCATCCAATCTGTGAGTGGACCACCCATGCTACAAGGCTGCCGTCCTCCCAGTAGGCCTTGCAAGGTTTCGCCTTGAAGGCAGGGGGAGCATTTTGTCCTTTCCTACCTGGGAAGCTGGTACTGGGTTAAGGACCAGGGCACACCCATCCAGGGCAGCGGAAAGGCTCCCTGCCTACAGAAAGCACTGGTGCTCTCCCACCCAAGTCTGTTTCAATTTGCCATAAAAGGTACAAGGCCTTTTTCCTCCACAAAGCCAGCAGAGCAGAGAAATGTTTGCCTAAAGATTAGCAGGGGAACCTCCCCCAACCCCTGGACTTTCCAGTGTGCCAGGTCTGGCAAACTCCAGGCTTTGAAATACCTTAGGCCAGAAAGAGGGAAATAAACCAGAAAGAGTTCAGGCCTGGGGAGAGAGTGGCCCCATTTCCTACATAAGCCAGCTGTCCTAGAAAGGTCAGACAAGACCCTGGATGTGCCAGGCCAGCAGCACCTCTGTTACTGAAATCTGTGGTTTGTTAGAAGCGTGACTGACACTTTACTGTGCTATAGGAGCGCAAAGGCTTTCAGCCATCATCAACATGCAGAGGAAGCCTGCAGAGGCAGCCATCGGCTGGACTCTGGTCCCTGTGGGTGGCTGTATTGTCCCTGCAATCTCCAGCATTTCTAACCACAAATTTCCCCGGTAGGGAAAAAACAGTGATCTTCTGCTCCTGGTGCACCTGGGGCACAGTCCAAAGCAGCCCTGACAAATGTGAACACTTTTGTAAGTGTGGTTTTTTTAAGTTTGAAAAATTAGGTGAAATTTGTGTGTGTCTATTTTAGTATGATATAATATTTTAAACTTCTTTCAATGAAAAGGAAGTGCATTGTGTTGTCCTGTGGCTTTGTGTGTTTTTGATGCATGACCTTGTATCTCTTACATTTCCCCAGTTTGGTAAGCAACATAAGGACCATGCACTGGACCAAGGCGTTGAAGGCATTTAACCTGGTTCCGCAGTGAGGCGACACATAAACTCGGGCAAGTCACTGCAGCTCTATTGGGAGATCTTCTTCATCTCCTAAAAGGTGGGGGTGGAGGGAGGGGTAGGGCAGTGTTTGAAGGATGACTTCTAACGCTCCTTCATCTTGCACATCCTAGGATTCTTTCTGTGATTCTATATGTTCTGACTATTTCCAAGATCTGAATAAACTGATGTTGAAGTAAGCTTAACATAGAGTGATTATTAGAAATGAATCTACAAAACATATTTGAAGAGTAAGAGATCTTCAAAGTGGATGGCATCATGAGGCAAAACCATTCCTGGGGCTGGCCCTAAAGAGAGTGAGGTCCTGGGTATTCAAAGGGAGACAGAAAGTACTTCAAGCAATTCATCTACTTGCTGAAAGACTGAGGAAAGGGGTGCTCTCAGTGCAGTTGGCTATGGTTTGCATATATAGGTAGCTGGGAAAGGGCTTGCTGAAAGACTGAGGAAAGGGGTGCTCTCAGTGCAGTTGGCTATGGTTTGCATATATAGGTAGCTGGGAAAGGAGTTGGGTAAGGAAGTAGGAAATTTCGATTTTTTGATATTTTTTTGATTTTGATATATTTTGAACTAAAACTCCCAAATATCTTTTACTCAGGTCTAGAAATTATATCGTTTTGCCCCATTTGCTTTCTCATTCTCTCTCTCTCTCTAAATACATAGGTATGTATATAAATAAATATAAACATGTAATATATATTTATGTGCTTATATAATAAATATGTTTATATACTACTACTAATAAAAAAAAATCTCACTGACATCGAGTCGATTACAACTAGTAGTAACCCCATAGGATAGAGTAGAACTGCCCCACAGGATTTTCAAGGCTGAAATCTTTACAGAAGCAGATTGCCACATCTTTTTCCCAAGGAACAGCTGGTAGGTTCAAACCACTGACCTTTTGGTTAGCAGTCAAGTGCTTAAACCACTGCACCACCAGAGCTCCTATATAATAAAAACATATATAAAACCCATTGTCGTCAAGTTGTTTCCACTCATAGCAACCCTATAGGACAGAGTAGAACTGCCCCATAGAGTTTCCAAGGAGCACCTGCTGGGTTTGTTCTGTCGACATTTTGGTTAGCAGGCGTAGCATTGAACCACTATGCCACCGGGGTTCCCCCACAAAATATATATATATATAAAATATGCTTATATTATATATTTAAACACAACCTGGAGTCAGAGCACCAAAAGGGAAGAACATGATTGACATTTCTCAAGCTGAAAAAGTGCAAACTTCTAGTTGCAAACTTTGAAAGATTCTGTGGGCAAGAAACATCAAGAGAAAATGGAAGAAATACATACAGTCACTGTACAAAAAAAGAACCGGTCCATATTCAGCCATTTTGAGAGAGAGCATGTGATTAATAACTGATGATATTGAAGGAAGAAATCCAAGCTTCACTGAAGGCATTGGTCAAAAAACAAGGCTGCAGTAATTGACCAAATACGAACTGAGATGCTTGAACAAACTAATGCAATGCTAGAAGCACTCACTTGTCTATGCCAAGAAAGTGGTTTTCACTTTGGGTGGCCATTCCAAAAAAAATACTATCCACCCAAAGTGAAAGCCACTGAACAATGTTATTTATGTCACATGCAAGTGACATTTTGCTGAAGATAATTCAAAAATGGTTGTAGCAGTACATCAACAGAGAACTGCCAGAAATTCAAACTAGGTTCAGAAGAGAACATAGAATGAAGAATATTATTGCTGATGTCAAATGGATCTTTGCTGAAAGGAGAGAATACCAGAAAGATGTTTACCTCTGTTTTATTGACTATACAAAGGTATTCAACTGTGTGGATCATAACAAATTATGGATAACATTGTGAAGAATGAGAATTCCAGAATACTTAATTGTGCTCACGAAGAACCTGTATACAGACCAAGAGACAGCCATTTGACTAGAACAAAGGGATACTGCATGATTAAAAATCAGGAAAGGTATGCATCAGGGTTGTATCCTTTCACCATACGTATTCAATCTGTGCACATCACAAATAATTCGAGAACGTGGAGTATATGAAGAAGAACTAGGCATTGAGATTGGAGAAAGACTCATTAACAACCTGTTAAATGCAGATGACACAACCTTACTTGCTGAAAGTGAGGAGAACTGGAAGTACTTACTGATGAAGATCAAAGACCACAGCCTTCAGTATGGATTCCACCTCAACGTAAAACAAAAATCCTCACAACTGGACCCATAAGCAACATCATGATAAACAGAGAAAAGATTGAAGTTGTCACGGATTTCATTTTACTTAGATCCACAATCAGTGCCCATGGAAGCTGCAGTTGAGGAATCAAATGACGTATTAAAAAAATCTGCTGCAAAAGACCCCTTTAAGGTGTTAAGAAGAAAAGATGTCACTTTAAGGACTAAAGTGTGCCTGACCCAAGCCAGGGTGTTTTCAATCACCTCAAATGCATGTGAAAGCTGGACAATGAATAAGAAAGACTGAAGAAGAATTGATGCCTTTGAATTATGGGGTTGGAGAAGAATATTGAATATACCACAGACTACCAGAAGAACAAACAAATCTGTCTTGGGAGAAGGTACAGCTAGAATGCTCATTAGAAGCAAGAGGGCGAGACTTCATCTCACATACTTGGAACATGTTGACCATTCCCTGGAAAAGGACATCATGTAAAGGATCAGTGAAAAAGAGGAAGACCCTCAACGAGATGTATTGACACAGTGGCTGCAACAATGGGCTCAAACATAGCAACTATTGTGAGGATGGCAAAGGTCCAGGCAGTGTTTTGTTCTGTTGTGTATATGGTCACTATGAGTTGGAACCAACTTGATGGCACCTAGCAACAATAACAACAAAACAGCAATAAAAACATTACACATATACATATATATTTTTTTCCTAAACCATTTAAGAATAAGTTGAAGACATAATTTCTTGATATCTTTTACCCCTAGATGCTTCAGAATGTATTTCCTAAAAGACAAAGAGCATTTTCTTAAATAATCAAAACACGATGATCAGAATCAGGAAATTCAACATTGAAACAATATTATTATCTAATCCATAATGCACGTTAAAATTTTGCAAATTGTTCCAATAATGTCCTGTAGAACAATTGTGTTTTCCTGTCCAGGATCCAATCCAAGATCACGCATGACATTTATTTATGTCTCACGAGTTTTATTTAATCTGGAACTATTTCCTAGCTGTTCTCTGCCTTCCTGACTTTGATATTTTTGAAGAGTGCCGGTCAGTTATTTTGCAGCATGTCCTTCACTTGTTTTTTTTCTAACGTTACTTCAGAACTAGATTTGGGTTAAGAATTTTTGGCAGAAATACTACACAAAGTAAAATGCTACCTGTACATTCTATCAGGAGGATTGTGAAGTTGATTTGTCCCACTACTGGTGAAAATAATTTCATCACTTAGTTAATTTGGTAATTGTTTTTGTTAAAAGTCTGACCCATGAATTAAACCTGCTATTTGGTTAGGTGTTTAAGATTTGCCGATTCCTTTTGACCTGGAGAAATGCAGCGTTACTGCAACAGTGCCACCTACCGAAAAAAGGAATGGTTTTCTTAGAATTTAAGTGTCCAGGCTTAGCTTGCATTTTGATGCCTTCTCAACATTACTTAATGTTAAATCTAAAATTCCCAGGGGTGGCATTGCTTATATTGAAGGTTGGGACCAAGACTTTAAGGAAGTTGTAATGAAAACTGGGAGATGGGACGTGAAGCACTTGGAAAAGCAGGGTTAATTATATCACAGTGCTCTCCCAGGGGTTTAAATCACGAGAGTGCCTTATGAACACAACTCCTGCTCTAGTTCCTAAATTAGGAAACAGAAGCATCCGGAACTGTGGACAGAATTCACTTTACACAGTCACATCTGACAGCCCATTGGTTGGGCAGTGGAGGGCAACACACCCCGGCCACCAAACACAACCTAGCTCTGCTGGAACTCCAGGCCAAGAGCACACCACACATTTTCCTTTCATTTTTATAACTTGGTTCCTTATAAACTTGTTCCAACCCTTGCCTCATTGTTTGTCTGGAAAAAATAAGAACTGTTCGTTTCACTTTATAATTTGAGATGAAGGCTCATATTTCCCTCCTACCATGGAAAACACTCTGGAATGATCTCTATCATCCTCCAATCTTGCTGATCAAGGACTAAACAGTTTTCTTCAAAGCGATTTTTTATCTTCCGTCTGCTAATCAGGAGTTGTAAGCTGAAACGTATAGAAGATAAGTGGGATGGTCTGGACCTAACACACTTGTTTAACCACCTGTTTCTGCAGAGCTATATTTCTTGATGTTTGAGTAGACATGAGGTCTGTTGATAACATCCAAATTTGTACCAAGTTATTTTTCTCTTGTTATTGGCCATTTTTGAAAATAAAAAGCTTAAAAGTGATCTGAAAGAGGGGAAGAGTAGGGAAGGAAGAAGATGATTTTGATTCTGTAGTTTAGAACTGGAAGAGTTTATGGTGTAATATGGATACCAATGTGGGTATCTGATGCAAAATCAGCTTTTTTATCAGTGATGTCTGCTTCCTAGATGAATGGAGGGAAGAGTTGACCCCAGCGGGCATTCAAGGTACTGAGATTTACTGTGAACAAACAAAAACAGAAACTCGTCAGAGGACAGTGAGATAAATGAGGAAGAAACTGAATGTCATGCCATATGAGGAAGATTGAAGGAAGCCATGCACTGAATTTGGGAAACATTTAAGATCAACATCGATTGTAAGATTCGATATGGAGAAACTTCCAAACTTAACTCTCTTTAATGCAAGGAACAGAATAAAAAATGAGTTGAATTTGCAGAGATTCAGGCATTACCTCAAAATGAGCAATAAAACAAATTTCTAGCAGTTGGTAGCGTCCAAGAATAGTTTTAAGTGTTCTGGGTAGTGGTGTTGAAAGATGGGTAGATGGCCATGTTGTAGGGATATGGAAGAGGGGATCAAATATTAGATATGTGACCAGATTACATGACCTTCAGGTCCCATTTACCCTTAGGATTCCATGATTTAAAGATGCCTTTAACATTTAATACACAGCTTAATGTAAGCTATGGAAAACTTCTTAACCTTTAAATTTATATAAAATAAGCAAATAAAACCTAATTGGTTGGATTCGTTCATCCACACCTAAAACTAGGGTTATTCAACTGCATTTGATTCATTAGTGCTGAAAATTACAGAACAAGTGGGAAAAGCCTATTTGTAAGCAAAATAAAGATCCTTTAAAGAAAACTCTTTGTAAAAAGAATTTGGCACTGAGTAAATGCTATACTGCTACTAAAAGCTTAAGCTTAATTTCTGTGGTTGAGTTTAATCATCCCTAGAAAAATTGTCTGTCCTCACAAATTATTTAGAGTTCATCAACTTGGGATCTCTGAATTAACACTTTACAGCACACGGAAAAATCTACAAGAAGAAAGGAAGCAACTCATTTATTTCTGAACATAACAATTTCTGAACATAACAATAAGTTGAATCATATGAAATTGCTATTATTTGATCACTTTTCATTGAGATTTTTATTATTGAAAAAAAACCATAGATTCACATGCACTTAGAAGAAATAATAGAGATCCCATGTACCCTTTCCCCAGTTCCCCGCACTGGTAATATGCAGAACTGTAGTACATTTTGATCTACAAAACAGCAATTTTATAAAGTTCAACTAATGTATTATAGATGGGTGTCAAAACTCACAAGTTTGACTGGTTTAGGATCTGTGAATATATTCCAAACTAACATTCAAGTAACACTGACAACTTTGAAACATGAGCCACTATAGTAGTAATGCATCCGGATTTATGTTGTGAGAGAGGAGAGGTTCCAAGGAGGCTGTAGAGGCAAAAGAGCAGGGCTGATGGTTTCCTTTTAAGAAATGTTGCAAAGGGATCAGAAAAAAAGGAATATACTTGGAAACAGACATGGTGACCTTAGTGAGGACAGCAGAGTGATGGGCACAAACACTCCTCAAGAGGCCAGAGAGATCATGGGGGGAGGGGTGGCCAAGGGCATGAAAGCAGGCATGGGTGGTGCAGGTTATAATGGGCTGCTCATTGTGTAGTTTGAGGGAGATGCTAATCGAGAGACAGAAGTTGCAGATGAAAGAGTGGTTGCAGGGCATGGAGCTGGCAGAGTCAATAGAAGATTCAGCCTTGGAAAGGAGAAGTAAAATTTCTTTTCTCTCCCTGTATGAAAAGAGAGAAGAGGATGGTAAGATGACTTGGTGGTATTGATGTAAACAGGAAAAAGTGAATTGGACAATCTACTAGTTTCCAAATGTTTTTAGCATAGTGCAATCCTTTATCTTTTTCTAAATTACATTTCATACAGAACTCTGAAATACAAAAACGATGAAAGCAGGATTTAATCTTGAAATGAAGGTAAGGCTCATCTTCAACCCCTCCTTCCCGTAGAAGCTTCAGCATCACCTTGAAATAGCCCAGAGGATCCACAAATGCATTTGAACAGTAGTAATAGGATCCATGATGGAAAGAAATCAGTAAATTATTCCAACTCTGTGAGTCTCGGTTTTATCAGGTCACACAATTTAATTCTCACATCACACTGTTGTTGACAAATAAACTCTAAGATTGCAAAATATTTTATTAAAAAAAATTCAAAAGAGAGACTGAAAGCTACAAAATGCTTTGTAACAGGGATAAACAGGTTGTTTGAATGTAATTGTGATACCAACTGGACTATGAGTTCAGCATGGGCACAGTCTGGTCCCAGCAAACACCCAAAGACTCAGCTGGTTATGAGCACATCTTGAGCTAAAAGTGTGATGGGTTGCCCAAAAGTAAATGTGCTTTTAATCTGGATTAATAAACACTTAATATCCAGGTCCATATTCAGGAAGGACAGGGACAAAGTAAGGAATGTGCAGGTAAGGTGGAGTAGAAGAGAAATGGCCACACAGTTGATTTGTTCAAGGAAAGAAGGGAGAGAAAAAGAACGAGAAAAGGAGAAAGGGAGATGGGAAAAGCAAAAGCACATAAAGTGATGACATATGGTTATAATTTTGAGGATTTTTTTTCAGAAATGGAAATGAATAAGGCTTAAAAAGGGAGAAATGAAGCTGCAAAAGGGGATAAGAATATGGAGAGTGGGAGAAAGGGATACAGCTTGTGATGGCCCCATTAATGTAAAGGTCATCTAGGGTACAACATGTAATTTGCGGTTCTTAAGATTTAAAATTTAACTCCAGCTATTATCCAAGATGTTTAAATTAGAATTAAAATACTCTGAACTCCAGTTCTGTATCCCCACCCCAAATTCTCTTGGATGTTACACACACGTGGGAGTTCCAATATAAATATTTATAGGGCAAAGGACCTTACAAAAAAAGTTTGTTTCCAAATGGTATTCCAAAGAACCATGCAAGCTTCTTCCCTCTCTCTTTTTCTTCCTCCCTCTTCCTCTTTTTTTTTTAACTCACCTATTTTCTTTCCTTCTTTCAACACATGCGTACTGAGCACCACTATCTTCTGTACACTGCATGCACAACATTGAACAAAACAGGTATAATCCCTTCCTTCATAGAGATCCTGAGGAAGTGAGGAAGACAAACATTGATCAAATATTGTCACTTTCATAAACAGGAAAAGGCATTTATTGCTATAGAAGTTGAACATTTTGTCTCATATCTGTGGTGGGTATGACACTTACAGACCTCCTAACCCAGGTATGAAAACCAAGTTTATTTACACATATTTGAAATTAATTTAGCTTTCTAGTCCTTATTTTGTCCAATGAGAAAATTTGATTCCTTCCTTTCCATGCTTAAAAATCAGTCCAATTCAGGGATTTCTTGGCTCTGTTCCGTAGTGTAAAGTTGTTCCAATTTTATTAAAACTTCTCAAAATTCACAGTTCAGGTTCTTCCTCTTCCTCCTCGTTTTTGTTGTTCTGTGCCATCGAGTCCAACTCACAGTGATCCCATGTGATGGAGTAGAACTGCCCCATGGGGTTTTCTAGGCTGTAATCTTTACAGAAGCAGATCTCCAAATCTTTCTCCCACAGAGCTGCTGGGTGGGTTTGAACTGCCAGCCTTTCAGTTAGCAGTCAAACTAACCAGGGCTTCTTGGAGTGGTACATAAGATTTTGGGTGGTTATGTGCCCTATGGAGTGGTGAGAGGACTGTATTTGGGCTGTTCTGTACTTTGCTAGATATAGCTTGCCTCATGGGCTCACTCAGTGGGTGCCGTAGTTCTTACTGCTACCCATTAGATTGGTCCCAGTGGTGCTTCTATTTTCACTGAAATTCTGAAAGAAACCCACACTTGAATTTATTTTCTGATTTTATTATTCTTTAACTCACTAAATTTAGCATATATCTTTATTAATTTCTTCATCCTATTTTCATTTGTTTTTATCCCTCCTAAATTCTCGTTACATTTTAAATTTATTTAACTTCCTTCTTTCTTGTTTGTTAACAAAAAAGTATTTAAGACTATAAATTTTATTCTAAATACATTGTTTTCCATATCATATAGGTTGACATATGTGCTTTTGCAACCAGCAATATTTTTTATTGTGGTAAGTACTTACAGATATATACATCAATTGCTCATATGCAAGTTTAAGTTGAAGCTGAAGAAAATTAAAATGAATCCACAAGAACCAAAAACATGACCTTGAGTATATCCCACCCGAATTTGTAGACCATCTCAAGAATGTATTGGATGCACTGAACACTGATGACCCAAGACCAGATGAGTTGTGGGATGACGTCAAGGACATCATATATAAAGAAAGCAGAAGGTCAATAAAAAGGTACAGACCCCTCACCACTCCATAATCCACCTAACCACCCAGAATCTTAAGTACTACCCTAGGAAAGAAAGAAAAGGCCAAAATGGATGTCAGAAAAGACTTTGAAACCTACTCTTGAATGTAGAGTAGCCAAAGTAAATGTAAGAAATGATGAAGTAAAAGAGCTGAACAGAAGATTTTATAGAGAGGCTTGAGAAGACAAAGTATTATGAGATGTGCAAAGACCTGTAGTTAGAAAACCAAAAAGGAAGAAAATACTCAGCATTTTCTCAAGTTGAAAGAATTGAAGAAAAAATTCAAGCCCCAAGTTGCAATTTTGATGGATTCCGTGGGGAAAATATTGGATGACACAGGAAGCATCAAAAGAAAATGGAAGGAATACATAGTGTCACTGTACCAAAAAGAATTGGTCGACATTCAAACATTTCAGGAGGTTGCGTATGATCAAGGTTAGTGTTGGTGAAAGACAAGGCTCCAGGAATTGATGGAATATCAATTGAGATGTTTCAACAAATGGATACAGTGCTGGAAGAGTTCCCTCATTGATGCCAAGAAATTTGGAAGACTGACTGGAAGAGATCCATATTTGTGTTCACTCCAAAGAAAGGTGATCCAATATCATTAATATCACATGCAAGTAAAATTTTGCTGAAGATAGTTCAAAAATGGTTGCAGCAGTTTATCAATATTGAACTGCAAGAGATTCAAACCAGATTCAGAAGAGCACAGGGAACAAGGGATATCATTGCTGATGTCAGATGAATCCTGGCTGAAAGTAGAGAATACCAGAAAGATGTTTATCTGTGTTTTATTGACTATGCAAAGACATTTGACTGTGTGGATCATAACAAATTATGTATAACATTGTGAAGAAGGGGAATTCCAGAACACTTAATTGTGCTTATGAGGAACCTGTACATAGATCAAGAGGCAATCGTTGGAATAGAAGAAGGAGATACCGGTTGATTTAAAATCAGGAAAGGTGTGCATAAAGTTTCTATCCTTTGTTTATGCTGAGCTAATAATCCAAGAATCTGGACTATCTGATGAAGAAGGTGGCATTAGGATTGGTGGAAGACTCGTTAACAACCTGCATTATGCAGATGACACAACCTTGCTTGCTGAAAGCGAAGAGAACTTGAAGCACTTACTGAAGAAAAGCAAACACTACAGGCTTCAATATGGATTACACCTCAACATAAAAAAAAAAAAAAGAAAGAAAACAAAAGTTCTCACAACTGGACGAATAAGTAACATCATGATGAACAGAGAAAAGACTGAAGTTGTCATGGATTTCATTTTAGTTTGATCCACAATCAATGTCCATGGAAGCAGAGGTTAAGAAATCAAACGATGTATTGCATTGGGCAAATCTGCAGCAAAAGACCTCTTTAAAGTGTTTAGAAACAAATATGTCACCTTGGGGACTAAGGTGTGCCTGACCAAAGCTATGATATTTTCAATCACTTCATACACATGTGAAAACTGGACAATGAATGAGGAAGACGGAAGAAGAATTAATGCCTTCGAGTTATGGTGTTGGTGAAGAATATTGAATATACTGCCAGAAGAATGAAGAAGTCTTAGAAGAAGTACATCCAGAGTACTTGGAAGCGTGGATGGTGAGACTTTGTCTCACATATTTTGGACATGTTATTAGGAGGGACAAGTCCCTGGAGAAGAACTTCATGCTTGGTAAGGTAGAGGGTCAGTGGAAAAGAGGCAGACCCTCGATGAGATGGGTTGACACTGTGGCTTCAATGATGAGCTCAAGCATAGCAATGATTGTGAGGATGGCACAGGACTGGGCAGTGCTTTGTTCTGTTGTACATAGGGTTGCTATGAGTCAGAACCAATTTGATGGTACCTGAAAACAACGTATATAGATATAGATGTATGTATAGATATATAGACATAGATAAGAGATGATAGAAATAGAGATGATAGAGAGAGAGATAGAGATAGAGACAGAGATAGAGACAGAGATAGAGATATATAGCCCTGGTGGTGCAGTAGTTAAGAGTTTGGCTGCTAACTAAAAAGTCAGCAGTTCGAATCTACCGGCAGCTCCTTGGAAATCATATGGGGCAGTTCTACTCTGTCCTATGGGGTTGTTATGGGTTGGAATCAACTTGACAGCAACAGGTTTTATATATATATCCCAAAAAACCAAATCCAGTGCCGTCGAGTCGATTCTGACTCATAGCGACCCTATAGGTCAGAGTAGAACTGCCCCATAGAGTTTCCAAGGAGTACCTGGCAGATTCGAACTGCCAACCCTTTGGTTAGCAGCCGTAGCACTTAACCACTACGCCACCAGGGTTTCCATATATGTGTGTGTGTATGTATATATATATATATATATATATATATATATAATACGTAAATATTTGCCAGTTCAACATTTTTTACATGTACAATTCAGTGACTTTGATTGTGTACATCATCTTATGCAACTATGACCTCTATCCTTTTCCAAAATATTCCACGACCATTAACAGAAACCCAGTGTCCCCTAAGCAAAAAACTCCTCCTTTTCACTTCCCTCCCACCTCTGATAACCACTATTTCATAAAAGTGGGATCATACCATATTTGTCAATTTATTACTGACTTATTTTAATCAGCATAATGTGTCAGGGTTTATCTATACTGTGGCATGTATCAGGACTTCAGTTGCCTTTATGGATTGAGTAATATTCCATTGTATGTACATGCCACATTTTGTTTATCCATTTATCTGTCTATTGACTTTCAGGTTGTTTCTACCTTTTGGCTGTTGTGAGCAGAGCTGCAATGAACATTGGTGTACAAGTTTCTGGTTGTGTTCCTTCTTTCAGTTGATTTCAGTATATACCTAGGATTGCTATTGTTGGGCCATATGGTAGTTCTGGAAACCCTGGTGGCGTAGTGGTTAAGTGTTACAGCTGCTAACCAAAAGGTCGGCAGTTTGAATCCACCAGGCGCTCCTTCGGAAACTCTATGGGGCAGTTCTACTCTGTCCTATAGGGTCGCCATGAGTCGGAATCAACTCAACGGCAACGGGTTTAAAGGGTTTATGGTAGTTCTATGTTTAACTTTTTTGAGGAAGCACCAAACTGTTTTCCACAGCGACCATACTATTTTCCATTCCCACCACCAGCAACTGAGGAGGGTTTCAATGTCTCTACATCTTTGCTAACATCTGTTATTTCCTGCTTTTTTTTCTTTTTTTTTTTTCTTCTTTATCATAGGCATTCTAGTGGGAGTGAAGTGGTATCTCATTGTGGTTTTGATAGCTTGGCTGCTAACCAAAAGGTCAGCAGTTCAAATTCACCAGCTGCTCCTTGGAAACCCTATGGGGCAGTTCTGCTGTGTCCTATAGGGTTGCTACGGGTAGGAATCGACTTGACAGCAACAGGTTTGGCTTTTGTTTGTAATGACTACTGATGTCAAACATCTTTTCATGTGCTTGTTGGACATTTTCATACAACCTTTGCTTTTTTAAAAGACATTATAATTCAATTTTTTCTTGACTCTTCTATTAGACATTTTATTTTTCAATTTCTAACGATTAGATTTTTCTTGTTAATCTTTTATAATCAATGTCTGTGTTGACTACATTTATGAACACACTTACAAAATTTCTACTTTTAGGTATCTGTGAATATTTTTTTCCTTTTTTTTTGTTGTGCTTTAAGTGAAAGTTTACAGTTCAAGTTAGTTTCTCAGAAAAATTTATACACACATTGTTGTGTGACCCTAGTTACTCTCCGTATAATGTGACAGCACACTCTTCCTTTCCACCCTGGATTTCCTGTGTCCAGCCAGCCAGCTCCCATCCCTTTCTGCCTTCTCATCTCACCTCCAGACAGGAGCTTCCCATTTAGTCTCATGTAAAAAAAAAAAAAAAAAACTTCTATTTTTTTTTTTATCTACTTGAGCTAAGAAGCATACTCCTCACCAATATCATTTTATGTGTTATAGTCCAGTTTAATGCCCCTGAAGAGTTGGCTTTGGGAAGGCTTTTAGTTTTGTGCTAACAGAGTCCAGGGGCCATGTCTTCTGGGGTCCCTCCAGTCTCGGTCAGACCATTAAGTCTCTTCCTTTTACTAGAATTTAAGTTTTGCACCTCTCTTTTTCTCCTGCTCTATCAGGGACTCTCTGTTGTATTCCCTGTCAGGGCGGTCCATCGGTGGTAGCCACACACCATCTAGTTCTTCTGGTCCCAGGCTGATGGAGTTTCTGGTTTAATGGCCCTTTCTGTCTATCGGGCTCGTATTTACCTTGTGTATTTGGTGTTCTTCATTCTTCCTTGCTCTGTATGAGTTGGGGACCAATTGAGGCATCTTAGATGGCTGCTTGCTAGCTTTTAAGACCCAAGACACCACTTGCCAAAGTGGGATGCAGAACATTTTCTTAATAAACTTTGTTATGGCAAATGACCTAGATGTCCCCTGAAACTGTGGTGCCCAGACTCCCACCCCTGCTGCTCTGTCCCTTGAAGTGTTTGGTTGTATTGAGGAAACTTCTTACCTTTTTGTTTAGTCCAGTTGTAACGACTTCCCCTGTATTGTGTGTTGTCCTTCCCTTCACCTAAGATAATTTTTGTTTACTACCTACTTAGTGAATACCCTCTCTCTCCCTCCCCACCCTCGTAAACATCAAAGAATGTTTTCTTCTGTATTTAAAACTTTTCTTGTGTTCTTAAAATAGTGGTCTCATACAGTATTTGTCCTTTTGGGACTAATTTCACCCAGCATAATGCTTCCCAGATTCATACATTATGAGATGTTTTGTGGATTAATTGTTGTTCTTTATTGTTGCGTAGTATTCCATTGTGTGAATATACCATAATTTGTTTATCCTTTCTTCCATTAATGGGCACCTAGGTTGTTTCCATTTTTTTGCTTTTGTGCACAATGTTCCAACGAACATGGGTGTGCATATATCTATTTGTGTGACGGCTCATATTTCTCTGGGATATATTCCAAAGAGTGGGATTGCTGGCTTGTATGTTACTTCTATTTCTAGCTTTTTAAGGAAGTGCCAAATCAACTTCCAAAGTGACTGCACCATTTTACATTCCCATCAGCAGTGTATAAGAGTTCCAGTCTATCCACAACCTCTCCAACACTTATTATTTTGTGTTTTTTGGATTAATGCTAGCCTTGTTGGGGTGAGATGGTATTTTTCTAGTGGCTAATTCTTTTTAATGATGTGAAGGTTTATTTATGGCAACTTTGTAAATTTATATTTTTATTAATATCCGTAGACATGGAAAAAAATTTTTACGGGGTATGACATTGCAAATATATATCTAATATATCCACATCTTCCATAGTTCTTACCTCTCAAGCAGCCCAAATCTGACTGCTTCCCACAGAAAACATCCTACAGTCCCAGAACAGACCATTGTTCTAATCAGAGCTGGGTGTACCCTTGTGTGCTCCAGATTTTCCTCTGGGACCTCAAACCAAGTAGGGTAACGGCTTCAACTGACAAGAGCCAAAGTTGGCAATGCCCTTCCATGCCCTGCACTGTCTTAGCATCCTTGTCCATGTGGACTCTACTATGTCATTGGAGGATATAGGAAGGTTAGTGCTGTCCTTTGGTTATCCCAAGCGTAGAAGTAAAATTATTAGGTGGACATTGTTGACATAAAAGCTTTCTGTTAGTTTGCATTTGCGTGATTAATCTTTATCCCTCTTTTGTTTATAACAGTTGTGACATTTTGTGCAAAGCAGCAGCAAAGTTGAAAAAAGCAGTTTATAAAACCAAGATGGAGAAATTTTATTATTAATATGGTGTCTAATTCTTTTTGGCTTATTGTCAAAATTATTCATTCTTTTCTCTGCCATTTATTTTGTGCTTTTTCTTTGTAATGTTTCTTTGTTGAGTACTTTTTATTCTCTCTCTCTTTCTTTCTTAATACATATAATATAGTCTCTTAGATTTCTGTAATCAAATCTTCCAATCTTCTAGCACTGTATCCATAGACTCTAAATTTTACTTAATCATTGTGTGAAATATCCTATTCACAACCTCTTAAAAACAAGCCTATAGAGATCCCAGATGCATTGCATTTCTCTGTCCTCCCTGACTGTAGTCACTGTCTCTACTTCCATACCTCCAATTTTCTTCCTTGTCCATGCCATCTTTGATTTCTTCCCCAAAATGTCACTGAAACAAACATTATAATGAAAAATAGTGATTTGCATCTTGCTGAAGCCAAGGGATGATTTTTCTTCTTCATCATAAAGACTCCTTAGCTGCATTTGTTAGAGTTGACCATTGTCTTTATAAGAAAATCTTGAAGAACCCATAGTGCCACATCTATTTTTTTTTTTTTTTTTTACCTCCACCCTCATTTTCTCACCTCTTAGTATTTTTTGCAGTCTATTCTTCCTCTGATCACATGAGTACAATTAGGGAGTATACCTGAAGTGCCGCTTTTTTTCCTTCTCTCTTCTCAATCTGCATCTATCGCTAGGTGATCTTGCCCAATAACACAGCTTTAAAGACCATCTTTATATCGATGACTTCCAAGTCAACATTTCTAGCTCCAGTCTCCACAAGCCCCAAATTCATACAGAAAATCTCCCTTAGAACTCAAGCAGACGTTTCAAATTCATCATGTCTCAACCATAACTCTTGGTCTACATCTCCATCTTCTCCCCTCAAGTCCCTCCATCTCATTAAATAGTGGTACCTTCAACACATCCTTCACTCCTCTCTTTCTCAAAAACCTATGTCTAATTCATCCATAAGTCCTGTCTACTCAACATCCAAAATATATACCCAAATGACCACTTTTCTGTCTTCACTGTCATAATCTTATCCCAATCCACCATCATTTCTGATTAATGTTACTCAACTAATACTTACCAGTTCTTACTATGTACCACATGCTTTATAGTTAGTGGGGATGTATCAATGAATGGAACATAAAAAAGATCTCTTCCCTAATGAACCTTACATTCTCATGAATGGAGAGAGACAATAAAGATAATAAATAAGTGTGTGTGTGTTGGTAGTTGTGATGGTTAATGTTACATGTTAACTTGATTAGGCTATGATTCTCAGTGGTTTG
Source organism: Loxodonta africana (assembly GCF_030014295.1). Classification (NCBI taxonomy): domain Eukaryota; kingdom Metazoa; phylum Chordata; class Mammalia; order Proboscidea; family Elephantidae; genus Loxodonta; species Loxodonta africana. The sequence continues at coordinate 4,702,690 of NC_087365.1, read as the reverse complement.
ACAAAAACTATGTAATCACCTTCCATTTTGTGATCTTATGTGAGTAGCCAATCTATTAGAGAAGGAGTTTCCTTGAAGGTGTGGCCTGTATTCATGATATAGTACCCATGATATAAATGGATGTTCTGGCAAAGCTCGCTGTCTTTTGATCCTGCATTTTGTCTTGAGCTTGACCTCCAGTTCTTGGGACCTCAGAAACCTTCAGCCTGCTGCCTGACATTCAGGTTTTGGATTCGTCAGCCTCTGCAACCCCATGAACCAGTAGGAGCCTTCAGCCTGCTGTCTGATCCACAGATTAGGAACTTTCTAGCCCCCACAATGAGTGAGCCATTTCCTTTCAGTAAATTTATCTATATATATAACTATACACACGTCAGTGGTTTTACTCATCTAGAGAACCCAGACTAAGACAGTAGTGATAAGTGCCATGGAAAAAAATAATAATAATAAAGTAAGGAAAGGGGATAATATGGTATAGCAGCCCTAGATAACTAAGCAAGAGAGTGGGGTGCTGCTCTAACAGTTACCTTCAATGCAAAGGCTGTTTTGGAGTTGAGCAATGGGTAGAGGCTGGAAGAGTTTTAATATGCTTTCACCTTACCATTAAGGTAAAAGCCTGAGTTGCCTTGAAAAGGCTGTTGGTGGAATTATGGACAATAATGACAATTCTGGTGAGAATTCAAAAGAAAGTGTAGAGAGCAGTAACAGCAGAAAAGGCACAGACAAAGCAGCAGCAGGGGAATGATGGCAGCAGGACCAGGAAATCAGTGCTAGAGAGTGCTAGAGCTGACCCATGGAGTGAGAGAGCTGAGTGCCTTTGTGCAGGAGGCTTCCCAGTGGAGTGGGGTGCCTCTGGGCACTTATCAGTGGAGCTAGGCTTGCTGACCCATGGAGCAAGAGAGTTGAGTGCCTTCCCACAGAAGTTTACTAGAGGAGTGGGGTGCCTCCAAGCACTTATTAGTAGAGCTAAAGAGCTTTTGAATGCTTGCCCAAGCAGAGCACACTACGGTTGGCCCAAAGGCCTGAGAGGCCAAGGAACCAGGAAGCAGAAGCTGAAGAGACAAGGAACATAGGAAGCAGAGCTGCCTCAGTCTCAAAGGGTAGGGCCACAAGCTCTGGGTTAAGGGTGAAACTATGGCCTGCTGGGTCTCAAAGAGTGGGGCCACATTTTCCTAGGTTTCAAAGAGTCAGATCTTCACCAATTTGAATCCAGAGTGTGTGGAGCTGCCTTTCATGAGTGCCACCAGGATGGGGCCAGATCCACTGCCCAAAACTGGGGAAGTGGGGCTGCCATGCCTGAGGGACAGAAGAACAGGGCCTGCCAGGGCCAAGGGGTTGGGGTTGCCATTCAGATGGACTAGAAAAATGATGCCACCCAAATGCAAGGGAGCAGAGTTGCCATTCCAGTGGGCCTGGAACGTGGATCTGAAGCCCAGGGCCAAGGGACATCCACCAAGAATCTGGGGAGTGTGGCCAACACCCAGAGTCTAGAGGACAGGGCCATTGCCTAATGGGTCTGAGAGAACAGAGGATTTTCAAGCCTCAAGAGCTGATGTAATGTGATCTGCTGACTTGCTTGGTGCCTGTTATCCCTTCTTTCCATCAAATTTCTCCCATTTGTAATGGAAATGTCTACCTTGTGCTTGTTTTACCATTGCACAGATAACTTGCATTCTAGATTTTGTAGATGAAGAGGAATTTTGCCCCAGGAGATTTTGGACTTGGAGTTGATTTAAGACTTTTGCTATGATATGATGCAGTGAATGTATTTTACATGTGTCAAGGAAATGAATTTTGGGGGCCAAAGGGTGAAATGTCATGGGTTGAATTGAGTCCTTCACAAATGTGTGTCAACTTGGCTAGGCCATGATTGCCAGTATTGTGTGGTTGTCCACTATTTTGTGACCTGATGTGATTATCCTATGTGTTGTAAATCCTAACCTCTATGATGTTAATGAGGCAGGATTTGAGGCAGTTATGTTAACAAGGCAGGACTCAGTCTACAGGATTAGGTTGTATCTGGAGTCAATCTGTATTGAGATATAAAAGAAAGAAGCGAGCAGGGGGGAGAGGGACTTCATACTATCAAGAAAGAAGTACTGGAAGTGGGGCATGTCATTTAGGCCCAGGGTCCCTGAGCTGAAAGGCTTTTAGATCAGGGGAAGATTGATGACAAGGACCTTCCTCCAGAAGAAACACGGAGAAAGTCTTCCCCTGGAGCTGGTGTCCTGAATTCGAACTTCTAGCCTCCTAAACTGTGAGAGAATAAATTTCTGTTTGTTAAAGCCATCTACTTGTATTTCTGTTATAACAGCACTAGATAACTAAGACAGGTGGCTTGAGGGAGTTGTAATTTTAAATAAGGTGATCAGGAAGACCTCATTATGAAGAAGACATTTGTATAAAAATATTAAGTAGACGAGAGAGTGAGATGTGTGGATACTGGAGATGGTATGCACAAACATGCTACAGAGTGACCATGGTTGGTGTGCTGGAGGAGCAACAAGAAGGTTTGTGTGGGTGGAGTGGAGTAATGAGCAGAGGGGTTAATGGTGAGAGATGAAGTCAGGATAGCAAGGGGGGAGAAGGGCAGGGTGTGCAGGGCCTCGAAGGCCATGATAAGGACTTGAACATATGTTCCAAGCGAAGAGACAAGCAGCAAATTTTTTTTAACATTCTAAAATTTAAACAAACATTTTATTTTAAAATAGTTTTAGATACACAGAGATAGTACAGAGAGTTCCCAAATAACTCTTACCCAGTGTCCCCTAGTGTTAACATCATACGTTACCACAGGGTATTTGTCCCACCTGAGAATCAACATTGGGTATATTATTATTAATTAAACTCCACACTTAATTCAACTTTCCCTAGTTTTTCCTAATGTCCTTTTTCTGTCCCAGGATTCCATCTAGCCTACCATATTACATTTAATTGCCATGTCTCCTTAGCTTCCTCTGGACAGTTTTTCAGATTTTCTTTGTTTTTGATTGCTTTGCCAGCTCTGATGTTGTCTATAGCTCTGGGGTTGTCCCTCAATTTGTGTTTCTCTGATGCTTTTCTCATGGTTAGATTGAGGTCATGTGTTTTTGGAAAGAACATTGGCCAAATATATATATATATAAAATTAGAATACAAAAAATAAAAACCCTGAGAAAGTAGGTGAATTTATTTTAAAAAATATATTATTTAAAAAGATAAATGAATGGAAACATTATAAAATATTGAAAACAAAAGCACCATATATAAAAACCAATAGGATATATCCCCCCCAAAAAATACTTAAAGAACACATTTATAATAAATGAACTAATATTTCAAATCCAAAAGTCGTAAAAAGAAACAACAAAACAAAAATTGAAATCAAATAGAAGGAAATAAAAATAAGAGCAGAAATTAGTGAAAATTCAATAAACAAAATATAGAGTTGCTAACTAAGACCAAATGCTGTTTTAAAAGAGCAATAAAATAGAGAGAGGATGGAGGGAGACATATAAATAAACAATATCAAGAGGAACAAATAAGGGAACACAAACATATGCAGAAGTATTTAAAAATATAAAGGACTATAGGAAAAAATTATACCAATAGAATTGAAAACCTATGAAATAGACCATGCCCTAGAAAGTGAAAAATCCAAGATTGGTTTAGAAGGAGACTACCAGGAAAGCTCACAGTCATTAAAGAAAAATAATAATAATAAAAATTGAAGTGGTGGTCACTGATATCTCATCCCAAAGGCATCAAGCAGGCCTAGATGGTTTTCCAGAGAACTTTAACTGATCAACATACACTATTTTCCGTTATATCTTAACTATTTCTGTGAATAGGAAAAAAAAAAAGTAAACCACAAAAATAATTTTATAAGAATTCATATACTTTACAAAAATCAGGAGAGAAAAACACAAAGATGCATGTCTTTATTTCAAAACAATAAATGTAACAATTTTTTTTTTCCTTTGCTGGTTTTCCGTCAGGTAAATACTGATTCATCTTTGTGGTTAATAAAATTCAAGAGGACTCTGATTTTAAATGCACAATTTTGCCTTTCTTCCTAAAATAAAACAAATCAATACCATAACCCCTACTGACCTCCTCCGTACCTGGTCTGCAGCTATAACTGTTTTCAAAAATGGGCATTAAAGTAGGAGTTTTCTTCAAATGTTAGGAAAAATGTTGCAGAAGAAAATATTCTTTACTAATCTGTGTTTGTCCAAATTTGCTTGGCAGAATTCCAGGTGGGTTCATTGGAGGACATTTTGTTTTAAGAAGTTAGACTCCATTGTGTCTATTTTCTTTTCTCCAATTGCTTTTGCAGTTGTTAGCATTTACCACCACGGATTTAAAACAATAACTTTATCATAAAATTAGCTCCCATTTGTTTTCATCCATTTGTGGGTTCTGTTCCGTTCACTGGATTTGACCATCATTTTCACCTTGTTACTTCACTATTTTCAGCAAAGAATGCTTTTAGCTGACTACCAAGTATCTTTTTTTTTTTCATAAAACATGAAGTCAAGAGGTGGATGGTTACTGGTGCTCCTTCTTTAGGTCATTTCTATTGGGGCTGAATTCTCTAAGATTCTTTTGGACTTTCCAATATGGCAACATGATGGTCATTATGTCCTTGTTGGAGGCAAGATGAGGGAAGAAAGAGGGAAGGTGCCTCATTGGCAGGCTCTGGCTCTACTGCATTAGCCAAGCAGTGTCAGTCACATGGCCAAGTCCAATGTCAAGGAGAGCTCAGGTAGCTTTCTATATTTTATAGTAGTTTTCTATATTTTATGGCATGAGAGAAGGGCATAGGGATTGTTTTCTACTTTCAAATTCATATATTTCATTATCTTTAGTAATTCCTTCACTTTTGTTTGTTTATTTTTTGTTTATTGAAATAAAAATGAACTTTTTATATGAGTATAGCCTTGACTTTGTCTCAGAGAATTTTTTAAATTTGTGTCATTATTTTCTAGGTATTTGCATTTGAAATGTTGATTTCCCCCTTTACCCAGTGTACCTAAGAGATAGTTTTTAGATTTCCAAGCAGTTATTTATTTTTATTTTGCTATTTATTTTTCACTTTATTGCTCTTTGAGCACATAATGTGATTTGTTATTCATGCTTTTGGCATTGACCGAGGTTTTTTTGGCGGCCTAAATTATGGTTATTTTATAAGCTTGCATTGATATAAGAAGTTTTATTTTCCTTCTTTTTAAGCAGAGAGTTTTATATATTTCAACTCAATCACATATAATAAATAAAATATTAATAGACCATAGTTCTAAATATGAGGGCTATAACCATAAAATTTCTGGAGGAAAATATCAGAAAATGTCTTTGAGACCTTGGTTGAGCAGAGATTTCTTCGGAAGAATGCCAATGCACTAACCACAAAAGAACAAATACTGATAAATTGGATTCTATTAAAATTAAAAATTCTGGTCATCAAAGACACCATTAAAAAATTTAGTCAAGCCACTGACTGAGAAAAAATTCCTCAGTGCATATATTTGGATAAATAACTTTAATCAGAATATATAAAGAAATATAATGAATAAGAAAAAGTCAGAAGACTCAATTTTTAAGAAGAGGCCAAAAGACCAGAATAGAACCAAATGGCCAATGTCCTTATTGTTATTGTTGTTGTTAGGTGCCAATGAGTGAATTCTTACACATAGTGGCCTTATGTGTAACAGATCAAAATGTTGCCTGGTTCTGTGCCACTTTCACAAGAAATGGCCAATAAGCCTATGAAAAATATGCTCAAAGAGCATTACTTATCAGAGAATAGAAATGAAACCATCATGAGCTACTATTACACATTCCCTGAAAAAGGCAGTCAATATTGCACATTTGCAAAGATATAGAGCCCCTGAAACTCTCATACGGTGCCGATTGGGAGTTTAAGATGGGGCAAACACGTTGGAAAACTGTTTGGCAGTTTCTAACAAAGTTAAATATAGAGTCACCATAATATCCAGACATTTAACTGCTAGATATGCACCAAAGAGAAACTTCAAAAACAATCCATTAAAAAAAAAACTTGCACAAAACATGCTGGTACAGTCGTACAGTTAATACCATACAACAATAAAAATGAATAAACTATTCATATATGCAATTACATGAATGGATCTAACAAATAATATGATGAGTGAAAGAAGCAAGACACAGAAGACTATGTACTGCATTATTCTATTTATATGAAATTCAAAAGCAGGCAAAATTAATCTATGGTGATAGAGGTGGAGATTGATTGGGAAGGGACACGAAGAAACTTTCTAGGAGGTAGAAAAATCTCTGTCTTGACCATTGTGGTGGTTAAATGAATATTTACATAAGTAAAAATTCGTTATGCATTTCCTTATGTTACATATACTTGATCTGTAAAGAACTGAGAGAAGTGTGTTTAAGGTTTCCATTATTGGTGTAAAGTTATGTTTCCTTCCATTTCACCTTGTGTTTTCTGCAGCTTTTTGTTGCGTATTTTGTCATTAGATTACTTGGTACACAGAAGTTGGAGATCATTTTTCCTTCACTGTGGGGGACTATCACCATCCTGATTATAAAGTAGGTTTCTCTGTCCAGTTTAAATCTTTTTTTTTTTCACTTGAATTTACCCGATATTCATTCCTTGGCCTTTGCTTTCTTTTCACTTCCAGTTTACATGGTATAATACTTTCTTTTCTTTTTTCTTGCAGACTTTCTCATCACTTAGTTTCAAGTGTATTGGGGGTTTGTTTTTTGATTCAGCTTGAGAGTTTTTTGTGTGTTTCAATGGATTTATTTTTTAAATTCACTAACACAGAAGACATGTTAGGTTTTATTTGTTGCTTCATTTCGTCTATTTATTTATTTTCATTTTTCTGCTTCCTTGACTATTCTGTCCTTTTCCCACCATTTGCACAGTACAGATACACAATAAATCATAATAAATGAACAATAATGAATATTATGTGCTGCTGTGCATATATTTGAGGAAAGCTTTTTTTTGCCTTTATATATTAAAAGCAGTTTTCTGGATTTCTTTGATTGTATCTTTTCCCTCAAAACTGAACATATTATTACAATATCTTCTGGCATAAGCTGTTTCTGGGGAGATTAATGAGCCAAGTCTGGAAGCTTTTACTTTTATGGATCATCTTCTTTTTGCATAATTATTGTATTGTTTCTATATTCCTTCGGCTCAAGTAACATTTCAATCTATGCCTGATGTTATCTTCCTTTATTAATTTTCCATCAGGTTCTTCAATAATTATAATAATTATCTATCGAACAGACAATGTGGCAGGAAATAAGGATAAAAGTAAGCAAGAAAAAAGATACTCCTTTCCTTCACAGAGTTTACAGCCAAGTGGGAAAGACAGGTATTCATTAAATTATCATGCAAATAAATGTAATATGAGAATATAGAGTTAGCATGAATGTATGGGACCAGTCAGGGAAACTAGAGAAGAATGAATGGGAATCAAGTAGCTGAAATGGGGAAATAGGGTACTTTCAGAAAAGACATACAAGTCAACAATCAAATGGGGCTTGAAATTTGATGATAAAACACATGTATTTAAAAAAATGACTTTGACACTATAATGCATTGCTTCTTAAGTAATTTTTTTTCTAAAATTATTAGTCTTCCATGTAGAAAAATAAAAAATTGAATTACAGCTCACAGTGAATTAAAAATTCCGATAGCATCTTTTGTTGGAGCCAAGTTGAGATATTTCACATAGTGAAAAGAATCTATACCTGCATGCACCTTGCAGAGACCTGTGATGCTGAGGAGAGAAGCGGCAGACAAGTGCATGCCCTGGAGGACTTGGCTGCTGGGGGAGAATGATGTGTGAACCAAGACTCACAGAGCCATAAGATGAGCACCGGACTACGCTTCAAATGTGTGGAGGAAGGCGAGGACTCACTGCTCAGAAGGTTGGTCTCTGATCCAGGTATTGGAGGATGAATTCTCAGTCAGAAAGGGAGGGTGAACAACCTAGACACCTGAAACAGCCTGCGAAAAGGCTCAGAAGAGCTGGCTGAGCAGCAAGAGATATTAAGAATGACCTGGCATGCTGCCTTGCAATTTCCAATGGTCCCCTCCATAGTGGGAGCTCTCCCAGGAGTTTAGATGGAAAGGTCGTACTTTTGGTCTATTGACTTGGCTTTCAGTGAGTGAGGAATGACAAAAAGACATTATCGGCCAGTTTCCAGGGCTTTCTGAACAGTGGCCACGTTGCAGTGACTTTGTATGATTTATATTGCCCCGTGAACGTAAGGCATGAGAGGGCACTGAATGAAAGTTCATAACTATCCCATTCTTTGTAATTGAAAATGCTACATAAAAAATAAAATATGTCAACAGCTCCCACTGCCGCCTTGCATCCTGGAAAGCCGTGCACTTTTTAAGTTATCCCTGCAACTTAAAAGAATTACAGCCACAGAGATTGGGAGGCAAGCAGCTGGTTTGCAAAGCTGCTTCGGGTAAACCTGTCAGAGCTCATGAGTAAACAGAATCTGAACACAGAGGCTGCATGAAGGAGAAATCAATTGCTTTTTCTACAAAATAAAAGGAAGAGTTTTGCTCAAGGCAATGTGACGATGACTTGCAACTGTTCTGCATTAACTGCAACTTTCTTCTTGCCTCCTTACCGCCCAATTTTCCTTTCTTCTATGGCAAGCGTTGAGGTTGTATATTGTACACTGGGAATATCTAAACTGGAAATAATTAAAATATATATTTCATTTATAGTGGGCCTTATGTGAGGAGAAGTAAAGATTGCCACAGCTTCCTGAGTACATGAGTTAATGATGTGTTCTGCATTTTCTTAATTTTCCACATTTTAACTGCCTCTGTTCCTTATTTGGGGGGAAGCAACATTGAGAGGCATGGGGTCCAGATTCACTGAAGCAGAAACTCGCAGTTCTGAAGACTATGAGGGATAGCATAGAGAAGGTCAGGTTAACCGTATGGTTTCTTGATATTATTTTCCTCCAGTCTTTCCCTTCAGTGTCCGAGCTAACATATTATCAAGAATAAAGTTAAAACTAGAGATTGGTTTAAGGCCTTTGTGGTATTCAGTTAGGGTGTGTTTTTAGATCATGACAATCAAGTGGATTTTCAAAATGAACTTGCAAACATATTTAGTAAAAAAGGAATACATAGACTCACTACAGAAAACAAACAAACAAAACACAATAACCAAGTTTTGTGTGTGCGTTGTGAGTGCATTAGATGCATATCCGTAGTGGAGTGAAGTCATCGGTAGAGTAAAGGCAAATGCCCATTTTCCAGATTTAATTAGGGCATCATTTTGATGGACATTGAGCCAGCATAAACAAAGCCAGAAATGGGATATGAAGGATAATTGATTATAATTCTTGGAGCTTGTTCATATAACTGGGTAGCATGACTGAAATTTAAAAAAGAAAAAAAAAAATACCTTACACAGAGTTACAAGAGTGCTTTTGGTCATGGTTAACTATAAAGGGAAGAAATATAAAAGTCATTCTCCAAAATGGTTGGGGATAGAAACTCCATGGAGGAAATCCTAGAGGTCATGATGTTTTCTTACTTATTGTGCCATTTTTCAAATTAAATATTTTTTTCAAGGAAGTGTTGACTCGAAGTGATAACTAAAGGTGATAAATTGAAAAATAAAACACGAAAGGCATGAATGATTTTATCCCAGCTAATCCCCCATAAAAACTCAGTGACAGGATGAAAAAATATCTTCCTTAATAACAACCCACAGTGTATGGCTCAGAGCCGGGGCATGAAGGAGGAACACAGACGTGCTCTCCCAAATTGCTTGGCATCCTGGTACTAGACAGTAACCCAAAACCCAGTGCTGTCGAGTCGGTTCTCTGAAATTTCCTCCCTACACCTCTGAAATTAAGTTATCATGATGATTCATCTTGTTGAATGGGATCTAAATTTACTAAAGACTTCTGAAAAAAATAGAGGAAACGCCTAATGGGTGGGTGAAAGATGAAGAGAAACAAGTACCGAGAAGGATAAATTGCATTCTGTCTTAGGTTGAAATCCCCCAGAAAGAGATCCTGAGACAAGGATTTGGGTATAAGTAGTTTATTGGGATGTGAGGGAGTGGGTGGGAAGAAGGGTGCCAACAAGCATTCTATTGTGGGCAACTGGGGCTCAGCAGTCCTGCTAGGTACCTCTGGAAAACTGTCAAGCACATCTCAGAATTGTCCCAGCCAAAGGACAACATTGTTGTTCTTAGTTGCTGTTAAGTCAGCTCCAACTCATGGCAACTCCATGTACAACAGAACAAAATGTTGCCCGCTCCAGCACCATATTCACAATTTTCGGTATGTTTGAGTCTGTGGTTGCAGCCACTGTGTATTTTGAAAGGCATGAAATATACATAAGTTAACCCCATAAAAACTCAGCGATAGGGTGAAAAAGTATCCTTTTACTAGCAATCTGCTGCCTTTCAACCAAGGGGACTTATCTCCCAGCACTATATTTGGACAGTACCCTGTTGTGATCCATACAGAGTTCACTGACTACTTTTGGAAGTAAGTTCTGGGTCTGTTTGTTACACAGAAACAAATTATTGGAACATACATTCTGTATGTTCAAGGACAACTTTGAGCAAAACCAAAGAAGGTCCTAGGGCAACCCCGTATGAACAGTTGGTCTCTACCAATTATCACCCATTTCCACCTTGGGCTCAGGACACTGGCATCTTTATTTAACATGGAAAGACCCCAGGCATGCTAGCTTAGATGGTTGGGGCATTAGTGAGGGAAGCTCCTCCGTCTTGTGTTTCCATCAGTACCCTGCCTTCCAGGCTGTCAACCCAAGCTCTTGCTCACTATGAGAACTGACAGGAAGCCCACATCACTCCTTTATGCATTCTAGATACTAATGCAGCAGCACTCAAGGAAGTACTCTTAGCAACTACAGAGGAAAAGGTCCCTCCCACCCTTGTCATGTGACAAAATCATCAAAAACTACAGCAGCACCTTGAAACTCATATTCTCTTGATAATTAATCTTTCTCTTTAGACAAGGGGTATAAGATCAGAATCTTACCTCTGTGTTTTGGCACTGCAGATTCTGTAAACTTCCTGGATGAACGATGGGGACCTAATACCATCTTCCTATTGAAAAAATGGCAATAGGAAGTAAAAATCAGAACTATTTACTGCATTATTAAGTGTGTAGAAGTTTTTTTTTTTTTTTTTTAATTTATGCCCTTCTCAAAGACTTCACTGTAACGATGAGGACAACAGAATTCTAAAACTGAGGAAATGTTACTTGTATTAAGCCCTGACCTTACTTGTGATTCAGGCATGTGGCTGGGCACTCTGAGGATAGATTTCAGATTTCTTTGGCTTTCCACATTTGGCAGTGTTTAGCTGGTCTGCACCACATTCTGGCTTTTTATCAGATTCTATCTTCCTGGAAGATGAGTGGTGGAGTGTGTAAGAAATCAGTTTTGTCTCTTCTGCTATTTCAGAGTCTGCTCTGAAATAATTTTTTTTAATGAATTCACATGATACTTAGGAGTAAAGTTTACATAATTTTTATGATAATAAATTGGGTAGAATCTTGGAAAAAGTAGTAAGTGACATAAATTGGACATGAAAGAAAAATATCACACAATTTCACTTATGTGAAATATCTAGAATACGCAAATGCATACAGACAAAAAAAGATAACCTGTTATCAAGGGCCAGGTAAAGGGAGGAACGGGGAGCAGTTGCTTAACGAACGCTGTATTTCTGTTCCAGGTGACAAAAAAGTTTTGGAGGTGGATGGTGGTGGTGGCAGTTGTACCACACTGTGACTGTAATTAATGTCACTGAATTGTATACTTAAAACTGGACAGAGTGGCAAGTTTTGTGTTTTATATATATATATAAAACCACAGTAAATTTAAAAAAAACAACCTGGCTACCAGTTGTGAAGAGTGCAGATTGCTGACATAGCTCCCAGCTGCAGCACTTTGAGAATCTGCCACAGCATTTGCACTGAGATCTCACACTTTCCAGTGAATGATGGAACATGGCGGGCATCCTTGAGCCTAGCCACTTCTGCCCAACACTGGTGCTCCCTTTGATTTCTCAGGAATATTCCGTAGGCTAAGGCTCTTCCTACCCAATCCACCTTCCTCCCCTAGTCCTTACAAAGGTGTGAGACCTGCGTCATCCTATGAAGACTTCCCCAGCTTACTCCTGCCCCCTCTCTCCTTTATCATTCCCATTGCACTTAACAACTCTGCTTTGGCATTTGCATCCTGGAGGACCCAGCTGACACATGTTAGATAAGGTAAAACAAGGCATGTTTCACCTCTGGCTTTGCTTTTAATCTCCTATAGCAAGGCTGCCAACCAAAAAACTGGTGGAACTATGGAACAGCACACAAATTTTGTCAGGGATCTTGTAATTTCATTTCAGGGCCAGCGAATAGGTTTCTCTTTATTTGACTCATTCTAAACTCATTATCCTTTAAAGATTGCCCAAAATGTATTTTGTATTTAAAGTATTATAGTGATTATCTATTGGGCTCTCTGTATAATCACAGAACTAGCAAATAGCAATCTGCCTACAATTAAGTCAAATGACCCAAACTCCAATTGGATTTTATGCGATGGTATTTTAGCCATAAATTTCATTATAAAGGAGTTTGACCATGGAAGTAGCTAGTAAATAGCAATCACAATATTACTATTTTTAGAATCTAATCAAGCATGGAAACCCTGGTGGTGTAGTGGTTAAGTGCTACGGCTGCTAACCAAAGGGTTTGCAGTTCAATTCCACCAGGCGCTCCTTGGAAACTCCATGGGGCAGTTCTACTCTATTCTATAGGGTTGCTATGAGTCGGAATCTACTCGACGGCACTGGGTTTTTTTGGGGGGGGGGGTTTAGTCAAGCATCATCTATGAATATTTTTAGAACTCAGTAACGGAATCTGATATCTACAAATAATATTTAGAAATCTACCACTGAAGAAGGGTCATGCATGATTAGTACTTATGCCTCATTATGCAGCCTAAGAAGAGGAAGAAGAAAAAAAAGTCTTAGAGGGTCAAAAGGCAGTCCAGCTTTAAAGCACAATACATCATCAGCCCTTGCTTTAAATAATGACACCAGCCATTCACGGGAATTCAAAGGCAACATAAGACAGGGCAAAATTTCTGATTGGACTCTACAGTTATCCAAACTTTGATTATTTTTAATGGGTTGACTTATTTCTTGGAAGTCTTTTTGGCATCCATAAAATCATACTGTCTGCTAAAACATGTTGAAAAAGAAAATAATTAAGTATACATGATATAACATTTATCATATATACCTAATTATTTATATGTATACAATAGCCTTCAGTGTGGATTGCACCTCAACATAAAGAAAACAAAAGTCCTCACAACTGGACCAAAAAGCAACATCATGATAAACAGAGAGAAGACTGAAGTTGTCAAGAATTTCATTTACTTCGATCCACAATTAACACCCATGGCAGCAGCAGTCAGGAAATCAAAGAACGTGTTGCATTGGGCGAATATGCAGCAAAACACCTCTTTAAAGTGTTGAAAAGCAAAGATGTCCCTTTGAGGACTAAGGTGTACCTCACCCAAGCCACGGTGTTTTCAATTGCCTCGAATGCATGCAAGAGCTGGGCAATGGATAAGGAAAACTGAAGAAGAATCAATACCTTTGAATTATGGTGTTGGTGAAGAACATTGAACACGGACTGCCAGAAAAGAAATCTGTCTTGAAAGTAGCACAGCCAGAATGCTCCTTAGAAGCAAAGGTGGTGAAATTTCATCTCATGTACTTTGGACATGTTATCAGAAGGGACCAGTCCCTAGAGAAGAACATCACGTTTGGTAAAGTAGAGGGTCAGATTAAAAGAGGAAGACTCTTAAGGACATAGATTGACATAGTGGCTGCAACAATGGGCTCAAGCATAGCAACATTTTTGAGGATGGCGCAGGACCAGGCAACATTTCGTTCTGTTGTACACACAGTCACTACGAGTAGGAACCAGCTCAATGACACCTAACAGCATACAACAATTAGTAAAACATGAACTCAAATTGCTAAACAAGGCACTTGACTGTCTGAGTCCTCAGGTGGATTCATTCATCCAGGTGGATTGTTGGGACAGTTATTTTGAACTGATAAACTGCCTATATTGAAGATGTTAAAATATGGTTTGACTCCTAAAACTTGCATATAATAACACAAGATTATGGCTAGCATATTTTTCCAAGATTAAATTGTTATAAAAGCTCGGGAGTTAAAAGTCTGCCACCCTCTAGCTGTCTAATCCTAGACAGGTGAACTAACCTCTCCAAACCTTGCTTTTCTCATTTTTAAAATGGTGATTCTGGTACCCAGCTGGTGAGGCTGCTGTAAGAATATCAGGCAGAAATACATGCTTGGGGAAAACTATCATTAAATTATTCCAGATGTAATGGCAGTGGTGAAGATGAATCTAATGCAAAAAAGATACTATGAAATGTAGGAAAATTTTGTAACCTTATTTACAGTGCCATTTGTTTATTGAAACCATTTGCTAAAACCAAAGATACAAGAAAATTGAGCCCAGTCCAGTCGTAATTGTTATAAATTCTGAATCAGTGGGATGCAGTTAGGAAAGAGCACATTGAGAGTCTTTAAGGTGATCATTAAATCTATCTGAAGTATTTACTGTTCCATTTGCTGTATAACTGTGGTTAAAGGTGTATTTCTCAGATATTCCTGAGGTAAACATAGTTGGATCCATGCTCCCAAATCTCAAGTGCACTAATAAATCCACTCAGTATTTTTCTTTTAATTCCGAGAAGAAATTTTGAAGATCGCGTTGAAACAGAGCCAGATGGTCAGATATGACTTTTTACATGAGGTGAACGCTCATAATTTACTTTATCCCGAAGCAACCACAAAGCAGAAACACAGCGAATGGCCTTCAAGAACATCAAATCCAAATAATCTCGAAGGTTTTATGTTCTGTCAAACATTTCATCAAATTGCATGAGAAACATATCTTTCATGTCTCTTTCATTTTTAAAACGCCTCCTATCCTTTACATTAGAGAGAAGTAGTTTTTATATGTTTTAAATTACTGAATATAATAACGTTCTTCTCTAGAAATGTATCTTTTCCTTGTTTAAGCTAATGCAAGAATTAAAAAAAAAATAAGCATGGTCGATCCATTTAATTCTCTTTCAGATAAAACATATAAAATCTGAAATTATTCTCTTCTACCTTAAATAAAACAAAGAAAGAGTTATGATTTCAGGCACACAAGTCATATTTGGCCTTTTCTACCGGACATAATTTAAAAAGGAATTGATGAATAGGTAACATATAGGAGTCAAGATGATAGCCAATCTGATTTCCAAAAAGAAATGTGGGCTTGAGTAGCAAAAGAATTGGGAAATGTGTTATCTAAATATGTCATGGGATATATTGACTTTAATCTGTAACATATGTGAAGCTTAATCATTAAGCAATGAATTCCTTTTCTTAGGTCTGTATGGTAAATATCAATGATTACAATATTTTTTGAGCCAAATGAAATGCCCAAGACCAATCTCTCAAGATTTAATTACTCACTTAAAAGTCCCTAGGGTTCTTGAAGGAAGCCCGAGACCCATAGATCATGCTCCACGATGGAAGCTATGCATAGGTAGCGGCCTCCAGGGTAAGCCAGTACCGTCTAGGTCAGTCTGACCTACAGGCCTCACCCCACCCTCATTTATTTGTGTCCACTGAAGCTTTCACAAATCCTAGGTGCCTATCTCTCAGCCATGGCCATGTTGTTCTCAGCAATCCCTGGCTGCCTATTGCTACAACACCCTTCAACGTTTATACTTATTACAGTTCTTCTGTGCTGAATCTTTCTCCTTCTCTGGGTATCCTAGCTAATATGTGAGCTAGTGTGCTCTGGGAGACATGTGCAGTTTAAATAGGGGCCTCTCATAGCAAATTCTGATATATGGGAACATTAAGCTTGGCCAGGAGTCAGCAATGCTGACTCACACTACACAAACCATTGTCTTCTCTCTTATTTTCTCTCTCTCCCTTCCCCTCTTCCTTCCTCTTTTCTTCTCCTGTCCTCCTTCTTTCCCTTCCTCTTTTTTTCCTTCTTCCTTTCTTCACTCTCTCTGCCCCTTCCCTTTTTTCTTCCTTTTGTTTTTCATTAATTCCAAAATTATTCACTGAACAAACTCTTTTCCAGGCACTATGGGGGCACATGAAGGGTTAGACACCTGCTGTCCTCAAAGAACCCCAATCCACTGGTGCATTCGTGGGTGTGAGACACGAGCTATGACTGCATAAAGAAGGCAACACGTGACACCATCAAATTCACCCTTAACTCTGTGCGCTGCCCCAGAGTGGGCTGACTTTGATTTGTGATCAGGGATGACCTCATGGAAGAAGGAGCATTTGGGCTGATTTTGAACAGTCAAGTATTTGTATGTGTGTGATGAAGGGGACTGAGAGTCATTCTATTCATTCAGAGAAGGGGCTTAGACACCACCAGGGAGGTTGACAGGTCCAGGTGGAAGAATACAACCTAGAGCTGGGAGGTGGATGCATGAGAAGAGCTGGAAAGGAAACTGGAGCCAGCTGTGGCTGAAAAGTGTTAAAAATTTCTGGATAAACTTTTGTAGATACTGGGATCCACAGGAAGACTATGAGCATGGGAGTATCATGCTGACCTTGGCAAGAAGAGGTAACCAAAACTGGAAATCAGGTGAGATGGGTCTGGTAATTATGTGCTTCACTGAACAAATACTGTTGAAAGTAAATAATAATCATAAACATCATGACATTGTTAGGTGCCGTCGAGTTGGTTCTGACGCATAGTGGCCCCATGTACAACAGAAAGAAATACTGCCCAATCCTTTGCCATCCTCACAATCATTGTTATGCTGAAGCCCATTGTTGATAACAATAACTAAATAAAAATGATAGCATTAAGTTCCAATTAATGAGTGCTTGCTATATGCTAGGCACTGAGATATTTAACATGAGTTAGCCCTAATTTCTACATCATTCATTCATTTATTATTTTACTGAGTTTTGTGGCACATTGACGGCAAGCCAGGCCCTGGCAAGCTGACGGTAGTCAATGAGTCCCACACATAACTGAGCTGTAGTAGACGGAGGAAGCCAACCCAACGGTAGACATGTGCTGAAATAAGCTGTAATGATACTTGGAGATCCGTGCTGTGGCAGAGCTGAACAAGGCCATGAAAGAGAGAAATGGAGGAGAGAGAGGTGGGGACCTACTTTAGATAGAGTCAACAGGAAAAGCTTTTCTAAGGAGAAGCCCTGGAAGCAGAGGCTGGAAGAACATGAAGGGGCCACCCTGAGGGAACAGCCAAGTCAAGACCCTGGGGTAAGAAGGAGCTTCGTGGGTGAAAGCAGGAGGAAAGGTACCCATGTGGCTGGAATGAGGTGAGTGAGAGGCAGTGTGAAGAGGTCAAGCTGGGGACATGAGTGGGCTGAAGTGATGTGGAGTCCTGGGGATCATGCTACTTGAAGGGCAATGGGGAAAGCAAAAGGATTTAAAGCTGGGTAGTGACACAAATCTATTTAGGATTTTAAAATTCATCTTCAACGCAAAATGGATTATGGGGGCAATAGTGGATGAGCTTCCAATTATTAAGCTCAGGTCACCCTGAGTGGTGCAAACGATTAATGTGTTCTGCCGCTGACCAAAATGTTAGAGGTTTGAGTTCACCCAGAGGTTCCTTGGAAGAAATGCCTGGAGATCTAATTCTGAAAAATCAGCCATTGAAGACCCTATGAAGCACAGTTCTACAAGTTCTGTAAGTCCAAATCAACTTGATGGCAACTGGTTTTAACTGGTAACACAGCCAATAATGACAGTGGTGTGAACAATGGAGGCAGTGGAGATGGAAGACAATGGATGGTATGGGCGTTGGTCTGGAAGTGGCATTCACATTGTGGTGGTTCAGCAGCGAGGAGAGAAGGAAAGAATTTGTCTTTATCAATCTGGCTGGAGAAGAGGCTGAGGAGTAAGATGGGAAATTTGTTTAAAGAAGGGAATTTAAGGGTGAGAATTAAGAGATTTATGTTAGATATATTAATTTTGAGATATCGTTTGGACATTCTTGCTGAGATTTCAAGCAGGCCGATTTAATACAGGGCCATGATCCCTTATTTACAATTCCAGAATCTAAAAATCTACAGGAAATGGAAATTTTTCTCATGATTCTTTCGGCAGCAAAATCTCAGTTGAACCAACATGTGGCTCTTGAGAGTCTGGGTTTATTCCTCTGAGGAATGCTCGTACATGCTCTGCAGATTTAGGATGTGTTTGATGAGAGGGCGGTGCCCCAGACCCCACTGGGGGCAGAGTGTGCCATTTGCACCAACACTGACAGTTGAAACGCCTTTGCCGTCCCCTTCCTGCCCCAGGCTGGTATAAGGAATTATGGATCTCTGTGTGAGTCTGGATATTAGTGGGAAGGAAAAGGCTGGGGTCACATTTGGGACCTGGACCCTCAAAGAACAAGGAAAAGGGGATGGATTTATGAAAGTCACAATTACTCTTTGAAGTTTTATGGTATGCTCAGCAAGAAAACCTTTCCCCAAGGAGAAGTCAGAGCAAGAGAAGCACACCTTCAAATTCTAAGATCATGGCTTTAATGTTCAGCCCAGCCCTTTGACCAGGTTTTCAGAAATTGGCATTTTGAAAAATTACTAATTATGGCATAGAAATCATTTTATTATTTTATTTTAAGCTTTTTATTCATTAAAAATTAGGCAGGCATAATTTTTTCCATGACACTTGAGGTATATAAGTGCCACAGTTCCATTCTTTTTTAATATCAAATGAAACATAGCTCACCAGCCTAGATAAGAAATCCAGAATCACTCAATTTGGGGGGACCCTTCCACCACCATCTCCTCCAAATTCAGAGATCCTCAGGAATAATTCAGTTCAGGGAAATGGGGGTAGTGTCTAGATTTCAGGCCTTGCTGACATTCACTGGTATACCATTCATCAGGCCTCATAATCCATTTGAGGCCAGCCAGCTTGACAGCAAGTGACTCAGCTCCCCCAAGCAATATTCACCTGGTGAGACCTTAGCTGCTGAGGCCCTGGCCTTCAATCCTGCACCTCCATAGCCCCTGTGCTCTCTTCCCATCTGGGATTTGCCGCCCTGGGTACAGGATGGATGCAGGGTCTCCATCCATCCTTCTGTCCAGGCTGTGGTGATCTCGCCATCTTGCCTTTTAGAATCAGGCCCCTCCACTGATCAACTGTGAAAGCCCACAGACACTGCCCCCACCTAAGCTTCCTTCCAGGACAATACCCCAGGACTTTTCCCTCCTTCCTCAGTGAGTAAGAGAAGGACCCAGTATTTCTGATAAGTATGTAGTAGCAACACGCACACAAGGTACTAGCAAGTTTAATATGTCACCCTCTTGTGGACTAAACACGACAAATGAGCAAAACAAAAAGCAAAAATCCTACAGAAATCTGCTCATCAGTATGCTCTCAAGTACAAAACTTAAGACGGTCAATAGAACTAAGATGCAAGGGAAAGGAGAGGACAAGTTTTGAGAAAGGAAAACTACCAAATAAGCAGTGTCTTGGTCCTGTTTTATAACGCTCCAGGGATTTCTTCTATTGTTTAAAGGGAGAGTATACAGTTCTCAAAAACACATTGGAATGTACATTTCTAAACTCTCAACCAGGTTAGAAAAAATTTTTGAGAAAAAAATAGAAGTGAAGTCACCAAGTCAGATAAACCACACGTGGTGTTTTGTTTTTTACACACCCTTTTTCTTTCTTTTTTTTTTTTTTGCTAATTATTAAATAAATCACAGCCAATTGTAGAAAAATTGGAAAAGACGGAAAAGACTATCAAGAATGAAATTAATATTGCCCATAATTCCTCCACAGAGATGACATGTGTGATATTGTGATGTTTTCCTCGTGCTTATATCCAAATGCTGGCTCTGGATCTATACATTTATTTATATCACCCAAGGACTAGAGAATATTTAAGTTTGCATTCCGTTTTTTCTTTCAGTATTTTCCAGTTGTCATATTTCATGAGTGTCAATGTATTGGCACACACCCCTAACTGGACAGGAGACCATGCATCCTTCAGCCCCATGTGCACTCGCTGGGAAGCTCAGTGAGTACATAACAGGACTGAGAATAAAACAGGAAGATAGCATCATTTATCCATTCCCTCTGCCTGAGCTACAATTTTCTTAACTTTCCTTATTTAGGCTGCTCCCTATTTTTCACAGTTTTATATAACTTTCTGGTTAATGTCTGGCTATATTTCTGATTTTTTCCATAGATAAAGAGTTTGAAGTCAAAGACCCAGGGAAAATAATGTGAACTTTTTTATTTGAAAATTTTTGTTACCCTTTTTTTTTCATAACATGATACAGTGTTATTTTAAAATTTGGAAAACACAAAAAATGTAAAACAAATAAATGTCATAAAGACAATTTACCACAGTGCTGTGACCTGTAATCACATATAATTCCATACACACGTACTTCTGCTTTTTTACTTAATGTTGTAGGTGAATATTTTCCAATATCATTAAATATTCTTTGAAAACATGATTTTAAAGGTCCTCTCCCTCTCTCATAGCGCCCTGGTGGTACAGTGGTTAAGAGCTTAGCTGCTAACCAAAAGGTCAGCAGTTCAAATCCACTAGCCGCTCCTTGGAAACCCTATGGGGCAGTTCTACCCTGTCCTAAAGTGTTGCTATGAGGCAGAATCTACTCGACAGCAATGGGTTTGATTTTTTATCTTCTTCCTCTCACATATCATAATATATTTAACCATTTCATTTTTGTTGGCTCTATTTAGGCCGTTCCCAACATTCCACTATCTCAAATACCATTGTCATAAACGTCCCCCAGGTTGGAGCCTTCGAACCTCTTCTACCTCACAAATGAGAACACTGAAACCGCAAAAGGTAAAGGCACCTCAGGCTGCTGTTGGCACATTTGTATCTGCAGCTCAGATTGCAAAGCGGAGCATCCTCGGGGGTGGAGTAATTACAAAGATGGCTCCCGGAAGAGGACCAGTTAGAAAGCACTGCGCCTTCCTTAGGGCTGGACAGCTTTGCCAGGCACACAGCCTGGTTAGCAGAGTTCAGGCTGGAATTGGGGACCCACCTTGTTGGCCAGGTACATTTTTGCAATGTATAACCTGTACAACCTCACACGGCTGTCATGCTAGGTGTGACTTTTTACCCGAAGTCACACAGCTACTAAATGGCAGAGCTGGTCTGCAGATCCTAATCTGGCCCACTGCAAATCTGCTGCCCCTTAGCTCCCTCGGACTGCTTGCTGGCCTGTCCTTATAGGCAATATTCACGGCCTTTTTTTTTTTTTTAACACCGATCAGAGTATATTGCTTTATTTTTTAAAAACAACGGCCACCACAGGGTTATCTAAACCACATTCAGGCAATCACGATTACTGTCTGGCTTTTTAATTTACCCACACTTTGTGATTATAATAAAAAATGAAGTTACAGACTGGGATGATTTTTAGAAAACTGCAGTCTTTGGGATTCTCAGAAAAATGTCCTCTCAGCCAATTAAACTGGGCAAAATGTTAAAAACACAAAGATTTTGAATAAGACCTTGACGTTCATGACATGTTGAAGTGAACAAGTAAGTCAATGGCTTTAGGAGTCACTGCTGCTTTTGACATCCCATCAAGATGTTCTGGAATCTTATCCTAACCTATTCATTGTTGTTCTTTCAAATTTTGGAAAGCGACTTCCTCCCAAAGCAGACCGAGGACGGGAAAATGACAGAGAACTGAGAATTGAAGAGCTAACAGTGCCCATTTTGTGTTCTTTAAACTGTCTTGTTCCATTGCGTATTTTGGCACACTGTTTTTAGACACATTTTAGTCGATCTTTGCAAAGTTGGAAGCTGATTCAAAGCCTGATGCTCAAAAAGAGACTGAGAAGGCAATTGCGATTTTTCTTCCCCCACCTTATGTACAGAAACTTTATTGTGAAAGTTATTCTAGATGAACGGAGGCCTTGCTGAAAATTTAGTCAAAAATATGGCTATGATAGAAAATCTCTGGGGTTATAAAACAATGCCTAAGTATCACCAAACGGATAGGATTGGAAACATTCCTTCAGATCCATCACTGGGTATCCAGTGGACTTCTGCATTCTTCGTGATTTTTAAAAGCCTCAGACTTGCTGAAAAATTGCAAAAACTGTACAAAGAATGTCCATATCTCTAATGTTCCACAAATTTTAACACATTCCCTTTATAGCTTAACACATTATTCTTTAATACATTTATTTTACCTTTCTCTCTTGTTCCCTCTCTCTTTATATATATATAAATACACACACAAATACACACATGATAAATATTTTAGTATATATTTTCTAAAAACAAGGTTAGTTCCTTACATAACTGCTGGTATAATATCAAAATCAGGATATTAATACAATACTATTATCTAGTCTAAGGAGCCCTGGTGGCGCAGTGGTTACTAAGCACTCGGCTGCTAACCATAATATTGGTGATTTGAACCTACCAGCTATTCCACAGGAGAAAGAGTGGCAGTCTGCTTCTGTGAAGATTACAGCCTTGGACTCTATGGGGCAGTCTATTCTGTCCTGTAGGTCCACTATGAGCTGGAATCAACTCGAAGGCAAAGGTTTTGTTTTGCTTTGCTTTTTTGTTTGTTTGTTTCTTTTTTTATTATCTAATCTATAGTCCTTATTCGAATTCTGTCTAGTAGACTCTACCTTCGCCAAGTGATCGAAGTTCGCATCACCAGTAATGGAACAGGTGGACATCTTGAGTCTCTAGTGTGGTGTATTGAGAAGAAAACCAAAAACCAAACCAAACCCAGTGCGAACATATGTAATTCTCCAAAGGGAGGGACATTCTACAACATAACTAGACAGCATCTGCCAAAAGCGTCAGGGACATGAACACAGGATAAAACAAACAAGCACCACCAACAAAAACAAAACGGGCAAACTGTCCCTAATTAACACAAACAAGAAGGCATGGCAGCTAATGGATACATTTCTGTCTTACTGAATTGTTTGTACAGATGAAGATTAGCTTAATTATTTAAGAACTGGATGGGGGCACAGAGAAGCAAATCCTCACTCATTCTTAAGAAACGTTAACTGGCACTTACACAGACACATCCACACCTTGCCCACATGTGACAGCGCAGACAGAGTTGACGATTTTTCAGCTGGTCAAATGTAAACTGTTACCCTGGTTGTTTGGGCAACCGTGCCAAGCCATGTGTCTGTGCTCCAAGAACGCCTGTCTGTTGCTGGGAAGGTCCAGCCCCGCCCACAGAGTTCTGGTTACAGACACGGGGCCAGGAGCTTCAGTCTTGGGAGTTGGAGATAAACCTCCTAGAGACAGCACAAAGGTCAAGAAGCAGAGATTCCCTCTTTCACATCACAGCATACTGATAATGACATATTTGTACAATGCAAGAATCAGGCGGAGATTTAGGGAATTTATATAGCATTTGCTGGGATTTTCATTACATGTTCTGTGTATTATATAATTATGATAAGAAAATAAAATATGATCACGTAAGAAAAATATTAACTACAGAATTTGTGTAAATCTTCCAAATGAAATATTTTCCAATTTTTTTTTTCTTTTCTCTCCTTCTTGGTAATGAGAAACTTGAACTTGCTCTTGACATCTAACTTTCTCAGGTTTTATGCTTCATGAAATTCCTCATCTAGGGTAGATCCAAGTATCATGGGGCCTGAAGCTTATATACTTTGGGGAAAGGTGGCTTTAAGACAGAGAATGTCAAATTGAAAATATAAAACTAGGTACAAAAGTTCATATTTATTTAGTATGGAAAAAGAGGTCAATAAATTACTGGGTCCTTGGAGAGGTAAATCCCTTTTCTCTGAGACATCTTTAGGCCATTATCAGAACAGCTCACATAGAAAGCTTCCGTTTAAAACCTGACTTCCCCTCCCAACCCAGAATACTCTATAACTCCCAGCTACTCTGCCAGCTCTCATGGGGGCTGTTGCAAGTGACGCATCCTGGACCTTAAACTTGTTGGTCTCACAATAATTCCACCACCTTATAGTGGAATGCATAAGAAACTTTTTTCACTTAAGTTAATAAAAAAAAATTATCTCTTGCACATCTTTTCAAAAATGCACAATTGAAATGTTAAACACTCAAATAGCTCTTGCTTTTCTTCAGTGGACCAATGTACTGTGACAATTTCTCGTGATGATGACGAGACCACTCTAGGACTTTCCTACCAGGACGTGAAGTAGTGCTGAAGCTTCGTTTTGCAGGATGCATATACCTTGTTGGAGCAGGCATCCTGGAGCCAAACAAATGAAACGGGCACTTTAGCCACAAAGACACTAGTTTCCAATATCTTAGAGGACAGAGACTTGGGGCATTCCCACTCCTAGCTCGCTGGTCAGCATTTTGAACCCCAAGGCCTGCTGAGCACTCGTAATGCAGCCTCTTTCACAACTGCTCATGTGCTGCTCTGATGGGCTCAGCCTTGCCCTGCACTGGCTGCTGGCACACAGGGCAGGTGGGTGAGCATAGTCTTGGCTCAAGCTAGGATGCCGATCATTATGCGGGGGCCACACAACAAGCCAAACCCATGCCTCAGCTGGGACAAGGCCCCTAACAAGACCACCCTGGGGTCATGTTCAACCAGTTCACCTTGAGGTGAGGGGATATAAAGAGAACCCGTTCCCATCACACATTGGGTTAAGATGCTCTGCTGTGGTGGACAGGGTACTTTGTAATTGCAGAGGGCTAGGTCAAACATCACAGAAGATAATGCATATGAAAGGGCTTTTGACATTACAGTCTTAGTCATTTTTTGCTTGAAAACACTTAAAAGGAATACCCTTCCATGTAGAGAAAACAGCAAAGTAGAGGCAACAAAGAGAAAGAAATCAGTAGCTTTGTAAGATTATCCAACTCTGTCACTGAAGCAGAAGCAGTGTTTCCAGCAGCTTCACTCCTGAGGTTGTAGGACAGTGTGAAGGAGAGCAAGCGATTTAGGATAAGTGTGTCTGCACTTGGAGGGATTATCCATGTGAGCCCATTTTCTCATTTGTAAGACCAGCATCGGAAGAATCCCTACCGTATAAATGTGAAAAGGTCTTTGCAAATGGCTGATGAAGTTTTGATTTTCTTTTTATGGGATTGTTTAAATGTTTGATGTTTCAAGTTCACCTATAATAGGGCCTCTATAAAAGCCACACATTTTAATTAGCTACTCAATTAATTCCAGAAATAAAATTTGAGCCAGCCTGGTCCCTTAAGGACTTGGGATCAGTAGGAAATAATACTATGTCCCACTTCTCCATTGTAGAAATTATTTTGATACGGATTTACCTGAAGTTCAAGATCAGCCTTAAAGAAGAAAAACAACACAAAAATGTCACATACTTGGAGCCTGAAGCAACACGGAAGAGTGAGAAAATCCTTGCATAGAGGATGGTTGAGCTCTTCCCAGATTAATGGCACATGTGTTTTTAGTTGTCACTTGCTGTAGGGTTGGCGCCAACTCTAGTTGACCTTACGTATAACAGAATGAAACATCGTCCAGTCCTGCACTACCATGACATTTGGTAAGTTTGAGTCCACTGTTTCTACTGTTGTATCCATTCATCTCATTGAGGGTTTCCTTTGTTTTACCTGACCCTCTACCTTACCAAATATGACGTCCTTTTCTAGTGATTGGTCTTTCCTGATAATGTGTCCAAAGTAAACAAGTGAAAGTATTGCCACCCTGGCTTCTAAGGAGTACATGTAGGCCTTGCAATTACTGTATAAGGTTTTAGTTATATGTGTTTTAGCACTAACTGAGGTAGTCCCTTTTCCCTCTTATTAACCTTCCTGGGTCTCCATCCAGTCCATACCCCACAGGGCCCCCCAAGCCAAATGTCACAGCTATTGTCTCACTGTTATCCTCAAGAAGATGGTCTCAAGCTCAGTTCTCTGGTCTCCCCACGTCCACCTGGATTTTTGCAGCTTTCCTGTTCCATGCTGCTGCGTAGCATTGTCTCTAACTTGCCATAATTGAATGGCCAAACCTTGTATTTAAAATATCGTGGACACAAAAAAGAGGAAAGTAATTTCCAGTAATGGCTTTGTGGCCTTGTCAATCTGTAATCGCAGATGTGTTCAGGTCATCTTGGTTATTCAGAGGGGACCCTGAAGAATCAATGTGGTTTTCTTCTGGAAGGCCTTTGTGGGGCTCTCCTGTCTGCAGTCTCTTGATCTTTTTTGGGCTTCTGAGTGAAGACAACCTTCTGAGAGAATTTTGGTTATAAACCTGAGGCCTGACAAGCTGTAATACCCTCTCAAGTTCATTCCCTTTGCCCAAGGTGAAGTCAAAATGCAGGAACTCAACATTTTTTCTGAAACCTTTATTCACTAATCACCACCATCTAGAATAAAATAATCAGTACAGTTCTCCTTCCCTGTCAAGGTTGCAAGAATCTACCAGCAAATGGGGAATAGTGGTGGTTCTGTGCAGAATTCTCAACTTGCATGTGGGAGACATAGGTTTGATTCCCAGTCAATGCACCTAAAACACAGCCACCAACTGTCTGTCAGTGGATGCTTGCCTGTTGTTATGATGCTGAACAGGTTGCAGTGAAACTTCCAGACTAAGACAAATGAGGAAGAAAGGCCTGGTCATCTACTTAAAAAATCTGCAATGAAAGCCCCATGGATCACAATGCTATGAACCACACACATCATGGGGATGGTGCAGGACTGGGCAGTGTTTCATTTCGTTGTGTGTGTGGGGTCACCATAAGTCAGGGATCAGCTCAATGGCAGCTAACACACCAGGAATTGAATCAGCTTTTCAATTGTTATGTTATAGTAAAAGGTCCATAAGTGGAGAGAAAAAGCCTTTAAAAAATGAAATTTTTAAAAAGTTTTTTTTTTAATTTGAGGAAAAATATGTTTTAACGCCATACACATACACAAAGATAGAGATTAAAGGGAAAAACAGATTTATTGAGAGTATAAATTTTTTCTAGATATCCTAGATAACTTCTTTCAAATTCTTAAAACCTACTGATATATTTTTCTATGATGGCTGTTATCTAATTTTGACAGGTATGTATGTATGTGTGTGTGTGTGTACATCTGTGTGTCTGTGTGTTAGACCTGGAAAAATGGTACACTAAGGTTAAAGTCAATGGAATGAAATGATTTTTCTCCATTCAATATTTCTTTTTTCCTGCAGTAACTCCCCTGAAACAATTTCCATCTGCAACTTTATCTTCAGAAGTTTTAATTATATTTTTAATTTTACCACTTGATCTTGATGAGTGCTGTTGGCATGGACTCAGATGGCCAGGTTTAATCGACAGGTTTAATCGACTGCAAGTGGCCTCTGTAACCGTTTGGTTTGGGAATAAAGAGGAGGAGAACAGAAACTCAGCAGCATATTCTTTTCTCTTTCAAACATATGTTCCCATTTAATAAATTCTTTCTCAAACAAAATAAGACTGTAGTTATTGATGGTCAGTTGCACGTAATAGGAGTTAGTACAGTTTTTCCATTAAAAAAAATGCAGGGCTGCAATAAAGCAAACAGTGAGTCACTTTATTGGGTATGAAGTAATAAACCAGTGGTTATAAAGATAACTTCTATTATGTGTCTTAGAGGAAAACAATCTTGATCGTTTCATTCTTATTTCAGAGTGGAACTTTTAACTTAGTGGTACAGAACACCAATACCTTTGCTGTATTCTTATAGCAGATGGAAGGTTTCACTATCAGCAACTATCACAGTTGTAATTAATTCATGATTAAGTGTGTAATTTGTTTAATGTTTCAATCTTTCAGAAAACCCTAAGCTACATAAGGGCAAGGTATATTCTGTTTATGCAATTGAATTAATGCAAGCATGAATGAATGATTGGCCTCAAAGCAGAAGGAAAGGAATAAGGGAAGAAAAAAAGGAAAAAAGAAATGAGAGAAGAAAAAAAAATTGGGAAAGAAAAAAAGGACCAAAAGAAAGAAATATGTATTTATCGAGAACCTGCATTCTGCCAGACTCTTCCAAGCTCTTGAAGATTACTCTTCACAATGAAAAAAAAAAAAAATTGTTGCCGAAGAGTCGATTCTGACTCATAGCGATCCTATTGGACAGAGTAGAACGGCCCCACAGGGTTTCCAAGGAGCGCCTGGTGAATTCAAACTGCTGACTTTTGGTTAGCAGTGGTAGCACTTAGCCACTACACCACCAGGGTTTCCACTCTTCACAATATCCATGTCAAATAGGTATTTTAATCGCTACTTACCTTTTTAAGTTAAGGAAACCAAAACCCGGAGAAGTTCAAGAACTGTTAGCATCAACCCGAATAAAGTGTGTCCTAAGTCTGTTTCCAAAACTCCGCGACTGTACCTTGTTTCCTCCAGCACGAAGCAGAATATTCAATAGTCCCCCCCACCCCCCAGTATGTATGTAAACCCACTGCTGGCGAGTTAATTCCTACTTTTCATAGTAACCCTATATGACAGAGTAGAACTGCCTCCCAGGGTTTCCAAGGCTGTAGTCTTTTCGGAAGCAGGCTGCCACATCGTTCTCCCTCGGAGTGGCTGGTGGGTTTGAACCGCCCGCCTTTTGGTCAGCAGCCCTGCAGTTTAACCACTGTGCCACCAGGGCTCCCCAATGGGTAGGTAGAGGTAGTAAATGAAAGCAAAGCTACTTCAACCATAACGTGTTGCTGAGCGCTGCATCTCAAGGACCGGACCTCATCTTAAAGTGGGTTCGTGACTGGGAACCCCACGGGTGATGCAGGCTGCGTACCAGAGCTGACGGGTGAGCTTCATTACTCCTGGCAGAAACAATATTGTGCAAACTACATGAGAGCTGTTGCTGGATGTGGGTTCAGTTCTCTGCAAGTGATATTGAACACCCAGGGAATTTTTCTTAAAGAAGCAATAATTCACGGCTGGATACTAACCAGATCTGGGACATCCAGTGTTGCCACATCACCTTCTCATTTCAGCCGCTCCAGCCCTGCCGAGCGTTTCTAATACAGCGGGGGTGTTTGGTGAAATATGACTTTCTGATTGAATAAATGCCTGCTGGCCTCCGTGATAAACACCAGTTGAAACATACTGCTGTTTGCAGTGAGGGACAAGTGCCAACATCTCCAGACAAGTTTGGAGCAAACGCCTTTGTTTGCAGCCCCCTCCCCGCAACTGACCAAATTATCTCCGTTTATTTTTCATCACTTCTGACTGTGACCAATAATTCCTGTAGGGTGAACATAAGTGTGTTTGCCTGCCTTGCATCATTCTCTGCACGTTCTCTGTCTCTTTGCTTTCAGATGCCAATCTGTACTTGACTTGAAGGCGGTTTTAGGGAAAGGAAGTTAAAAAAAAAAAAAAATTACTGTGTGACAGTGCTGATATAAACTGATTGGCGTGGAATAGTTAAAAATCCATACACCTTATCGCTTGGGTTTCCCGCCTCCATTTTATGACTGCTTTTGGTTCCTATTGCTAACATATTTCATTTTCTCCCAGTGTATTTTTCCAGTACTAAAGCTATGCTTTTTTTAGGTCTACCTAGAAAATTTTCAGTTACATCATTTGCACAAATATGTTGTTGTTAACATTGAAAAACCTCTTTGCTTGCAGTTGTATATTTTATTTGGCCAAAAATGGCTCATGTCTAATACATTACATGTCCTTTGGTGATACTATTTAAGCGAAAAATTCCAAAACTCACAAATACCGAAGAGCCAAAAGTTTCAAAGCTGTGCTCGAACACTAAACATGCAATATATCTCCTTTTCTAAACAGAAATAGATTTCCCTCTGATTTGTTTGATAAATTTGACCCAAGATTTCCATTTGGAATTATTGGAGCTCCTACTGTTTTTCTGTGTGTTGGTGGGCCAAGGCCTAATCACCCTGAAGCCCCACGGAGGCCATAAATTACAGCGATGAGGTGAAGCTTTGTATTCCTTCAGCTGCAGAAGAAGGCCATTTTGCTGCAGCCTATTTTGACAGGCATGAATTTAATTCATTGTTTTATGACAGATGGGAAAAGTGTACATGCTCATAGTACTGATTTATGGTCATTTGGGTCTGGAGGATTCTATAATTTGCAACTAATGTGAAAACAGATGGATAGGCAGACACCGAAGGTTAGGCTGACCTGTGCGTTCCCTCCGTTGGTTACAAATGGCGTCCATATGCGTCCAATCTCTCTGGGTGAGGTCTGCATTGGGACAGCCAGCCAGGCTCTGTAAAGCACCCTGCACTTCTTTTTTCTTTCCTGAGTTAGTGAAAGTGAAGTTTGGAGAACGTTTCTTAGGCTCAATATTTTAAGAGTTGTTCTGTGTCTTCTGAATGTGTGGGTTTCTTTTTTTTTTAATTAAAAAGCACTTTTTAAAAGGTGTACATAAAATGTTCATTATTATCCAAACAAATAATGCCGTATAAAGGCATTGGTGGCTGTTTTCATTTCAATTGACAAATTTATTTTCATAGAATGATTGATTGAAAATCAGCAGTTGGGGAGTTTCAAAGGAAATACCTTGACTTGGAGAAGGCATGTATTTTTGTGAAAAATGTGTTTGTGTTTAAATAAATGAGTTTTTACTTTACAAATCTTTTTTTTCTTTTTTAGAAAATAACTGTATTATCAAGTAAAATTACTTAGTTGATGCTAAAAGTACTTAATACATCTTTTTTACTTTTAAATAACTTCACCAAAGAGGAAACAGCTACTAATCCCCTCCATTTTTGAAGAAATACATTTTAGACCTGCAACAAGATAAACTCATAGCTAATTTTAGTTGAATTGATGTTTGTAATCTGTTTAAAAATATAATGTTAATGAATTAATATATTTTGTTATCATGTTCAATTATCATAACATTAGTAATAAGTTGAATTTATAAAATTTAAATATTTAAATCAAATATTAAAATCGAACTATGATTATATGGGGCAAATCTGCTGAAAATATCTCTTTAAAGTGTTCAAAAGCAAAGATGTCCCTTTGAGGACTAAGGTGCTCCTGACCCAAACTGTGATATTTTCAATTGCCTCATAAACATACAAAAGTTGGAGAATGAATAACGAAAAATGAAGAAGAATCGATGGCTTTGAATTATGGTGTTGGTGAAGAATATTGAATATACCATGGACTGCCAAAAGAAGGAACGAATCAATCTTGGAAGAGGTATGGCAGGAATGCTCATTAGAAACAAGAATGGGGAGATGTCATCTTGTATACTTTGGACATGTTATCAAGAGTGACCAGTTCCTGGAGAAGGATATCATGCTAGGTAAGATAGAGGGTCAGAGAAAAAGAGAAAGACCCTCAATGAGATGGACTGACACAGTGGCTGCAACAATGGACTCAAACATAGCAACAATTATGAGGATGGTGCAGGACTGGGCAGTGTTTCGTTCTGTTGTACATAGGGTTGCTATGAATTGATACTTACTGAATGGCACCTAACAGCAACAACAAATATTTAAAACTAAGCTTGTCATTATTTTTAGTTTTGAAGATGGAGTAAACTTGTGTTTCATTTAATTTCATTTTGAAAATTGGAAGCATATATTTTTATATTGCTATTCCTAAACTAAGAGTGCAACCTTTGTTGAACACTGTCAAGACAAAACCAAAAAAAAACCAAACCCACTGCTACCGAGTCGATTCTGACTCATAGCAACCCTGTAGGACAGAGTAGAACTGCCCCATAGAGTTTCCAAGAAGCACCTGGTGGATTCAAACTGCCGACCTTTTGGTTAGCAGCAGTAGCACTTAACCACTACGCCACCAGGGTTTCCGTCAATACAAAGGCAGCCTTATTTGCAATGTCACTTGACTTAAAAACAGGTACCAGGGACTTGCTTTTGTCATGTGCTTCTTAGCATGGATGTGGTGAATTTTTTATCAATGTCAGTCACTTGGGCAGGGCTACATTTAGACCCTGTGAGCACAGGGGAGTGAAGGGAGGGTGCTGGGCCAACTTGCTGAAGCAACCATCCCTGCTCCCAGCCATCCTGCACACACACCTGTCCCTGGTTGCACCACACTTTCATTCATCTTCCAGGCTACTTCTTCCTACTTCCCCACTTCCCAATCTATTCCTTTACTCACAGAGTATCAGGTGCCACAGGTTAGATGGTGATTAGGAGCACCAGGCCTCCACCTTTGTGGAGTGCATTCTCTCCTCGGAAGATTTAGCCTCTCTTGGCGTTCCCTAGGTTTCCTGAGTGCATATCTCTCCAGTGACGCTTACTCTGCTGTGCAGGGGAGGTCGTTGATGTGCCTTTTGTTTCCATGAGGGCCAGGGCTTGATTCTATAACTTTTTTAATTCCGTAACCTACTTCAGTGCCTGGAACACAGTCATAGTTCAATAAAAATTAGTTGCAAGTTATCTATGTGAAAGAAAATTGATCCTTAAGTCAACCGTGTAATGATAGAAATGAGGCTATGGTAGATCACGAAGTAAATTAAAAGTAAATCCATAACTTATACATGGTTATAAAATGACTTTGGAGAATTAATAATTTTATATATAAAAAGACCAAGTCTATCAATTTTATTTTTTTAATTTAGCTTTTAATTTTAAGTCAAACTTGCGTTCTTAATTGCACACATACTATATATATTCATCTACATATTTCTTAAAAATTGCTAAGCACTCACACAAACTGAAAACCAGCTTTCCTTGGCTTCCCCCCATTCCTGCTTTTTGCTCTGAGGGAACCATGGTTTATAGCTTATGAATAATCTTTCATATTCTAACCATATTTCTAGTTACAAAAATACGTCTATGTAAATAAATCATTCTGGCTTTATTTTTACTTTTTGACTAAATAACTAGCTAACAATTAAATACACCTGTGATTTTTCTAAGCCCTTCACATGGGATCATGAAAACCCTATCCCCTAGGTACAATTATTGTACCCATCTTACAAACGAGAAAACTGAGGTACAGAGGTTAAATGACTTGGCCAAAGTAGTGAGTGGTGCACAAAGGAGGGGAAACCAGGCAGTTTGGATTAAGAATCCACACTCTTACCATCCATGCTCCACTAACATCCTAACTGAGACAATGCCAAAACAGGCTGCTTTGCAACATTTTTGTTTTCACTTACTTGTCTTGGATATGTCTCTATGTCCATACACACAGATATAACTCATTATTTTTAATTACTAGATAGGATTCCATAGCATGGATATATCCTAACTTATTTAGCCATTCCCATGGTCATGGATATTTAGGTTAATTGCAGACTTTTATTATTACAAATTACAAAAAACATTCTTACATATTCTTTCTGCATATGTGACAATATTCTCTGAGGGAGATACTTAAAAGTAAAATGTTACGCCAAGGAGTATGTATAATGATAAATATAAAAACATGCTGCTAAATTTTGCTCCAAAAAGGCTCTTCTAACTATAACTTCCACCAATCAATATTATCTATTATCTTCTTTTGAAAAGTTATCAGCCTGAGAGACCCAGAGGATATATTTTATAGCTTTACTTTGTCTTGCCCTAATCTACTCCGTCCTAAAGGGTCCCTATGAGTCAGAATCGAATCGAGGGCACTGGGTTTTGGGTGATTATGTCAGATGACCCCTGGGTGGTGTAAACAGTTTGCACTCAGCCGCTAATGTGAAGGTTGGTTGGCAATTTGAACCCACCTAGTCAGTGGCACTGTGAAAGAAAGGCCTGGCAACCTGCTTCTATAAATGTTAGAGCCAAGAAATCCTTATGGAGAAGTTCTACTTGTAACAATACGGGGTTGCCAGGAGTCTGAATCCACTTGATGGCAACATGTGAGCTTTTGTTTGTTTGTTTGTTTAATAATATAAGGATTTTTTTAATTAGTTACTTATTGATTTATAGAAGTTCTAGATAATCTGGGAACTAATGCTACATATGTGACATATGTTATTAAAATATTTTCCCATTGTTACTGTTCCTTAAACTTCATTCAGCTGTTTTAAAAGTTTATGAGAACAAATCTTTTCTGTGTTTTGTACTCTTGAGGTGTAATCCATACTGAAGGCTGTAGTCTTTGCTCTTCATCAATCAGTGCTTCAAGCTCTCTTCAATTTCGACAAGCAAGGTTGTGTCATCTGCACATCACAGGTTGTTAACGAGTCTTCTTCCAATCCTGATCCTGCGTTCTTCTTCTTAGAGTCTGGCTTCTCTGATTATTTGCTTAGCATACAGTTTGAGTAAGTATGGTGAAAGAATACAACCTTGATGCACACCTTTCCTGATTTTAAACCACACAGACTTCTCTTGTTCTGTTCGAACAACTGCCTCTTGGTCTACGTATAGGTTCCACAATAGCACAATTAACAGTTCTGGAATTTCCATTCCTCACAAAGTTATCCATAATGTGTTGTGATCCACATAGTCAAATGCCCTTGCATAGTCAATAAAACACAGGTAAACATCTTTCTAGTATTCTCTGCTTTTAGCCAACATTCATCTTACATCAGCAATAATATTCCTCATTCCACATCCCCTTCTGAATCCAGCTTGAATTTCTGGTAGTTCCCTGTCAACTATTCTTGAATTATCTTTAGCAAAATTTTGCTTGTGTGTGGTATTAATATTGTTTGATAATTTCCACATTTGGCATAAATATGGGTCTCCTCCAGTCTGTTGACCAGGTAGCTGTCTTCCAAATATCTTGACATAAACAAGTGAGTGCTTCCAATGTTGCATCGTTTGCTGAAATATCTTAATTGGTATTCCTTCAAGTCCTGGAGCCTTGTTTTTCACCATTGCCTTCAGTGCAGCTTGGTCTCCTTCCTTTAATATCATTGGTTCTTGATCATATGCTACCTCCTGAAATGGATGAACATTGACCAATTCTTTTTGGTACAGTGACTGTGTGTATTCTTTCCATCTTCTTTAGTGCTTCCTGCATGGTTCAATATTTTGCTCATGGAACTCTTCAGTGTTGCAACTTAAGACTTAAATTTTTTCTTCAGTTTTTTTCAGCTTGAGAAATGTTGATTTTGTTCTTCCATCTTGCTGTTTAAGTCCAAGTCTTTTCACATTTCAATATAATAGTTTACTTTGCCTTCCCAATCCACCTTCTGTTCATCTCTTTTACTTCATCATTTCTTTCATTTTGCTTTAGGTTCAAGAACAAGTTTCAGAGTGTCTTCTGAAATCCATTTTGGTCTTTTCTTTCTTATGACCTTTTGCCTTCTTCATGTATGATGTCCTTGATGTCATCCCAAAACTCCTCTGGTCTTCTGTCACTAGTGTTCAATGCATCAAATCTGTTCTTGAGATGGTCTCTAAATTCAGGTGGGTTGTACTCAAAGTCGTACTTTGGCTCTCATGGACTTGTTTTGATTTTCTTCAGCTTCAACTTGAACTTATATGTGAGCAATTGATGGTCTGTTCCACAGTTGGCACCAGCCTGATGATATCACTGATGATATTGAGCTTCTCCATCTTCTCTTTCCACAGATGTAGTAGATTTTATTCCCATGTCCTCCATTCAGTGAGGTCCACATGTGTAGTCACTGTTTATATTGTTGAAGACATAAATTTGCAATTAACAAGTCGTTGGTCTTGCAAAATTCTGCCATGTGATCTCTGGCATCTTTTCTATCACCAAAGCCATGTTTTCTAACTATTCATCCTTCTTCATTGTTTCCAACTTTCCCATTATAATCACCAATAATTATCAATGCATCTTGATTGCATGTTTGATCAGTTTCATAGTATCATAAACTAATATTCCTTTAATATGAAAAAATGATTTTATTAAAATTAGAAAATGCAAAAACATAAGGATAAAACAAAACCTGTCAGTAATCATAGTACAGTCAACTACTCTAGTATTTAGATCATTTTTCTCCATCTGTATTTTTATTTTGTGTGACTGATGGCTTACTCAGCTGTGTTTGCTGATTTTTTGTCACTTCTAACCATATATCAAGCGTTTTATTGTATCACTAATTATCGTGGTAATTAAAACAACAATAAAATATCACGTCTCATGTCAAATTTACATAGACTTAAATGACAATATGCAGTGATGGTGCGATTCATATTGCTGCTGCTGGCAATGTTTCTTTGTGCAACATTCTAGAAAATGATAAAATAATTTAAGAGTATTTCAATGCTACAAAGACCCTTTTAAAGTTTTTAAAAAGCAAATATGTCACTTTGATGAGTAAGGTGTGCCTGACCTAAGCCATGATCTTTTTATAAAATTTTGTTTATTCTATTACAGCAAAACACACACCAATTCAAAAGTTTCCACGTGTAAAATTCAGTGACATTGATTACATTCTTCGGGTTGTGCAAAGATTCTCACCCTCCTTTTTTGAGCTGTTCCTCCCCATTAACATAAATTCACTGCTCCCTAAGTTTCCTATCTAATCTTTCAAGCAGATGTTGTCAGTTTGATCCCATACAGGGAGATCTTGAAAGAACACAATGGTCAAGGGAGAGATTCTTCACTAGTTAATTTGAACTTTTAAAAAATAATAATAATATTTTATTGTATTTTTGTTGAAAGTTTACACAGTAAATTATGTTCCCACTTGACAATTTCTACACAAATTGTTCAGTAACGTTAGTTACATTTTTCACAGTGTGTCAACACTCTCATTAATTGCATTCTGGTTGTTCCATTGACAGTACTCTAGTTTCCCCACTCCCTTTGTAGTCTCATCTTTGCTTTAGAGTAATTGTTGACCTTTTGATCTCATACAGATGATTTTTTGATAGAGCCCATAATCATGGGTAATATCCTTTGTTTTTCTTGCCAATCTGTTATTTCACTAAAAGGTGACCCCAGGAGATAGTTTCAGCTCAAGGTTTAAAGAGTGTCTCAGGGTGATAGTCTCAGGGAGTCCTCCACTGCCAATTCGTTAAGTAAATCTGGACTTTTTAAGAATTTGAGTTTTGTTCCGTGTTTTACACTTATTCCATCCAGGTCCATCTATTGTGGCCTATTGTTTGATTTAAAAAGGCTTCAGGGAATATTTTTAGTTTAAGGTTTAAAGATAATCTCAGAACAAAGTGTCAGACTCCACTACTCCAGAAAGCTTGGAGAAATGAGATTTTATAACCTGTACTGCACTCTCCCCATTTTGATCAGGATTCTTCTACAGAATCTTTGATTAAAATGTTCAGTAATGGTAGCCAGGCACCATCTGGCTCTTCCGTCTTATGGCAAAGGAGGCAGTTGTTCATGAAGGCAATTAACCACACATTGTATATCTTCCTTCTACTCCTGATTTTCCGTCTTCCTTTTTTGCTCTAGGTAAATGCAGACCAATTGTTGTGCCTTGGATAACCACTTACAAGGTTTTGAGACCCCAGAAGCTATGCAACTAACTAGGAGGTGGAATAGAAATACTAAGCACAATTTTAGGCCAATTAACTGAGATGTCCCATGAAATCATGACCCTGAACCTCCAAACCAAGGAATCAAATCCCATGAGGTTTTGGCTGCACATAAGCAGCCTCAGCAGCTGCTCTCTCTTTTTTTCTTTTGTCACTGTTGTAAGTATATCTATCATACAACTTTTGCCAATTCAACTTTTCTAAAAGTGTAGAATTTATTGACCAAAACCAAAACCAAACCCAGTGCCGTCGAGTCGATTCCGACTCATAGTGACCCTATAGGACAGAGTAGAGCTGCCCCCATAGAGTTTCCAAGGAGCGCCTGGCAGATTTGAACTGCCGACCCTTTGATTAGCAGCCGTAGCACTTACCACTCTGTCACAAGGGTTTCCAAATTTTTTGACAGCTGTCACAATAATTGGCTATACAACCCTGCCCTTAATCAATATGATTTTTCCTTCACCATTAACCCCCCTTTCCCCATCTCTCCCATCCCTGATAACCACTAATAAACTTTGGTCTCTATATATTCCTTTTCTTGTCTTTTTATATACATACAGTATTTGTGCTTTTGTGATTGACTTCTTTCACTCAGCATAATGTCTTCAAGCTCCTCTCATGTTGTAGCATGTATCAAGACTTTATTTCTCATACTGGCTGGGTAGTATTCCTTTGTATATACGTACCACATTGTGTTTATTCATTCATCTGTTGAAGGGCATTTAAGTTATTTCCACCTTTTGGCTACTGTGAACAGTACTACAATGAACATTGATGTACAAGTTTCTGGGTCTCTGCTTTCAAGTCTTTTGGGTGTATACCAAGGATAGAATTGCTGGGTCATATGGTAGTTATATTTTTTAGTTTTTTGAGGAGCAACCACACTGTTTTGCACAGCAGCTGTGCCATTTTGTCTTTTTAATCACCTCATATGCATGTGAAAGCTGAATAATGAAAGGGAAGACAGAAGAAGAATTGGTTCATTTGAATTATGGTGTTGTTGAAGAACATCAAATATACCGTTAACTGCCAAAATAACAAAGAAATCAGACTTAAAAGAAATACAAGAATGCTCCTTAGAAGCAAAGATGATAAACCTTTGGCCTGTTTATTTTGGGCATGTCATTAGGAAAGACCGATGTTGAGAAAAGGACATCATGTTTGGTTAAGTTGCAGGTCAGAAAAATGAGGGAAATCCTCAATGAGATGGATTGACACAATAGCCCCAACGATGGACTAACCACACCGACAAATCATAAAGATGGCACAGAACCAGGCAACGTTTCATTCTACTATACATAAGGGTGTCACAAGTCAGAGCCAACTGGACTGCGACTAAAAGCAACAATGTTTGTATGCGTTGATCTAGTAGTTACTTTTCAAAATATTTATCCAAA
The DNA here is from genome assembly GCF_030014295.1 of Loxodonta africana. Taxonomy (NCBI): domain Eukaryota; kingdom Metazoa; phylum Chordata; class Mammalia; order Proboscidea; family Elephantidae; genus Loxodonta; species Loxodonta africana. Next base: position 4,663,878 of record NC_087365.1, on the reverse strand, counting down.
GGAATAATCAGATATGGAATCAGAGATTAATAATAAAGGCACTTGTTGTGGGTATATTTTATAATATTAAAAATAATGAAAACACAAAAATGTCTAACAGCGAGGATGGTTTAATGAATGACAGTACATTCCTGTGATAGAATGTTTTTCCTTATATTTTTTATTTTTTAAATAAATGTGCATTCTTTAAGCCTAGTTTTTATATCTTTGTAAGCATAATTCAGAAATGGCTATGTAATATTTCGACATATCAATATACAAATAAATTTGGCCTTTTCTATATTGTTATCAATTTAATTTATTTGTCGATAGATAGAGAGCTGCCTCTGAGTCAACTACAGTCTCAGCAACCTTATGTACAGCTGACCAAAGCATTGACTGGTCTTGTGTCACCCTCACAATCTTTGGTGCTATTGTGCCAGCCCATCTCACCACAGGTCTCTATTTCACTGGCCCTCTGTTTCATAAAACCTGATGTTCTCCTCCACCAGTTGATTCCTCCTGATGACATGTCCAAAGCAAGAGAGTCTGACAATGTTCTCTTGTGATCCATAAAACTTTCCTTGGTTAATTTTCAGACGTAGACCACCATGTCCTTCTTCCTAGTCTGTCTCAGTCTACAAGCTCCACTGAAACCTGTCCACCATGCTGCGATTTGAAATACTGGTGGCATAGTTTCCGGTATCATAGCAACACACATGCCACCAAATTATTACAAAATGACAGACAGGTGGTGGAATTTTGTTGTGTCTAATTCTTACCTAGCAGTTCAATTATTTCTGTAGGATTGAGAGTAGAATTACTCAAAAGGTATGGATATTTGTAGGAGTATATAAGTTTTATTAAAATTTTTTTAATTAAAAATTATATCAGGAGCCACCATGGTGTTACAGGTAGAAGTGCCATGCTGTTCCTCTGCAGCAGAGACCCAGAAAACTAAGTAAAACAGATACAAACTTTGGTCCTGGAACCTTAAATACCAAATGAAGGAATAAAGAATACAATCAAGCACCGAATGGAGTAAGAAAATGACAGAGAACAAAGAACGAGGAGAGCTACAGAGTGGACATCCCCTACCAGCTAATGTGGTATGGATTTGCCATCTTGGACTGCAGCCAACAAGGAACACAGGCAGGAAGTACAGGAAGGCAACTTCATGGAGATCCCAACAGGAGAAAGAGCACTCAACCAGGGTTACATGCTTTCCCACTCCTGCTTTCCAACGGGCCACAGTCACTGGGCCAGAGAGATACCAACACACTGTAGCCCTGATTTGTCATCTTGGACCTCAGCCTTCAAGGACTGTGGACAGGGAGTACTGGAAGGCAACTTCATGGAGCTCCCAACAGGAGACAGGACATCCAGTAACTAGGGATACATGCTTTCCCACACCAAGCCTTCTTCCCTCTATGTGGCCTCCACTGCTTTCCAATGGGCCATGGTCGATGCGCTGGAAAGACACCAGCTCACTGCCATGGGAGTCTACCCCCCGCCACCAACTGGCCCCTTCAATGCCAGTTTTTGTTTGTTTTGTTTTTATTTGTTTGTTGATTTTTTTTTTTGGTTGTTGTTGCTTCTCTCACTCTCCCTCACTTCCTTTCCTTTCTCCTGCCCAGCTAGTCTAGTGTGCTATACCCTCCCTTTCTTGATGCGCTGTGATTTTTTTGGCTTGTTTGCTTTATTCTTTTTTTTTTTTTCTTCTTTCTCCTTTCCTTTCTTTCCCCAGGTGTGTGCCACCCTCACAGGGCAGCTAGCTACCTCAGCAGCATATTTTTTAGTTTTCTTTATCTTTCCCCTTTTCCCTTCTCCCACCCACCTAGGCCCTGCACTGCCTCTATCCCTTCCTGATGGACTGTGTGGTGCTACTTGGTGAGAGATACATCAGCTTGCTGCCACCACAATTCTGCCACACCCCCAATGACTGGCTCCTTCACCACCATATTTTTTCTGTTTTGTTGTTGTTTTTATTTTTTATTTATTTATGTTTGTTGGTTGGTTGGTTTCTTCTCTCTCTTTCCCCTCTTTCCTTTCCTTTCTTCCACCCACCTAGCACCATGAGCCACCCACATACCTTCTCAACCCTCCTAGCCACACTGCTTGGCTAGAGAGCCACTAACACATGGCCTCATAGGGCCTACCCCTACCCCACACAAGGAATCCTACCATGTCACCATTTTATTTACTTTTTCCCTTTTTCCTTTATTTCTTTTTTATTTCATTTTTGCTTATCACTCTTCTTACTCTTCTTTCATGGACCAACTTAGCTCCACACATCACATCCTCTCCTTTCCCTCCTGCCTATTTGCACCTTGCACTGAGTGCCTTGCCCCCAAGCAGCACTGACACAGTCCCTTGAACACCGCCCTGCAACGTCCCTAGCCCTGCCCATCAGCCTCAATTTTTACTGCCAACCAACAAATCCTTGCAACTCCACCCCAGCTGGACTCACCCTGCTGCACCATAGTTGAGTGACCCACCCTGCATACCTGCAGAAAGTAGTGAGAAGTATTGTGCCTGCAGGCAAGTAAGTAACAAAACATGCCCAGACTGCCTGCCCATATGTAACCAAATAAAATTTAAAAATCAGGATATAACAATCAAACCTACAATCAATAAATGAAGGAAATAATTCTTGAATGTCCCAGGGACAGCAGAAAATATCAAAATATATTTAAAAAAAAAAAAAAACAGGAGAGGATGGCTCCAGAGTAAAACAACAGGTAACCTCTGGTAAAAGAAAAGGCACTGGAACTACCTGATACGGAATTCAAAACTCTAATATTCAGGGTTTTCCAACAGATGAAGGAAAATGCAGACAAAAATAAGAAAAAAAATAGATAAAATCATGGAAAGTACAGACAAAACCAGGGAAAACACAAATAAAGCAATGGAAGAATTCCAGAAAATAATAAAGAAGAAAATGTCAAAATAACTAGAAATCATACAAAAGCAGCAATAAGAAATTCAAAAGATAAACAATGAGATTTCAGAAACGACAGTACAATAGAAGGTTTTAGGAGAAAATTTGAAACAATAGAAGACAGGATCAGCAAAATTGAAGACAAATCCTTGGATACCACTCCTTTGAGGAAAAATCAGAGAAAAGAACTAAGAAAAAATGAAGAAACTCTGAGAATGATGTGTGATACAATCAAAAGCAAAGATTTATGTGTGATCAAAATTCCAGGACAAGGGGAGAAAATGGAAAATACAGAGGGGATTATTGAAGAATTGCTGACAGAAAACTTCCCTAATATCATGAAAGATGAAAAACCAACCATCCAAGAAGCTTGATAAACTCCTTATACAATAGACCCCAAAAGAAAAACACCAAGCATATCGTAATCACAGTGGCTAAAACCAAAGATAAAGAATCCTGAGAGCAGCTTGAGAAAAATGAAAAGTCACATACAAAGTGGAAACTGTAAAACTAAGCTCTGACTACTCAAGAAACCATGCAGGTAAGAAAACAATTGGTGACGTATATAAAAGCTTGAAAGAAAACAAAATTCTCCCACAAGTATGATGGTGACATTAGGACATAAACAGAAATTAATGGACTATGTAAAAACCAAGCCAAACTTACTTATTAAAGGGAGTCATTTGGTTAGAGAACCAACATCAGACAACAACCTGAATCTAGGACATAAGACAGCATCAGCAAGATACCAACCTAGATAATGAACTCTCAAGGATAAAACAAAACAAAAATATTTACAACAGGAAACCAGAGACATCAATCTGTAAATGACAACAGCGTCAGAACAGAAAAAGAGGGAATAAATGGTGTAGGCATAGAACTTTCAAATGGAGAGGAAGTCGAGGTGTTATCAAGTAATAAAAGAATAGTTTAAAGTTAGGAATATGGGGGTAAATTTCAAGGTAACCACAAATAAAGTTAAGAAACCTATTCATCAAAATGAAGAAGAAAAACATAAAGCCTCAGTAAACACAAAATCTACAAAAAGGGAAAAAACAAACAAAAAAAATAAACAAAAAAAAAGAAGGAATTCAACACAGAAGAGTAAGAGAAGCAAAGAAAACACCAGCACCACAAAAATAGCACTACAAAATGACAGCAATAAATTCATATGTGTCAATAATTACACTGAATGTAAAGGGCTTAAATGCACCCATACAGAGACAGGGTGACAGAATGATTTTTAAAAAAATAGTATGCATCAACATGCTGCCTACAAGAGACACACCTAAGAAACAAAGACATAAATATATTAAAAATCAAAGGATGGAAAAAAAAAATGTCAAGCAAACAAAGACCAAAAAAGTGCAGAGGGCAATACTAATCTCAGATAAAGTTCACTTTAAAACAAAATCCACCATAAAAGACAAAGAAGGACATTATACAATGATCAAAGGGACAATCCACCATGAAGACATGATCATAATAAATTTCTATGTACCCAATGACAGGGCTCTAAAATACATAAACTTTTTAACAGCTCTGAAAAGAGAAATTGACAGTTTCACAATAATAATAGGAGACTTCAACACATCATCCTCAGTAAGGGACATAACATTTAAAAAGAAACTCAACAAAGATACAGAAGATCTAAAGGCCAAAATCAACTAGTTTGACCTTAGAGGCATACACAGAACACTCCACCCAACAGCAGCAAAGTACATATTCTTTTCCAAGGCCCATGAAATGTTCTGTAGAATAGACCGTATCTTAGGCCACAAAGCAAGCCTCAACAAAATCCAGAACTTTGAGATAATACAAAGCATCCTCTCTGATCAAAATGCAATCAAAGTAGAAAATAATAACAGGAAGAGCAAGGAAAAAAAAGTCAAATACATGGAAAGTGAATAACACCTTTCTTAAAAACCACTGGGTAACGGAAGAAATCAAAGATAGAATAAAAAATTTTCTAGAATCAAACAAGAATGAAAACACATCATACCAAAACCTTTGGGACACAGCAAAGACAGTGCTCAGAGGTCAATTTATAGTAATAGATGCACACATCAAAAAAGAAGAAAGGGAGAAAATCAAAACATTAGCTTTAAAAACTGAACAAATAAAAAAGAACATCCATACAAGCCCACAGCCACCAGAAGAAAAGAAATAATAAAGATCAGCAGAAATAAATGAAAAAGAGAATAGAAAAACAATAGAAAGAATCAACAAAACCAAAAGCTGGTTCTTTGAAAGGATCAACAAAATCGACAAACTGCTAACCAAAATGACAAAAGAAAAACAGGAGAGGACGCAAATAATCCAAATAAGAAATGAAATCGGGGACATTATAACAGACCCAACTGAAATAAAAAGGATCATAAAAGAGTATTAGGAGAAACAATACTGAACAAATTTGAAAACCTAGAGGAAATGGACAAATTTCTAGGGTCACACTACGTACCTAATTAACACAAAATGATCTTGAAAATCTGAACGGACCCATAACAAGAGAAGAAATTGAAAAGGTAATAAGAAAAACTTCCAACAACTAAAAAAAGCCCTGGCCCAGATGGCTTCACTGGAGAATTCTACCAAACATTCAGAGAAGAGTTTATACTACTACTATTCAAACAATTTCAGAACATAGAAAAGGAAGGGATACTTCTAAATTCATTCTATGAAGCCAGCATAACCCTGATATCAAAACAATGCAAAGACACAACAAAAAAGAAAGAAATTACAGACCAATATCTCTCATGAATATAGATGCAAAAATTCTCAACAAAATTCTAGCCAATAGAATTCAGCATCATAACAAAAAAAACAATACACCACAACCAAGTAGGATTCTTAACAGGTATGTAAGCATGGTTCGACATTAGAAAATCAATCAATCTAATCTACCACACAAATAAAAGGAAAGAAAAGAATCACATGACCATCTCAATTGACACAGAAAAGACATTCAACAAAGTCCAACACCATTCCTGATTAAAAAAAAAAAAACTCAATAACATATGCATAGAAGGGAAATTCCTCAACAAAATAAAGGGCATCAATCAAAACCAATGGCCAACATCATTCTTAACGGAGAGAGGCTGAAAACATTCCCCTTGAGAACAGGAACAAGACAAGGGTACCCTTTATCACCATTCCTATTTAACATTGTGTTGGAAGCCCTAGCTAGAGCAATAAGGCAGGAAACAGAAATAAAAGGCATCCAAATTGGTAATGAATTAAAACTGTCCCCATCTGGGGATGATATGATACTATACATAGAAAACCCAAAAGACTCCATAAGAAAACTATTGGAATTAACAGAAAGATTCAGCACAGTTGCCCGATACAAGATAAACATACAAAAATCAGTTGGATTCCTATATACCAATAAAGGAAATCAGGAAAACAATATCATTTATAATATCCCCTAAAAAATAAAATACTTAGGAATAAATCTAACCAGGGATGTAAAAGACCTATACAAAGAAAACTATAAAACACTATTGCAAGAAACCAAAAGAGATCTACATGAACCGAAAAACATACATGCTCATGGATAGATAGACTCAACACTGTGAAAATGACAATTCTACCCAAAGTGATGTACAAATACAATGTAATACCTATCCAAATACCAACAACACTCTTTAAAGAGATGAAAAAAAAATTATCATTAACTTTACATGGAAAAAGAAGAAGCCCCAGATAAGTAAAGCACTTTTGAAGAAGAAAAATGAAGTAGGAGGACTCGCATTACCTGACTTCAGAACCTGCTATACAGCTATGGTAGTCAAAACAGCCTGGTACTGGTACATCGACAGACACATTGACCAATGGAATGGAATTGATAACCCAGATGTAAATCCATCCACCTATGGTCACCCAATCTTTGACAAGAGCCCAAAGTCCATCATATGGGGAAAAGGTAGTCTTTTTAACAAATGATGCTGGTAAAACTCGATGTCCATCTGCAAAAAAATGAAAGAGGACCCATATCTCACACCATATACAAAAACTAATTCAAAATGGATCAAAGATCTAAATATAAAGCCAAAAACCATGAAATTCATAGAACAAATAGTAAGATCAAAGCTAGAAGCCCTAATACACGGCATTAACAGGATACAAACCACAGCCAACAACAAGCTCCAGTAGAAAAGCTAGATAACTTGGATCTTCTAAAAATTAAGCACTTATGCTCATCAAAATGCTTCATCAAAAGATTAAAAAGGGAACCTACAGACTGGGGGAAAAAATTGGCTATTACAAATCAGACAAAGGTCTAATCTCTAAAATCTACAAGAAAATCCAACACCTCTACAACAAAAAGGCAAATAATCCGATTAAAAATGAGCAAAGGAAACGAACAGACACTTCGCCAAAGAAGTCATTCAAGTGGCCAACAGACTCATGAGGAAATGCTCAGGATCTCTAGCCATTAGAGAAATGCAAATCAAAACCACAATGAGATACCATCTCATCCCAGCATTACTGGCACAAATCAATAAAACAGGAAATATCAAATGTTGGAGAGGCTGCAGGGAGATTGGAACTCTTATGCACTGCTGGTGGGAATGCAAAATGATACAACCATTTTGGAAAATGATATGGCACTTTCTTAGAAAGCTAGAAATAGAAATATCTTATGACCCAGCAATCCCACTCCTAGGAATATATCCTAGAGAAATAAGAGTCGTCACATGAATAGGTATCTGCACACTCATGTTCATTGCAGCGTCGTTCACTATAGCAAAGAGATGGAAACAACCTGGATGCCCATCAGCAGATGAATGGGTAAACAAACTGTGCTACATACACACAATGGAGTATTATGCAACAATAAAGAACAACGATGAATCTGTGAAGCATTTCATAATATGGTTGAATCTGCAGGGCATTTTGCTGAGTGAAATAAATCAATCACGAAAGCACAAATATTGTATGAGACTACTACTGTAAAAACTCATGAAAAGGTTTACATACAAAAAGAAACAATCTTTGATGGTTACAAGGGAGGGGAGGGGTGGGGATGGAAAAACAGTTAATAGACAATAGATAAGTGGTAACTTTGGTGAAGGGTAAGATAGTACACAACACTGGGGAAGCCAGCACAGCCTGTACAAGGGAAGGCCATGGCAGCTCCACAGACACATCCAAACTCCCTGAGGAACCAAATTGTGGGGCTGAGGCCTGTGGGGACCATGGTCTCGGGTAACATCTAGTTCAACTGGCATAACATAGTTTATAAAGAAAATGTTCTACGTTCTAGTGTGGTGAGTAGCATCTGGGGTCTTAAAAGCCTGTGAGTGGCCGTCTAGGATACTCCACTTGTCTTACCCCCTTGGGAGAAAGGAAGAATGTAGAAAACTAAAGACACAAGGGAAAGATTAGTCCAGAAGACTAATGGACCACATCTACTACAGCCGAGTCCAGTAAAGGTAGATGGTGCCCAACTACCACCACTGACTGCTCTGACAGGGATCACAATAGAGGGTCCCAGCCAGAAAACCACCCTGGGAAAAATGTAGAACAAAATTCTAACTCAAAAAGAAAAACCAGACTTGCTGGCCTGATAGAGGCTGGAGAAACCCTGACAGTATGGCCTCTGGACACACTTTCAGCTCAGTAATGAGGCCACACCTGAGGTTCACCCTTCAGCAAAAGATCGAACAGGCCCATGGAACAAAACAAGACTAAAGCGGCACAGCAGCCCTGGGCCAGGGACTGGAAGGCAGAAGGGAATAGGAAAACTGGTAACAGGGAACCCAGGGTTGAGAAGGGAGAGTGCTGACATGTCGTGGGGTTGTTAACCAATGTCATAAAACAATGTGTGCACTAACTGATGAGAAACTAGTTTGTTCTGTAAACGAAAAGTATGGCAAAAATATATGCATTTGTTTTTGTGCATCTGTGTGTGTGTGTGTGATTGGCTTATTTCATTCAAAATAATGTCATCCAGGTTCATCCACATAGTAAAATGTTTTCAGTACTCAGTTTTCTTCATCACTGAGTAGTATTCCATTATATGTATGTACCACATTTTACTTAACCATCAATCTGTTGATGGGCGCTTAGGTTGTTTCCTTTTTTTTTTTTTTTTGCTATAGTGCTTCAGTGAACATAGGTGTGCATTTGTCTGTTTGTGTCACTTCTATTAAATCCTTAGAGTATCCACCTAGGAGTGGAATTGATGGATCATATGGCAGTTCTAACCAAAGGGTTGGCAGTTCGAATCCGCCAGGCACTCCTTGGAAACCCTATGGGGCAGTTCTACTCTGTCCTATAGGGTCGCTACGAGTCGGAATCAACTTGACAGCACTAGGTTTGGTTTTTGGTATGGCAGTTCTACCTCTAGTTTTTTTAATGAACTGCCAGACTATTTTCCACAACGTCTCTACCATTTTGCCTTCCAACCAGCAGTGGATAAGGATTCCAATTTCTTCACATCCCTTCAGCACTTTCTATTTTCCACTTTTTTTTAATCTTAGCCATCCTGACCTGTTGCTGTTGAGTTGATACCACCTCATAGAGACCCTATAGGACACAACAGAATTGTCCCATAGGGCTTCCAAGGAGAGGCTGGTGGATTTGAACTGCTCACCTTTTGATTAGCAGCCAAGCTTTTACCCTTTGCGCCACCAGGGCTCCTTAGTCATCTGAGTAGGAGTGAAATGTTATCTCATTGTGGTTTTAATTAGCATTTCTCTGATGGCTGATGATGTTGAGCATCTTTTCATGTGTTTTTGGCCCTTTCAGGATCCTCTTTGGAGAAGTATCAGCTAACGTCCTTTGCCCCATTTTTGATTGGGTTATTTGTCTTTTTGTTATCACTTTCGTTTCTAATCTCGCTTATTTGTGTTTTCTCTCTCTCTCTTTTTTTGTCCTTTGGTGGCCTAACTGAAGGTTTGTCAATTGTGGTATTTTCAAAGAACTAACTTTTGGTTTTGTTGATTCTATGCTTTCCCTTTTATTTCTCCCCACTAGATAATATTTCCTTCCTTCTTCTAGCTTCAGGTTAAGGTGCAGATTTAGGTTACTGATTTGAATATTTTTCTTCTTTTTTTTTTTTTTTTATAATAACTTTTATTAAGCTTCAAGTGAACGTTTACAAATCCAATCAGTCTGTCACATATAAGTTTACATACATCTCACTCCCTACTCCCACTTACTCTCCCCGTCTTGAGTCAGCCCTTTCAGTCTCTCCTTTCTTGACAATTTTGCCGGCTTCCCTCTCTCTCTATCCTCCCATCCCCCCTCCAGGCAAGAGTTGCCAACACAATCTCAAGTGTCCACCTGATATAATTAGCTCACTCTTCATCAGCATCTCTCTCCCACCCGCTGACCAGTCCCTTTCATTTCTGATGAGTTGTCTTCGGGGATGGTTCCTGTCCTGTGTCAACTGAAGGTCTGGGGAGCATGGCCGCCGGGATTCCTCCAGTCTCAGTCAGACCATTAAGTTTGGTCTTGTTATGAGAATTTGGGGTCTGCATCCCACTGATCTCCTGCTCCCTCAGGGGTCCTCTGCTGAGCTCCCTGTCAGGGCAGTCATCGATTGTGGCCGGGCACCAACTAGTTCTTCTGGTCTCAGGATGATGTAGGTCTCTGGTTCATGTGGCCCTTTCTGTCTCTTGGGCTCTTAGTTGTCATGTGGGCTTGGTGTTCTTCATTTTCCTTTGCTCCAGGTGGGTTGAGACCAATTGCTGCATCTTAGATGGCTGCTTGTTAGCATTTAAGACCCCAGACGCCACATTTCAAAGTGGGATGCAGAATGATTTCATAATAGAATTATTTTGCCAATTGACTTAGAAGTCCCCGCAAACCATGTTCCCCAGACCCCCGCGCTTGCTCCGCTGACCTTTGAAGCATTCATTTTATCCCGGAAACTTCTTTGCTTTTGGTCCAGTCCAATTGAGCTGACCTTCCATGTATTGAGTGTTGTCTTTCCCTTCACCTAAAGCAGTTCTTATCTACTGATTAATCAATAAAAAACCCTCTCCCACCCTCCCTCCCTCCCCCCCTCGTAACCACAAAAGTATGTGTTCTTCTCAGGTTTACTATTTCTCAAGATCTTATAATAGTGGTCTTATACAATATTTGTCCTTTTGCCTCTGACTCATTTCGCTCAGCATAATGCCTTCCAGGTTCCTCCATGTTATGAAATGTTTCAGAGATTCGCCACTGTTCTTTATCGATGCGTAGTATTCCATTGTGTGAATATACCACAATTTATTTACCCATTCATCCGTTGATGGACACCTTGGTTGCTTCCAACTTTTTGCTATTGTAAACAGAGCTGCAATAAACATGGGTGTGCATATATCTGTTTGTATGAAGGCTCTTGTATCTCTAGGGTATATTCCTAGGAGTGGGATTTCTGGGTTGTATGGTAGTTCTATTTCTAACTGTTTAAGATAACGCCAGATAGATTTCCAAAGTGGTTGTACCATTTTACATTCCCACCAGCAGTGTATGAGAGTTCCAATCTCTCCGCAGCCTCTCCAACATTTATTATTTTGTGTTTTTTGGATTAATGCCAGCCTTGCTGGTGTGAGATGGAATCTCATCGTAGTTTTAATTTGCATTTCTCTAATGGCTAATGATCGAGAGCATTTTCTCATGTATCTGTTGGCTGCCTGAATATCTTCTTTAGTGAAATGTGTGTTCATATCCTTTGCCCACTTCTTGATTGGGTTGTTTGTCTTTTTGTGGTTGAGTTTTGACAGAATCATGTAGATTTTAGAGATCAGGCGCTGGTCGGAGATGTCATAGCTGAAAATTCTTTCCCAATCTGTAGGTGGTCTTTTTACTCTTTTGGTGAAGTCTTTAGATGAGCATAGGTGTTTGATTTTTAGGAGCTCCCAGTTATCGGGTTTCTCTTCATCATTTTTGGTAATGTTTTGTATTCTGTTTATACCTTGTATTAGGGCTCCTAGGGTTGTCCCAATTTTTTCTTCCATGATCTTTATCGTTTTAGTCTTTATGTTTAGGTCTTTGATCCACTTGGAGTTAGTTTTTGTGCATGGTGTGAGATATGGGTCCTGTTTCATTTTTTTGCAAAGGGATATCCAGTTATGCCAGCACCATTTGTTAAAAAGGCTATCTTTTCCCCAGTTAATTGACACTGGTCCTTTGTCAAATATCAGCTGCTCATACGTGGATGGATCTATGTCTGGGTTCTCAATTCTGTTCCATTGGTCTATGTGTCTGTTGTTGTACCAATACCAGGCTGTTTTGACTACTGTGGCTGTATAATAGTTTCTGAAGTCAGGTAAGGTGAGGCCTCCCACTTTCTTCTTCTTTTTCAGTAGTGCTTTGCTTATCCGGGGCTTCTTTCCATTCCATATGAAATTGGTGATTTGTTTCTCTATCCCCTTAAAATATGACATTGGAATTTGGATCGGAAGTGCGTTAAATGTATAGATGGCTTTTGGTAGAATAGACATTTTTACTATGTTAAGTCTTCCTATCCATGAGCAAGGTATGTTTTTCCACTTAAGTATGTCCTTTTGAATTTCTTGTAGTAGAGCTTTGTAGTTTTCTTTGTATAGGTCTTTTACATCCTTGGTAAGATTTATTCCTAAGTATCTTATCTTCTTGGGGGCTATTGTGAATGGTATTGATTTGGTTATTTCCTCTTCGGTGTTCTTTTTGTTGATGTAGAGGAATCCAAGTGATTTTTGTATGTTTATTTTATAACCTGAGACTCTGCCAAACTCTTCTATTAGTTTCAGTAGTTTTCTGGAGGATTCCTTAGGGTTTTCTGTGTATATAATCATGTCATCTGCAAATAGTGATAACTTTACTTCTTCCTTGCCAATCCGGATACCTTTTATTTCTTTGTCTAGCCTGATTGCCCTGGCTAAGACTTCCAACACGATGTTGAATAAGAGCGGTGATAAAGGGCATCCTTGTCTGGTTCCCGTTCTCAAGGGAAATGCTTTCAGGTTCTCTCCATTTAGAGTGACATTGGCTGTTGGCTTTGCATAGATGCCCTTTATTATGTTGAGGAATTTTCCTTCAATTCCTATTTTGGTAAGAGTTTTTATCATGAATGGGTGTTGGACTTTGTCAAATGCCTTTTCTGCATCAATTGATAAGATCATGTGGTTTTTGTCTTTTGTTTTATTTATGTGATGGATTACATTAATGGTTTTTCTGATATTAAACCAGCCTTGCATACCTGGTATAAATCCCACTTGATCAGGGTGAATTATTTTTTTGATGTGTTGTTGGATTCTATTGGCTAGAATTTTGTTGAGGATTTTTGCATCAATGTTCATGAGGGATATAGGTCTATAATTTTCTTTTTTTGTAATGTCTTTACCTGGTTTTGGTATCAGGGAGATGGTGGCTTCATAGAATGAGTTGGGTAGTATTCCGTCATTTTCTATGCTTTGGAATACCTTTAGTAGTAGTGGTGTTAACTCTTCTCTGAAAATTTGGTAGAACTCTGCAGTGAAGCCGTCCGGGCCAGGACTTTTTTTTGTTGGGAGTTTTTTGATTACCGTTTCAATCTCTTTTTTTGTTATGGGTCTATTTAGTTGTTCTACTTCTGAATGTGTTAGTTTAGGTAGGTAGTGTTTTTCCAGGAATTCATCCATTTCTTCTAGGTTTTCAAATTTGTTAGAGTACAATTTTTCATAATAATCTGAAATGATTCTTTTAATTTCATTTGGTTCTGTTGTGATGTGGTCCTTCTCATTTCTTATTCGGGTTATTTGTTTCCTTTCCTGTATTTCTTTAGTCAGTCTAGCCAATGGTTTATCAATTTTGTTAATTTTTTCAAAGAACCAGCTTTTGGCTTTGTTAATTCTTTCAATTGTTTTTCTGTTCTCTAATTCATTTAGTTCAGCTCTAATTTTTATTATTTGTTTTCTTCTGGTGCCTGATGGATTCTTTTGTTGCTCACTTTCTATTTGTTCAAGTTGTAGGGACAGTTCTCTGATTTTGGCTCTTTCTTCTTTTTGTATGTGTGCATTTATTGATAAAAATTGGCCTCTGAGCACTGCTTTTGCTGTGTCCCAGAGGTTTTGATAGGAAGTATTTTCATTCTCGTTGCTTTCTATGAATTTCCTTATTCCCTCCTTGATGTCTTCTATAACCCAGTCTTTTTTCAGGAGGGTATTGTTCATTTTCCAAGTATTTGATTTCTTTTCCCTCGTTTTTCTGTTATTGATCTCTAGTTTTATTGCCTTGTGATCTGAGAAGATGCTTTGTAATATTTCGATGTTTTGGACTCTGCAAAGGTTTGTTTTATGACCTAATATGTGGTCTATTCTAGAGAATGTTCCATGTGCGCTAGAAAAAAAAGTATATTTTGCAGCAGTTGGGTGGAGAGTTCTGTATAAGTCAATGAGGTCAAGTTGGTTGATTGTTGTAATTAGATCTTCCGTGTCTCTGTTGAGCTTCTTACTGGATGTCCTGTCCTTCTCCGAAAGTGGTGTGTTGAAGTCTCCTACTATAATTGTGGAGGTATCTATCTCGCTTTTCAGTTCTGTTAAAATTTGATTTATGTATCTTGCAGCCCTGTCATTGGGTGCGTAAATATTTAATATGGTTATGTCTTCCTGATCAATTGTCCCTTTTATCATTATATAGTGTCCTTCTTTATCCTTTCTGGTGGATTTAAGTCTAAAGTCTATTTTGTCAGAAATTAATATTGCTACTCCTCTTCTTTTTTGCTTATTGTTTGCTTGATATACTTTTTTCCATCCTTTGAGTTTTAGTTTGTTTGAGTCTCTAAGTCTAAGGTGTGTCTCTTGTAGGCAGCATATAGATGGATCGTGTTTCTTTATCCAGTCTGTGACTCTCTGTCTCTTTATTGGTGCATTTAGTCCATTTACATTCAGGGTAATTATAGATAAATAAGTTTTTAGTGCTGTCATTTTGATGCCTTTTTATGTGTGTTGTTGACAATTTCATTTTTCCACATACTTTTTTGTGCTGAGGCGTTTTTCTTAGTAAATTGTGAGATCCTCATTTTCATAGTGTTTGACTTTATGTTAGTTGAGTCGTTACGTTTTTCTTGGTTTTTGTCTTGAGTTATAAAGTTGTTATACCTTTTTGTGGTTACCTCATTATATACCCCTATTTTTCTAAGTAAAAACCTAACTTGTATTGTTCTATATCGCCTTGTATCACTCTCCATATGGCAGTTCAATGCCTCCTGTATTTAGTCCCTCTTTTTGATTATTGTGATCTTTTACCTATTGACTTCCATGATTCCCTGTTATGTGTATTTTTTTTTTTAATTAATCTTAATTTGTTTGTTTTTGTGATTTCCCTATTTGAGTTGATATCAGGACGTTCTGTTTTGTGACCTTGTGTTGTGCTGATATCTGATATTATTGGTTCTCTGACCAAACAATATCCTTTAGTATTTCTTGTAGCTTTGGTTTGGTTTTTGCAAATTCTCTAAACTTGTGTTTGTCTGTAAATATCTTAAGTTCTCCTTCATATTTCAGAGAGAGTTTTGCTGGATATATGATCCTTGGCTGGCAGTTTTTCTCCTTCAGTGTTCTGTATATGTGGTCCCATTCCCTTCTTGCCTGCATGGTTTCTGCTGAGTAGTCAGAACATATTCTTATTGATTCTCCCTTGAAGGAAACCTTTCTTTTCTCCCTGGCTGCTTTTAAAATTTTCTGTTTATCTTTGGTTTTGGTGAGTTTGATGATAATATGTCTTGGTGTTTTTCTTTTTGGATCAATCTTAAATGGGGTTCGATGAGCATCTTGGATAGATATCCTTTCGTCTTTCATGATGTCAGGGAAGTTTTCTGTCAGAAGTTCTTCAACTATTTTCTCTGTGTTTTCTGTCCCCCCTCCCTGTTCTGGGACTCCAATCACCCGCAGGTTATCCTTCTTGATAGAGTCCCACATAATTCTTAGGGTTTCTTCATTTTTTTTAATTCTTTTATCTGATTTTTTTTCAGCTATGTTGGTGTTGATTCCCTGGTCCTCCAGATGTCCCAGTCTGCATTCTAATTGCTCGAGTCTGCTCCTCTGACTTCCTATTACGTTGTCTAATTCTGTTATTTTATTGTTAATCTTTTGGATTTCTACATGTTGTCTCTCTATGGATTCTTGCAACTTATTAATTTTTCCAGTATGTTCTTGAATAATCTTTTTGAGTTCTTCAACAGTTTTATCAGTGTGTTCCTTGGCTTTTTCTGCAGATATCCTAATTTCATTTGTGATATCATTAAGCATTCTGTAAATTAGTTTTTTATATTCTGTATCTGATAATTCCAAAATTGTATCTTCATTTGGGAAAGATTTTGATTCTTTTGTTTGGGGGGTTGGAGAAGCTGTCCCGGTCTGCTTCTTTAAGTGGTTTGATATGGATTGTTGTCTCCGAGCCATCACTGGGAAACTAGTTTTTCCAGAAAATCCGCTAAAAAAAAACTGCAGTCAGATCCCTATCAGAGTTCTCCCTTTGGCTCAGGCTATTCAGATGTTAATGAAGCCGCCTGGGAAGGGTGGGGGAGGGAACAGAGAGATAGGAGAGTAGCACCTCAGAATATAGCCAGAGTTGCTTGTCTTGCTTGGAATGACTGGTATATCTGAGATTCCCGCGGGCGCGTCGCCTATGTGTGCTGGCTGTGTGGAGATTGCCCCCAGGGGGTCTGGCCCGCTGGAGTCACGGTCAGATCCTCCGCTTCCAGCCCCACGCCCAGCGTCAAGGCTCCCCTACTGGGACGGTGCACTCTCAACTCCAAAATCAGTCGCTGCCTCCCGGGGACTTCTCGTCTCTCCAGCCGCGTGGCCGTGCCGCCTCCGTGAACTAGGTGGGCCCCCTCCCGGGGTTAGTTCAGATGGGTGGAGTAGCTCCCTGTGCTTGTGCCGCGACCGAGTGTCCTAGCTGGAACGCTGTTCTCCCCACTCCAATACCAGTCGCTGCCTCCCGGGGACTTCTCCTACCGGCTGCGTCCCACGCCGCCCGCGCGACCCGGCTGGTCCCCTTCCCGGGGTTAGTTCAGGGGGTGGAGCAACTCTCCGTGTTTATGGCGTACCTGCGTGCAGTCCAAATCCCTGCGGGACGGTTCCCCGGCTCGGATGCTGCTCTTTCTGCTCCAAGATCAGTCACTGCCTCCTGGGGACTTCTCCTACCGGCTGCGTCCCACGCCGCCCGTGGAACCGGCTGGTCCCCCTCCCGGGGTTAGTTCAGGGGGGTGGAGCAGGTCTCTGTGCTTGTGCCGTACCTGACTGGTACGCTGGCTCCAGGCTCTGGAAACAATCGCTGCTTCCCCGTATTAGTTCGTTCTCCATCTCTAAATCTGTGTTTGTTGTTCAGGATTCGTAGATTGTTATGTATGTGATCGATTCACTTGTTTTTCCGTGTCTTTGTTGTAAGAGGGATCCGAGGTAACGTCTGCCTAGTCCGCCATCTTGGCTCCGCCCCTCTTCTTTTTTAATGTAGGTGTTTACTCCTTCTGAGCACTGTTTTCACAAGTTGTGTTTTCAGTTTCATTTGTCTCTAGGTACTTTCTAACTTACCATTTGATTTCGTATTTGACTCTTTGGTTGTTTAATAATGTGTTGTTTAATTTTCACATATTTATGAATTTTCCAGCTTTCCATCTGATAATGATTTCTAGCTTTAATCCACTGTGGTCGGAGAACATACTTTGTATGATTTCAAGCTTTTAAAATGTATTGAGACTTGTTTTCTGACCTAACATGTAGTCTATCCTGGGGCCATGTGAACTAGAGAAGAATGTGTATTATGCTCTTGTTGGATAGAGTGTTCTCTACATGTCTGTTAGGTTTGGTTAGTTTATAGTATTGTTCAAATCTTCTATTACCCTATTTATCTTTTCCAGGTGTTCTATTTGTTATTGGAAGTGGTGTCTTGAGGTCTCCAGCTATTATTGTAGAACTATTTATCCCTTCAATTATGTATATGTTTGCTTAATACATTTTGGGGGTCAGCTGTTAGGTGCATGCATATTTACAATTTTTTTAATTCAATTTAAATTTTTTTGGTGAAAATATGCACATCAAAGCATGCCCTCATTTAACTATTTCTACACATATTGTTCAGTGACGTTGGTTACATTCTTCTTGTGTCAATATTCTCATTATTCTGCTCTAGTATTTTCACCCCCAATAATTTAGACTTACTGCCTCCTAAATTTCTGTTGTCCTTTGGTATCATAAAGATAATTAAAAAAAAAAAAAGCACAATACTTAATGATGACATTCTTAACTTTTTAAGCTAAATTGATTTTTGTTTAAAGATGATTTCAGAAGATAGTTTTGTTTCAAGGTTTGAAGAATATTCCAGGGAAAAAGTCTCAGGGGTTACTCCAACTTCAACAGATCCAGTAAGTCTAGATTCTTTGGGAATTCAAATTTCTGTTCCACGTTTTTTTCCTTTTTATCAGGATTCATCTATTGTGTTCCCAATCAAAACTTTCTGTAATGGTAGCCTGGAGTTAATAGTTTTTTGAAGTGTATTTTTTCTTCTTTGTATCATACTTGATAAGATATTGCTCATTGTTATACTCAGTGTTTATCACTTGCACTGTCACGTGTATGTAGAGGAGACCCAAGTCAGTGTCTCTAGCCAAGACTTCTCTCTAACTTGAGCTCTTATCATATGTATCCTTTGTGTAATAAATATGTCCAATTTTATAATTGACACCTCAAAATCAATAATACTAAAATTTATTTCATTTGCATTTACCCCTATATCTGCCATTTATTCAGTTCCAGAATTTCCCTAAATAGAATAACCAGAAACATATGTATTTTACACCACTGCCTATCTGAAGTTCACTCTGATGCCAAGCCAAACAAATAAGTTCTAAAGTTACATGTGTATCAAGACTTCCCTTTCCTTTTTATTCCAGGGTCAATTGCATGGTGTCAGGCCTTCATCATCTCTCATATAGGTTTTTCTTATGGTTCTATCTTGCCTCTTTTCCTCTGGGCTCTGGACTTATCATTTCCAATTCATTCTTTTCTTTGAAGTCAGAGGAATTCTAAAACACACATTTAATCAAGCTACTCCTTTCCTTAAATTTCTTCATAGATTCCCCAAAACAAACAAAGGTAAATCCAGGGTCCTTTGCATTCTAGAAAAAAAAAGGAAAACAATGAAGACAGAAGGAGGGAAGGAAGGAATGAAGGAAAGATGTAGGGAAAGAATGAAGGAGGAAAGAAAGAGAAAGAAAGGAAGGAATGAAGGAGGGAGTGGGGAGGGAAGAAGGAGGGAGGAAAGAAAGCAAGGGAGGGAGGTAGGGAGGGAAGGAAGAAGAAAGAGAGAGAGAGGAAGAAAGAAAGAAAGAGAAGAAAGGAAGGAAGGAAGGAAGGAAGGAAGGAAGGAAGGAAGGGAGGGAGGGAGGGAGGGAGGGAGGGAGGGAGGGAGGGAGGGAGGGAGGGAGGAAGAGGGAGAGAGAGAAAGAGAGAAAGAAGGAAGAAAGAAAAGAAAGAAAGAGAGAAAGAAAGAAAGAGAGAGAGAAAGAAAGAGAGAGAGAAAGAAAGAGAGAGAGAAAGAAAGAAAGAGAGAGAGAAAGAAAGAGAGAGAGAAAGAAAGAAAATGAATGAATGGAGGAAGGGAGGGAAGGGAGGGAAGGGAGGGAAGGGAGGCAGGCAGGCAGGCAGGCAGGAAGGCAGAAAAAGGAGGGAGGGAGGGAGGGCATGGAGAGAGAGGAAGTGAGGGACAAAGGGAAGAAGGGGAAAAGATAGAAACTTTTTTCTCCTGATTACTTCCCTCCACCTGCAAAGCCTGGGTCTAAATTTGTGTCCCTCAATATAACACAAGCTCTTTAAAGGCAGAGACGTGATTCCTTATTTTCTCTAAACTTAAGACAATTTGCAGGGAGTAAGTGATGTGATGACTGATTTCAGTATTTCACTAAAAAAAAATTTTATGGGAGGTTTAAGACTCTTTTAAAATATTTCCTTAATATAAAGTTATATTTTGAATTTATTTCCAAGTTAATTGAAAAACTACACAGATTCTGGTTAAGCAGAAGCACACAGTTCACAGATAGGTTTTTTTCCCTCCAAGTATGACTAAAAAATTTTCTTGTATTACAAATCTTTCCTCTTTTGTATCAATATGAAACTGTTTCTAAAGTCTGATTTTTCGGTTTGTTTAATGATTGACTATGGCAAAGTCTACTGGATCAACTGTACAATAATAAGAATAGACTTTTAAGCTAGCCTAAAATACCAGAGCAATCAATTAATTGATGGAGAGGATTTTGTAATGTACCCGATGTTTCAGTCCCCTTCATGTACAGTGTTCTACAAAACTGCTTATAGTCTTTCTATGTATCTGGAATTAGTGTTCATTGCCTATTCTTTAGGCTTACACATGGTGCCAAACTCAAAGATTGTATTCTGGGAATAAAAAAGAGAGAGAGAAAATTCATGAACTCAATAGCAAATAGCTCTTTTCCATAACTAAAATTCTAATTATTTGTCTTTTTATTTTTTCTTCATATATATATATATGTTTTAATTGTGCTTTAGGTAAAAGTTTACAGAGTACATTAGCCTCTCATCAAACAATACATATATTGTTTTGTGACATTGATTGCCAACCCCAAGACATGTCAACACTCTCCCCTTCTCAACCTCGGCTTCCCCATTCCTATTCATCCAGATTTCCTGTCCCCCCTCCTGCCCTCTCATCCTTGCCCTGGGCTTGTGTGCCCATATAGTCTGGTACACATGGTTCAAATACGTGTGTTGTTGTTTGCTTTAAAGGCTTGTCTAATCTTTGGGTAAAGGAGGAACCTCATGAGTGACTTCAGCAATGAGTTAAAAGATGTGTCCAGGGGCCATACTCTCAGGGTTTCTTCAGTCTCTGTCAGAACTGTAAGTCTGGTCTTTTGTGTGTGTGTGTGAGTTTGAATTTTGTTCTACTTTTTTCTCCAGTTCTGTTTGGGGCCCTCTATTGTGATCCACGTCAGAGCAGTCAGTGGTGGTGGTGGTACCATCTAGTTGTGCACGACTCAGCCTGGTGGAGGCTGTGGTAGTTGTGGTCCATTAGTTCTTTGGACTAATGTTTCCCTTGTGTCTTTGGTTTTCATCATTCTCCCATACTGCACATGGAGTGGGACCAGTAGACTTAGACGGTCAGCTTTTAAAACCCCAGATGCTACTCACCAAAGTAGAATGTAGAACATTTTCTTTATAAACTATGTTATGCCAACTGAGTTAGATGTCCCCTGAGACCATGGTCCCCAGCCCTCAGGCCAGTAAGTAGGTCCCTCTGCGTGTTTGGATGTGTCTATAAAGCTTCTATGACTTTGCCTTGGTCAAGTTGTGCTGAATTCCCTAGTATTGTGTACTGTCTTACCCTTCCCCAAAGTTACTACTTACCTATTGCCTAGTTAGTGTTTTTCCATCCCCAACCCTCCTCTCCCTTGTAACCACCAAAGATTGTTTCTTTCTGTGTGTAAACTTTTTCATGAGTTTTTATAATAGTGGTCTCATACAGTATATACCCTTTTGTGATTGACTTATTTCACTCAGCATAACGTCCTCCAGATTTATTCATGTCGTGAGACATTTCTCAGATTCATCATTGGTCTTTATCTTTGCATAGTATTTGTCTTAGGCTGGGTTTTTTAGAGAAGCAAAACCAGCAAAGCATATAAATATATACAGTGAGAGATTTATATCAAGGAAATGGCTCACAAGATTGTAGAGGCTGAAACATCCCAAATCCCTGGGTGAGGATAGAAGCTTTTCCTGATTCAAGTAAATGCAGGGGCTGGTGAACCCAAGATCAGAAGAACAGGCAGCAGGGTTCTTGCTCACAGGCTGCCAAGTTCGAGGAATCCCAAGATTGGCAGGCAAGAGGACAGGTCAGCTGCTAGCTCAAGTCCCAAGAACCAGAGGTCAGAATAGGAGCCAGGTGCAGGATCCAGAGGGAGCAAAAGCCCAAAAGCCTTGCCAGAAAATCTGCTTATATTTGCTGCAGGCCATACCACCAAGGATATTCCCTTTCAGTTGATTGTCTACTCACAGCAGATCCTATCATGGAGCTGATCACGTTATATCAAATCTCATCATGGAAGTGATCAGATCATCATATGACTGCCAAACTACACCTTAACTGCCAAACTACTGAGAATCATGGCCCAGCCAAATTGACACACAACCTTAACCATCACAGTATTCTTTGGCGTGTTCCATAGTATGTTTATCCATTCATCCGTTGATGGGAACCTAGGTTGTTTCCGTCTTTGCAATTGTGAAAAATGCTGCAATGAACATGGATGTCCATATGCCTAATCAGTGTGACGGCTCTTATTTCTCTAGGAAATATTCCTAGGAGTGGGATTGCTAGGTCATATGCTATTTCTATTTCTAGCTTTTTAAGGAATTGCCATATCATTTTCCAAAATGATTGTACCATTTTGCATTCCCACCAGCAGTGCATAATAGTTCCAATCTCTCTGCAGTGTCTCCAACATTTGTTATTCTCTGTGTTTTTGATTCGTACCAGTAATGTTGGGGTGAAATGGTATCTCATTGTATTTGATTTGCATTTCTGTAATGGCTAGTAATAGCTAGCATTTCATCATGTGCCTGTCAGCTGCCTGAATGTCTTCTTGGTGAAGAGGTGTCTATTCATATCCTTTGCCCATTTTTTAATTGGATTATGTGTCTTTTTGTTGAGAGGTGTTGGGTTTTCCTATAGATTTTAGAGATTAGACCTTTGCCAGATATGCCATAGCCAAACATCTTTTACCCATCTGCAGGTTCTCTTTTTATTCTTTGGTGAAGTCTTCTGATGAGCATAAGTGTTTACTTTTTAGAAACTCCCAGTTATCTAGCTTATCTTCTGGTGTTTGATTGCCGTAGCTGTATAGTAAGTAGGCTCTGATGTCAGGTAATGGAAGGCCTCCTCCTTTGTTCTTCTTTACTAATGCTTTACTTATCTGGGGCCTCTTTCCTTTCCATATAAAGTTAATGATTAGTTTTTCCATATCATTAAAGAATGATGTTGATTTTTGTATCAAGATTGCATTGCATTTGTAGATTGCTTTGAGTAGAATTGACATTTTCACAATGTTGAGTCTACCTATCCGTGAGCATGGTATGCTTTTCCATTTATGGAGGTCTCTTTTGGTTTCTTGCAGTAGTGTTTTGTAGTTTTCTTAGTACAGGTCTTTTACATCCCTGGTTAGATTTATTCCTAAGTATAAATGCTATTGCTTTCCTGGTTGCCTTTTCATAATTTTTTTTGTTGGTGTCTAGGAATTTAACCAATTTTGTATGTTGATTTCGTATCTTGCTACTCTGCTGAATCTTTCCATTAATTCTAGTAGTGTTCTTGTGGAATCTTTAGTGTGCTGTATGTATGGTATCATATCATCTGGGGATAGGGAGAGTTTTACTTCCTCCTCTTCATTTTCGATGTCCTTTATTTCATTTTCTTGCCTTATTGCTCTAGCTAGGGTTTCCAGGACAATGTTAAATAGGAGTGGTGATAAAAGTCATTCTTGTCTTGTTCCCATTCTCCGTGGAAATGTTTTCAGCCTGTCTCCATAGAGAATGATGTTGTCTCCTGGTTTTGTATATAAAAAAAAAAAAAAAAAAAGACTGGTTTTGTATAAAAAAAAAAAAAAATTATGTTGAGGAATTTCCCTTCTATCCCTATTTTACTGAGAGTTTTTATCAGGAATGGATATTGGACTTTATCAAATGCCTTTTCTGCATCGATTGATATGATCTTGTGATTCTTTTGTTTTTCTTATGTAGTGAATTACATTGATTGATTTTCTGATGTTGAACCATCTTTGCATATTTGGTATGATTTCCGCTTGGCATGGTGTATTATTTTTTTGACATGATGCTGCATTCTGTCAGCTAGAATTTTGTTGAGAATTTTTGCATAAGCATTGCTGCTGCTAACCAAAACGTTGGCAGTTTGAATCCAGCAGGCACTCCTTGGAAGCTCTACGGGGCAGTTCCACTCTGTCTCTATGAGTCAGAATCAACTTGACAGCAGTGAGTTTGTTAGTTTGATATTCTTGAGAGATATTGGACTGTGATTTTCTTTTTTTGTGGTGTCTTTGCCTGGCTTTTGTATCAAGTTTATGCCAGCTTCAAAGAATGAATTTGAAAGTATCCCTTCCTTTTCTATATTCTGAAATAGTTTGGGTAGTACTGGTGTGAGCTCTACTCTGAATGTTTGGTAAAATTCTCCAGTTAAGCCATCTGGGCCAGGACTTATTTTTGTTGGGCGTTTTTTTTTTTTTTTTAATTACCTTTTCGATGTCTTCTTTTGTTATGGAAACACTGGTGGCATAGTGGCTAAGAGCTGTTACTGCTAACCAAAATGTTGGCAGTTTGAATCCACCGGGCACTAGTTGGAAACTCTATGGGGTTGTTCTACTCTGTCCTATAGGGTCTCTGTGGGTTAGAATTGACTTGATGCCAACAGGTTTGGTTTTTATTTGATTTCTCTTTGTATGGGTCTGTTCAGATTTTCTATCTCAGTCTGTGTTAGTTTACGTAGGCAATGTGTTTCTAGAAATTTTTCCATTTCTTTAAGGTTTTCAAATTTGTTGGAGTACAGTTTTTCATAGTACCCTGTTATGATGCTTTTTTTTTTATTTCAATTAAGTCTGTTGGAATGTTCCCAATTTTATTTCTTGTTTGGTTTATTTTCCTCCCCTCTTTTTCTTTTGTCAATTTGGCTAAAAGTTTGTCAATTTTGTTTTTGGTTTTGTTGATTTTTTCTATTGCTTTTCTATTCTCAATTTTATTTGCACTCTCTTGTTTCTTATTTCCTTCCATCTGGTTTCTGTGGGCTTTTTTGTTTTGTTTTTCTTTTCTATTTGTTCTAGTTGTGGAGCTAAGATTTTGATTTTGTCCCATTCTTCTTTTTTGGAGCATGCATCTATTGCTATAAATTGACCACTGAGCACTGCCTTTGCTGTGTTCCAAAAGTTTTGATATGTTGTGTTTTCATTCTCATTTTATCCTAGAATTTTTTTTTAATCCCATATTTGATTTATTCTATCACCCAGTGGTTTTTAAGCAAGGTGTTATTCAGTTTCCGTGTTTTTAATTTTTTCCTTGCTCCCCCCGCTATTAATTTCTACTTTTATGGCAGTGTGATCAGAGACGCTTTGTATTATCTCAATGTTTTGGATTTTGTTGAAGGTTGCTTTGTGCCCTAAGATGTGATTGCTTCTGGAGAATATTCCATGTGTGTTATAAAAGAAGTTGTATTTTGCTGCTGTTAGGTGGAGTGTTCTATATATGCCTATGAGGTCAAGTTGATTGGGCTTTAGATCTTCTGTACATTTATCAAGTTTCTTTCTAGATGTTTTGTCTTTTACTGACAGTGGTGCGTTGAAGTCTCCTACTACTATTGTGGAACTGTTGATTTCTCTTTTCAGAGCTGTTAGAGTTTGTTTTATGTGTTTTTGAGCCCTGTTATTGGGTGTATAGATATTTATTATGGTTATGTCCTCATGGTAGATTGTCCCTTTAATCATTATATAATGTCCTTCATCGTCTTTTATGGCAGATTTTTTCTCAAAGTCTATTTTATTTGAGATTAGTATTGCCACTCCTGTCCCTTTTCTGTTGCTGTTTGCTTTACATATTTTTTTCCGTGCTTTGACTTTTAAAATATTTATGCCATTGTTTCTAAGTTGTACCCTTTGTAGACAGCATATTGATGTTTTTTTTTTAATCCATTCTTTCACTCTCTGTCTCTTTCCAAGTACATTTAAGCCATTTACATGCAGTGTGATCACTGATAGGTGTGAGTTTATTGCAGTGCTCTGTGTGTGTGCGTGTATGTGTGTGTGTGTGTGGTGATGGCATTTTCTTTGTTCCTTTTATTCTACTGTGCTAAGCTCCTTTTATTTATGGATTCTGTTTTTTTATTGTAGATTTTCTTTACTGGGTCTTCATGTTTATGTTTTTCTTCTTTTTTATTCTGTGAGTATGTTTGTTAACTTTGTGGTTACCTTGAAATTTATCCTTATCTTCCTCAGTTTGAACCAGTCTTTTATTGCTTGATATCATCTTGACTTCCTCTCCATTTTAAAGTTTTATGCCTACAGCATTTATTCCCCTCTTATTATTCTGACATTATCATCATTTACATATTGACATATCTGTTTCCCTCTTTTAAGGCTTTTAGCTTTGTTTTATTATTGAGAGTTCTTTATCTAGGTTGGTAACTGGTTGATGCTCCCCTGTGTCTTAGACTCTAGTTGTTGTCTGAAATTGTTGTTCTCTACCTGGAGGACTCCCTTTAATGTTTCTTGTAAGTTTGGGTTAGTTTTTGTGAATTCCCTTAATTTCTGTTTATCTGGAAATGTCTTAGTATCTCCATCATATTCGAGAGAGTTTTGCAGGATATATTATTCATGGTTATCAGTTTTTTTCTTTTAAGCCTTTATATACATCATCCTTCTTGGTTGCATAGCTTCTGCTAAGTAATCAGAGTTTAGTCTTATTTTTTCCTGTTTTTAAGTGATTTTTGTTTTTCTCAAGCTACTCTGAGGAGTCTTTCTTTGTATTTGGCTTTGGCAAGTGTGATTACGACATATGTTGGTGACTTTCTTTTAGGGTCTGTCCTATATGAGGTTCGTTGAGCTTCTTGAATGGCCAACTTTTTGTCTTTCAGGATTTTGGGGATGTTTTCTGCCAGCAAATCTTCAACAATTTTCACAGTGTTTTCCATTTTCTCCTCCTGTTCTGGAACTCCATCACATGAAAATTTTTCTTCTTGATTATGTCCACATAATTCTTAGTGTTTCTTCATTTTTCTCTCTGATTTTTCCTCAGAGAAAGTGATCCTCATGGCTTTGTCTTCAATCTTACTGGTTCTGTCTTTCATTGTTCCAAATTGCTTTTAAAACTTCCTATTGAGTTGTCCAGTCCTAAAATTTTCTCATTTATCTTTTGGATTTCTAGTTACTGTTTTTGGATGATTTCTAATTATTTATTTTGGCATGGTGTTCTTTGTTTTTTTAATTTTTATTGGGCTTTAAGTAAAAGTTTACAAATCAAGTCAGTCTCTCACACAAAAACCCATATACACCTTGCTACATACTCCCAATTACTCTCTGCCTAATGAGACAGGCCCCTCCCTCCCTCCACTCTCTTTTTGTGTTGATTTCACCAGCTTCTAACCCCCTCTACCCTCTCATCTCCCCTACAGGCAGGAGATGCCAACATAGTCTCAAGTGTCCACCTGATCCAAGAAGCTCACTCCTCACCATCATCTCTCTCCAACCCATTGTCTAGTCCAATCCATGTCTGAAGAGTTGGAATGGTTCCTGTCCTAGGCCAACAGAAGGTCTGGGAGCCATGACCACCAGGGTCCTTCCAGTCTCAGTCAGACCATTAAGTCTGGTCTTATGAGAATTTGGGGTCTGCATCCCACTGCTCTCCTGCTCCCTCAGGGGTTCTCTGTTGTATTCCCTGTCAGGGCAGTCATCGCTTATAGCTGGGCACCATCAAACTCTTCTAGTCTCAGGCTGATGTAGTCTCTGGTTTATGTGGCCCTTTCTGTCTGTTGGGCTCGTAATGGCCTTGTGTCCTTGGTGTTCTTCATTCTCCTTTGATCCAGATGGGTTGAGACCAATTGATGCAACTTAGATGGCTGTGAGCTATCGTTTAAAATCCCGCTCTTCAAAGTGGGATCCAGAAGGTTTTCTTAATAGATTTTATTAGGCCAATTAACTTAGATGTCCTGAAACCATGGTCCTCAAACTCCTGCCCCTGCTACTCTGGCCTTCGAAGCATTCAGTTTCTTCAGGAAACTTCTTTGCTTTTAGTTTAGTCCAGTAGTGCTCACCTCTCCTGTATTGCGTGCTGTCTTCCCCATCACCTAAAGTGTTTCTTATCTACTATCTAATTAGTGAATAACCCTTTCCCACCCTCCCTCCCTCCCCCTTCTCATACTCATCAAATAATTTTTTCTCTCTGTTTAAACTATTTCTCAAGTTCTTATTATAGGGGTCTTATACAATATTTGTATAATAAATAATATAACATTATTTATCCATTTATCCTTTGATGGGCGCCTTGGTTGTTTCCATCTTTTTGCTATTGTAAACAGTGCAGCAATGAACATAGGTATGCATATATCTGTTTGTGTAAAGCTCTTATCTCTCTAGGACGTAGTCCAAGGTGTGAGATTGCTGGACCATATGGTAGTTCTATTTCTAGCTTTTAAGGAAGTGCCAAATCGATTTCCAAAGTGGTCGTACCATTTTACATTCCCACCAGCAGTGTATAAGTGTTCGAATCTCTACACAGCCTCTCCAACATTTATTGTTTTGTGTTTTTTGGATTAATGTCAGCCTTGTTGGAGTGAGATGAAATCTCATTGCAGTTTTGATTTGTATATCTCTAATGGATAATGATCATGAGCATTTCCTCATGTATCTATTAGCTACCTGAATGTCTTCTTTAGTGAGGTGTCTGTTCATATTTTTTGCCCATTTTTTCATTGGGTTATTTGTCTTTTCGTAGTTGAGTTTTTGCAGTACCATGTAGATTTTAGAGATCAGGCACTGATCGGAAATGTCATAGCTAAAAATTTTTTCCCAGTCTGTAGGTAATCTTTTTACTTTTTTGGTGAAGTCTTTGGATGACCTTAGGTGTTTGATTTTTAGGAGCTTCCAGTTATCTAGTTTTTCTTCTGCATTGTTAGTAATGTTTTGTATACTGTTTATGCCATGTATTAGGGCTCCTAAGGTTGTCCCTATTTTTTCCTCCATGATCTTTATTGCTTTAGATTTTGTATTTAGGTCTTTGATCCATTTTGAGCTCATTTTTGTGCATGGAGTGAGGTACGGGTCTTGTTTCATTTTTTTGCAGATGGATATCCAGTTACGCCAGCACCATTTGTTAAAAAGACTGTCTTTTCCCCCATTTAGCTGCTTTGGGGGCTTTGTCAAGTATCAACTGCTCTTATGTGGATGGATTTATGTCTGAATTCACAATTCGGTTCCATTGGTCTATGTATCTGTTGTTGTACCAGTACCAGGCTGTTTTGACTACTGTGGTGGTATAATAAGTTCTAAAATCAGGTAGAGTGAGGCCTCCCACTTTGTTCTTCTTTTTCAGGAATGGTTTACTTATCTGGGGCATCTTTCCATTCCATATGAACTTGGTGATTTGTTTCTCCATCTCATTAAAAAATGTCTTCGGAACTTGGATCTGAATTGCATTGTATCTATAGATCGTTTTTGGTAGAATACATATTTTTACAATATTAAGTCTTCCTATCCATGAGCAAGGTATATTTTTCCACTTATGTAGGTTTCTTTTGGTTTCTTGCACTAGTGGCTTGTAGTTTTCTATGTATAAGTCTTTTACATCTCTGGTAAGGTTGATTCCTAAGTATTTTATCTTATTGGGGGCTACTGTAAATGCTATTCATTTGATGATTTCCTCTTCGATGTTCTTTTTCTTCCTATAAAAGAAACGAACTGATTTTTGTATCTTTATCTTGTATACTGATACCCTGCTGAACTCTTCTGTTAGTTTCAGTAGTTTTCTTGAGGATTCTTCAGGGCTTTCTGTGTATAAGATCGTGGCATCTGCAAATACAGATACTTTTACTTCTTCCTTACCATTCTGGATGTCCTTTATTTCTTTATCTAGCCAAATTGCTCTGGCTAGGACCTCCAGCACAATGTTGAATAAGAGTGGTGATAAAGGGCATTCTTGTCTGTTTCCTGATCTCAAGGGGAATGCTTTCAGACTCTCTCCATTTAGGATGATATCGGCTGTTGGCTTTCTATAAATGCCCTTTATTACGTTTAGGAATTTCACTTCTATTCCTATTTTGCTGAGAGTTTTTATCATGAATGGGTGTTGAACTTTGTCAAATACCTTTTATGCATCTACTGATAAAATCATGTGATTCTTGTCTTTTGTATTATTTATATGATGGATTACATTAATTGCTTTTCTAATTGTGAATGATCCCTGCATACCTAGTATGAATCCCAGTTGGTCATAGTGAGTTATTTTTTTGATATGTTGTTGAATTCTATTGGCTGGAACTTTGTTGAGGATTTCTGCATCTAAGTTCATAAGGGATATAGGTCTGTAATTTTTTTTTTTTTTTTTTTTTGGTGTCTTTCCATGGTTTTGGAAACCCTGGTGGAGTAGTGGTTAAGTGCTACAGCTGCTAACCAAAAGGGTCGGCAGTTCAAATCTGCCAGGTGCTCCTTGGAAACTCTATGGGGCAATTCTACTCTGTCTTATAGGGTCGCTAAGAGTCGGATTCGACTCGATGGCAGTGGGTTTACCTGGTTTTGGTATCAGGGATGTGCTGGCTTCATAGAATGAGTTTGGGAGTATTCCATCTTTTTCTGTGTTCTGAAATACCTTTAGTAGTAGTGGTGTTAGTTCTTCTCTGAAAGTTTGCTAGAAGTCTGCAGTGAAGCCGTCCAGGCAAGGGCTTTTTTATGTTGGGAGTTTTTTAATAACTGTTTCTATCTCTTCTTTTGTTATAAGTCTATTTAGTTGTTCTACCTCTGTTTGTGTTAGTTTAGGTAGGTAATGTATTTCTAGGAATTCATCCATTTCTTCTAGGTTTTCAAATTTGATAGAGGACAATCTTTCATAGTAATCTCATAAGATTCTTTTAATTTCACTTGGGCCTGTTGTAATGTCACTATCTCATTTCTTTCTTCGGGTTATTTGCTTCCTCTCCTGTTTTTCTTTTGTCAGTTTGGCCAATGGTTTATCAATTTTGTTAATGTTTTCAAAGAACCAGCTTTTGGTCTTCCTAACCTTCAGTTCGCAGCCGTAGCACTTAATCACTACACCACCAGGGTTTCCAACTTTTTCAATTGTTTTTCTGTTTCATTTAATTCTGTTCTAATTTTTATTATTTCCTTTCTTCTAGTGCCTAAAGGTTTCTTTTGTTGCTCTCTATTTATTCAATTTGGAGGGATAATTCTTTGATTTTGGCCCTTTCTGCTTTTTGTACATGTGCATTTATTGATGTAAACTGATCTCTGAGCACTGCTTTCACTGTGTCCCAAAGGTTCTGATAGGAAGTGTTTTCATTCTCTTTGGATTCTATGAATTTCTTTATTTCATGCTTAATGTCTTCTATAACCCAGTCTGTTTTGAGCAGGGTATTGTTCAGTTTCCAAGTGTTTGGTTTCTTTTCCCTGCTTTTTCTGTTATTGAATTCCACTTTTATGGCCTTATGGTTAGAGAAGTTGCTTTGTAATACTTAAATGTTTTGGATTCTGCTAAGGCTTGCTTTATGACCTAATAGGTGGTCTATTCTAGAGAATGTTCCATGTGCACTAGAAAAGAAAATAAACTTGGCTGCTGTTGGGTGGAGTGTTCCGTATATTTCTACAAGGTCTAGTTGTTTGATTGTGGCATTTAGATCTTCCGTTTCTTTATTGAGCTTTTTTCTGGATGTCCTGTCCTTCACCGAAAGTGGTGTGTTGCAGTCTCCTACTGTAATTGTGGAGCTGTCTATCTCACTTTTTTTTTAGATTAACTTTTATTAAGCTTCAAGTGAACATTTACAAATCCAATCAGTCTGTCACATGTAAGTTTACATACATCTTACTCCCTTCTCCCACTTGCTCTCCGCCTATTGAGTCAGCCCTTTCAGTCTCTCGTTTCGTGACAATTTTGCCAGCTTCCCTCTCTCTCTATCTCCCCATCCCCCCTCCAAACAAGAGTTGCCAACACACTCTCAAGTATCCACCTGATTTAATTAGCTCACTCTTCATCAGCATCTCTCTCCCCCCTGCTGACCAGTCCCTTTCATGTCTGATGAGTTGTCTTCGGGAATGGTTCCTGTCCTGTGCCAACAGAAGGTCTGGGGAGCATTGCCGCCGGGATTCCTCTAGTCGCAGTCAGACCATTAAGTATGGTCTTTTTAGGAGAATTTGGGGTCTGCATCCCACTGATCTCCTGTTCCCTCAGGAGTTCTCTGTTGTACTCCCTAACAGGGCAGTCATCGATTGTGGCCGGGCACCAACTAGTTCTTCTGGTCTCAGGATGATGTAGGTCTCTGGTTCATGTGGCCCTTTCTGTCTCTTGGGCTCCTAGTTGTCGTGTGATCTTGGTGCTCTTCATTTTCCTTTGCTCAGGTGGGTTGAGACCAATTGATGCATCTTAGATGGCCGCTTGTTAGCCTTTAAGACCCCAGACGCCACATTTCAAAGTGGGATGCAGAATGTTTTCATAATAGAATTATTTTGCCAGTTGACTTAGAAGTCCCCTCAAACCATGTTCCCCAGACCCCCGCCCCTGCTCCGCTGACCTTTGAAGCATTCATTTTATCCCGGAAACTTCTTTGCTTTTAGTCCAGTCCAATTGAGCTGACCTTCCATGTATTGAGTGTTGTCTTTCCCTTCACCCAAAGCAGTTCTTATCTACTGATTAATCAATAAAAAACCCTCTCCCACCCTCCCTCCCCCCCCCTTCGTAACCACAAAAGTATGTGTTCTTCTCAGGTTTACTATTTCTCAAGATCTTATAATAGTGGTCTTATACAATATTTGTCCTTTTGCCTCTGACTCATTTCGCTCAGCATAATGCCTTCCAGGTTCCTCCATGTTATGAAATGTTTCACAGATTCGTCACTGTTCTTTATCGATGCGTAGTATTCCATTGTGTGAATATACCACAATTTATTTACCCATTCATCCGTTGATGGACACCTTGGTTGCTTCCAGCTTTTTGCTATTGTAAACAGAGCTGCAATAAACATGGGTGTGCATATATCTGTTTGTGTGAAGGCTCTTGTATCTCTAGGGTATATTCCTAGGAGTGGGATTTCTGGGTTGTATGGTAGTTCTATTTCTAACTATTTAAGACAACGCCAGATAGATTTCCAAAGTGGTTGTACCATTTTACATTCCCACCAGCAGTGTATAAGAGTTCCAATCTCTCCGCAGCCTCTCCAACATTTATTATTTTGTGTTTTTTGGATTAATGCCAGCCTTGTTGGGGTGAGATGGAATCTCATCGTAGTTTTAATTTGCATTTCTCTAATGGCTAATGATCGAGAGCATTTTCTCATGTATCTGTTGGTTGCCTGAATATCTTCTTTAGTGAAATGTGTGTTCATATCCTTTGCCCACTTCTTGATTGGGTTGTTTGTCTTTTTGTGGTTGAGTTTTGACAGAATCATGTAGATTTTAGAGATCAGGCGCTGGTCGGAGATGTCTTAGCTGAAAATTCTTTCCCAGTCTGTAGGTGGTCTTTTTACTCTTTTGGTGAAGTCTTTAGATGAGCATAGGTGTTGGATTTTTAGGAGCTCCCAGTTATCGGGTTTCTCTTCATCATTTTTGGTAATGTTTTGTATTCTGTTTATGCCTTGTATTAGGGCTCCTAAGGTTGTCCCTATTTTTTCTTCCATGATCTTTATCGTTTTAGTCTTTATGTTTAGGTCTTTGATCCACTTGGAGTTAGTTTTTGTGCATGGTGTGAGGTATGGGTCCAGTTTCATTTTTTTGCAAATGGATATCCAGTTATGCCAGCACCATTTGTTAAACAGACTATCTTTTCCCCAATTAACTGACACTGGTCCTTTGTCAAAGATCAGCTGCTCATACATGAATGGATTTATATCTGGGTTCTCAATTCTGTTCCATTGGTCTATGTGCCTGTTGTTGTACCAGTACCAGGCTGTTTTGACTACTGTGGCTGTATAATAGGTTCTGAAATCAGGTAGAGTGAGGCCTCCCACTTTCTTCTTCTTTTTCAGTAGTGCTTTGCTTATCCGGGGCTTCTTTCCCTTCCATATGAATTTGGTGATTTGTTTCTCTATCCCCTTAAAATATGACATTGGAATTTGGATCGGAAGTGCGTTATATGTATAGATGGCTTTTGGTAGAATAGACATTTTTACTATGTTAAGTCTTCCTATCCATGAGCAGGGTATGTTTTTCCACTTAAGTATGTCCTTTTGAATTTCTTGTAGTAGAGCTTTGTAGTTTTCTTTGTATAGGTCTTTTATATCCTTGGTAAGATTTATTCCTAAGTATTTTATCTTCTTGGGGGCTACTGTGAATGGTATTGATTTGGTTATTTCCTCTTCGGTGTTCTTTTTGTTGATGTAGAGGAATCCAAGTGATTTTTGTATGTTTATTTTATAACCTGAGACTGCCAAACTCTTCTATTAGTTTCAGTAGTTTTCTGGTGGATTCCTTAGGGTTTTCTGTGTATAAGATCATGTCATCTGCAAATAGTGATAGCTTTACTTCCTCCTTGCCAATCCGGATACCTTTTATTTCTTTGTCTAGCCTAATTGCCCTGGCTAGGACTTCAAGTACGATGTTGAATAAGAGCGGTGATAAAGGGCATCCTTGTCTGGTTCCCGTTCTCAAGGGAAATGCTTTCAGGTTATCTCCATTTAGAGTGATATTGGCTGTTGGCTTTGCATAGATGCCCTTTATTACATTGAGGAATTTTCCTTCAATTCCCATTTTGGTAAGAGTTTTTATCATAAATGGGTGTTGAACTTTGTCAAATGCCTTTTCTGCATCAATTGATAAGATCATGTGGTTTTTATCTTTTGTTTTATTTATGTGATGGATTACATTAATGGTTTTTCTGATATTAAACCAGCCTTGCATACCTAGTATAAATCCCACTTGATCAGGGTGAATTATTTTTTTGATGTGTTGTTGGATTCTATTGGCTAGAATTTTGTTGAGGATTTTTGCATCTATGTTCATGAGGGATATAGGTCTATAATTTTCTTTTTTTGTAATGTCTTTACCTGGTTTTGGTATCAGGGAGATGGTGGCTTCATAGAAGGAGTTGGGTAGTATTCCGTCATTTTCTCTGCTTTAAAATACCTTCAGTAGTAGTGGTGTTAAGTCTTCCCTGAAAGTTTGGTAGAACTCTGCAGTGAAGCCGTCCGGGTCAGGGCTTTTTTTTGTTGGAAGTTTTTTGATTACCGTTCTCATCTCTTTTTTTGTTATGGGTCTATTTAGTTGTTCTACTTCTGAATGTGTTAGTTTAGGTAGGTAGTGTTTTTCCAAGAATTCATCCATTTCTTCTAGGTTTTCAAATTTGTTAGAGTACAATTTTTCATAGTAATCTGAAATGATTCTTTTAATTTCATTTGGTTCTGTTGTGATGTGGTCCTTCTCGTTTCTTATTCGGGGTATTTGTTTCCTTTCCTGTATTTCTTTAGTCAGTCTAGCCAATGGTTTATCAATTTTGTTAATTTTTTCAAAGAACGAGCTTTTGGTTTTGTTAATTCTTTTGATTGTTTTTCTGTTCTCTAATTCATTTAGTGCAGCTCTAATTTTTATTATTTGTTTTCTTCTGGTGCCTGATGGATTCTTTTGTTGCTCGCTTTCTACTTGTTCAAGTTGTAGGGACAGTTCTCTGCTTTTGGCTCTTTCTTCTTTTTGTATGTGTGCATTTATTGATATAAATTGGCCTCTGAGCACTGTTTTTGCTGTGTCTCAGAGGTTTTGATAGGAAGTATTTTCATTCTCGTTGCATTCTATGAATTTCCTTATTCCCTCCTTGATGTCTTCTATAACCCAGTCTTTTTTCAGGAGGGTATTGTTCATTTTCCAAGTATTTGATTTCTTTTCCCTAGTTTTTCTGTTATTGATTTCTAGTTTCATTGCCTTGTGGTCTGAGAAGATGCTTTGTAATATTTCGATGTTTTGGACTCTGCAAAGGTTTGTTTTATGACCTAATATGTGATCTATTCTAGAGAATGTTCCATGTGCACTAGAGAAAAAAGTATATTTTGCAGCAGTTGGGTGGAGGGTTCTGTATAAGTCAATGAGGTCAAGTTGGTTGATTGCTGTAAGTAGGTCTTCCGTGTCTCTATTGAGCTTCTTACTGGATGTCCTGTCCTTCTCCGAAAGTGGTGTGTTGAAGTCTCCTACTATAAATGTGGAGGTGTCTATCTCACTTTTCAATTCTGTTAAAATTTGATTTATGTCTCTTGCAGCCCTGTCATTGGGTGCGTAAATATTTAATATGGTTATGTCTTCCTGATCAATTGTCCCTTTTATCATTATATAGTGTCCTTCTTTATCCTTTGTGGTGGATTTAAGTCTAAAGTCTATTTTGTCAGAAATTAATATTGCTACTCCTCTTCTTTTTTGCTTATTGTTTGCTTGATATATTTTTTTCCATCCTTTGAGTTTTAGTTTGTTTGTGTCTCTAAGTCTAAGGTGTGTCTCTTGTAGGCAGCATATAGATGGATCGTGTCTCTTTATCCAGTCCGTGACTTTCTCTTTATTGGTGCATTTAGTCCATTTACATTCAGCGTAATTATAGATAAATAAGTTTTTAGTGCTGTCGTTTTGATGCCTTTTCATGTGTGTTGTTGGCCATTTCATTTTTCCACATACTTTTTTGTGCTGAGACGTTTTTCTTAGTAAATTGTGAGATCCTCATTTTCATAGTGTTTGACTTTATGTTAGTTGAGTCGTTACGTTTTTCTTGGCTTTTATCTTGAGTTATGGAGTTGATATTCCTTTTTGTGGTTACCTTATTATTTACCCCTATTTTTCTAGGTAAAAACCTAACTTGTATTGTTCTATATCGTCTTGTATCACTCTCCATCTGGCAGTTCAATGCCTCCTGTATTTAGTCCCTCTTTTTGATTATTGTGATCTTTTACCTATTGACTGCCATGATTCCCTGTTATGTGTATTATTTTATTTATTTTTAAATTAATCTTAATTTGTTTGTTTTTGTGATTTCCCTATATGAGTTGATATCAGGACGTTCTGTTTTGTGACCTTGTGTTGTGCTGGTATCTGATACTATTGGTTTTCTGACCAAACAATATCCTTTAGTATTTCTTGTAGCTTTGGTTTGGTTTTTGCAAATTCTCTAAACTTGTGTTTATCTGTAAATGTCTTAATTTCGCCTTCATATTTCAGAGAGAGTTTTGCTGGATATATGATCCTTGGCTGGCAGTTTTTCTCTTTCAGTGCTCTGTATATGCCCTCCCATTCCTTTCTTGCCTGCCTGGTTTCTGCTGAGTAGTCTGAACTTATTCTTATTGATTCTCCCTTGAAGGAAACCTTTCTTTTCTCCCTGGCTGCTTTTAAAATTTTCTCTTTATCTTTGGTTTTGGTGAGTTTGATGATAATATGTCTTGCTGTTTTTCTTTTTGGATCAATCTTAAATGGGGTTCAATGAGCATCTTGGATAGACATCCTTTCGTCTTTCATGATGTCAGGGAAGTTTTGTGTCAGGAGTTCTTCAACTATTTTCTCTGTGTTTTCTGTCCCCCCTCCCTGTTCTGGAACTCCAATCACCCGCAAGTTATCCTTCTTGATAGAGTCCCACATGATTCTTAGGGTTTCTTCATTTTTTTTAAATCCTTTTATCTGATTTTTTTTCGGCTATGTTGGTGTTGATTCCATGGTCCTCCAGATGTCCCAGTCTGCATTCTAATTGCTCAAGTCTGCTCCTCTGACTTCCTATTGCGTTGTCTAATTCTGTAATTTTATTGTTAATCTTTTGGATTTCTACATGCTGTCTCTCTATGGATTCTTGCAACTTATTAATTTTTCCACTATGTTCTTGAATAATCTTTTTGAGTTCTTCAACTGTTTTATCAGTGTGTTCCTTGGCTTTTTCTGCAGTTTGCCTTATTTCATTTCTGAGGTCATCCCTGATGTCTTGAAGCATTCTGTAAATTAGTTTTTTATATTCTGTATCTGATAATTCCAGGATTGTATCTTCATTTGGGAAAGATTTTGATTCTTTTGTTTGGGGGGTTGGAGAAGCTGTCATGGTCTGCTTCTTTATGTGGTTTGATATCGACTGCTGTCTCCGAGCCATCACTGGGGAACTAGTTTTTCCAGAAAATCCGCTAAAAAAAATGCAGTCAGATCCCTATCAGAGTTCTCCTTCTGGCTCAGGCTATTCGGATGTTAATGGAGCTGCCTGGGGAGGGTGGGGGAGGGATCAGAGAGCTAGAAGAGTAGCACCTCAGAATATAGCCAGAGTTGCTTGTCTTACTTGGGATGACTATTATATCTGAGATTTCTGCGGGGCGGGTCGCCTATGTGTACTGGCTGTGCGGAGATTGCCCCCAGGGGGTCTGGCCCGCTGGCGTCACGGTCAGATCCTCCGCTGTCAGCCCCACCCCCAAGGTTAAGGCTCCCCTACTGGGACGGTGCACTCCCGACTCCAAAATCAGTCGCTGCCTCCCGGGGGCTCCCCATCCTGCCAGCCGCGTCACGTGCCGCCCCCGCGAACAGGCTGGGCCGCCACTCTCCCCGCTCCAAGACCAGCCACTGCCTCCCGGGGACTTTTCCCACTGGCTGCGCCGCCACACCGCCCGCACTATCGGCTGGGACCCCCCCGGGGTCAATTCAGAGGGATGGAGCTGCAGCCCGCGCTCACGCCACGCCCGCACCCACCAAAATTCCGGCATGATGGCTCCCCGGCTGGGACGCTGCTCTCCCCGCTCCAAGACCTGTCACTGTCTTCCGGGGACTTCTCCCACCGGCTGCGCCGTCGCATCGCCCGCAAAAACCAGCTGGGCCCCCCCCGGGGTCAATTCAGGGGGATGGAGCTGCTCCCCACACTCACGTCATGCCCGCCAAAATCCCGGGGGGACGGCTCCCCAGCTGGGATGCTGTTCTCCCTGCTCCAAGACCAGTCACTGCCTCCCGGGGACTTCTCCCACCAGCTGCTCCACCACGCCGCCCGGGCAAACCGGCTGGGGCCCCTACCGGAATGAGTTCGGGGGCTAGGGCTGGGCCCCTTGTCTGTGCCGTCTGCCCCCCTGGGCTCTGCCCCAAATCGGGCTCCAAAGGTCACCTGACTGGTACGCTGGCTCCAGGCTCTGAAAACAATCGCTGTCTCCCCATATTTGTTCGTTCTCCGTCTCTAAATCTGTGTTTGTTGTTCAGAGTTCGTAGATTGTTATGTGATCGATTCACTTGTTTTTCCAAGTCTTTTTTGCAAGAGGGATCCGCAGTAGCGTCCACCTAGTCCGCCATCTTGGCCCCGCCTCTATCTCACTTTTTAATGTTGCTAGAGTTTATTTTAGTATCTTGCAGCCCTGTCATTGGGTGCATAAATATTTAATATGGTTATATCCTGCTGGTATATTGTACCTTTAATCATTATATAGTGTCCTTCCTCATCCTTTATGGTGGATTTAACTTTAAAGTCCATTTTGTCAGAAATTAATATTGCCACTCCTGCTCTTTTTTGATTGTTGTTTGCTTGATATATTTTTTCTATCTTTTGAGGTTTAGTTTGTTTGTGTCTTTAAGTTGTGTCTCTTTTAGGCAGCAAATAGACGGATCTTTTTTTTTATCCATCCTGCCACTCTCTGTCTCTTTATCAGTGCGTTTAGTCCATCAACATTCAAGGTAATTATGGATAGGTATGAATTTAGTGCTGTCATTTTGATGCCTTTTGTTGTGTGTTGTTGATGGTTTCTCTTTCCCACTTAATTTTTTGTGCTGAGTAGTTTATCTTTATGTATGGTCTTTTCCTCTTCTTTGTTGTTGTTGATTTTTTTTCTGCTGAGTCTATTTTTTTTCTTGTATTTTATTTTGATGAGTAAGATAGTCTACTTTGTGTTTACCTTAATATTTACCCATATTTTTCTAAGTTTAAACCTAACTTTTATTTCTGTATATCACCTTGTCTTCTTCTCTGTATGAAAGATCTATGAGTATATATCTTAAAAAAAAAATCTTAGTGCCTCTTTATTATTTTAATGTTGTCTTCTTTTACATAATGACGTTGCTGTTTCCGTGTTTTGAGAGTTTTTTTTTTATCTTGATTTATTTTTGTGATTTCCCTTTCTGGGTTAACATCTGATTGCTCTGTCCAGTGTTCCAATCTTGGGTCGATACCTGATATTACTGATTTTTTAACCAAAGAACTCCCTTTAGTATTTCTTGTACTTTTGGCTTGGTTTTTACAAATTCCCTAAATTTCTGTTTATCTGGAAATGTCCTAATTTCACCTTCATATTTGAGAGACAGTTTTGCTGGATATATAATTCTTGGCTGGCAATTTTTTTCCTTCAATGCTTTATATAACTCATCTCATTGCCTTCTTGGCTACATGGTTTCTGCAGAGTAGTCTGAGCTTATTCTTTTTGGCTCTCCTTTGTGGGTGACTTTTCATTTAACCCTAGCAGCTCTTGAAATTCTCTCTTTATCTTTGGTTTTGGCAAGTTTGATTATAATATGTCTTGGTAACTTTCTTTTAAGACCTACCTTATGTGGAGTTCGATGAGCATCTTGGTTTGATATCTTCTTATCTTTCACAATATCAGGGAAGTTTTCTGCCAACAAATCTTCAGCAATTAACTCTGTATTTTCTAGTAGATTATTTCTCTTGATAGAGTCCCACATGATTCTTAAGTTTTTTCCATTTTTTAAAATTCTTTTATCTGGTTTTTCTTCAAATATATTGGTGCCAAGTGCTTTATCTTCAAGGTCACCTATTCTGCCCTCCACTTGCTCAATTCTGCTCCTCTGACTTTCTATTGAATTTCTAATTTTGTAGTTCTATTATTAGTCTTCTGAATTTCTGATTGTTGTCTCTCTATGGATTCTTGAAGCTTATTAAATTTTTCATTATGTTCTTGAATAACTTTTTTAATTTCTTCAACTGTTTTGTCTGTGTGTTCCTTGGCTTGTTCTGCATATTGCCTGATCTCCTTCCTGATGTCTTGAAGAGTTCTGTACATTAATCT
The DNA here is from genome assembly GCF_030014295.1 of Loxodonta africana. Taxonomy (NCBI): domain Eukaryota; kingdom Metazoa; phylum Chordata; class Mammalia; order Proboscidea; family Elephantidae; genus Loxodonta; species Loxodonta africana. The sequence goes on along the minus strand of NC_087365.1, from coordinate 4,623,290 downwards.
TTTGAATTCTGCATCTGGCAATTCCAGGAAGCACCTTCATCCAGAAGATCCTTTGATTCTCTGTTTTGAGAGCTTGTTGAAACAATCGTGGTCTGTTTCTTTATGAGATTTGATATTGACTCTTGTCTCTGAGCCATCTATAAGTTATTGTATTAGTTTATTTTATTTTTGCTCACTGTATCCTAGTTACTTGCTTTGTTTTGTTTTGATATGCCCAAATGGGTTTCTCGAGTTAGCTAGCTTTATTATTTTTGCCTTTGGAGCTCTGATGTCCTGTCACCAGATGGCTAGAGCTGTTATCAGGTTTATGAGCTTATAAGTACATTCACTTTTCTTGTGTGGATTCAGCTTTGGTGTCCAGGTAGCTGGTCATCAAGTGTGTGGTACAGACTCTGTCCTACAGTCTTACAGCAGCAATGGTGTTTGGTGTAGGTACCAGTATCTGGTTGCAGCAGGGGGTCACGCTCTGAACAAGGGAGGGGGCTGAGAACCTTCTCCCAAGTGTTTCTGAGGAAAGCACATCCCTGTTTCCTAGAGTGTACAGGTGGGTGGATTCTACAGATGGACCATGTAAATCCAATGCTTTTGGTTGTAAAGACTGGGAGATACCAGTTATCCCTGGGGTCATGTCACATGTGGCTGGGTGACCTGAGTGGAGCCACCAATCCTTAGGTCCCTGATGTGGGTAGGTGAGGACCCTATTTAATAAGCAAAGCAGTGTCAAATACCAAACAGCCACCTCTTCACCACACAGCTTAAAATGTTGTAGTCTGCCAGCAAGGGCCTATTCTCCTGAAATAGGCCCACACAGGTCCATGCAGGGGGGAAAGGTATTAAAAGCCTATGGACCATTTATGTCTGAATAGGAGCCACTTGTGTCCTGAGTTTCCCAGTTTAGTTGAGCTAGCAAATTATCTTTTCCCCAGTTGTGAATTTATTCCTTCTCCAAAGCTCGGTTGATGGCTTCAGGTGCTCAAAGGGCCTATCTCAGGCCCAGGAAAATCAACAGCCACTGACGCCAGCTTGGGGTGGGGGGGCGTGGTAAAATATGCACAAGTACTAAGCTTTTGCCAAGAGCGCTATTCTTCTCTGGTTCTGGATGTGTGAGTAGGCTGTGCGGCTGGTTGCTTCTCCCTGAGGAAACTGCAGGGGATCGCTACTACCAGCCCCTCTGCAGCCACTTCCAGGAATGGAGCCTAAGGGATCCCACCAATTCAGGTCCAGTAACTCCTCTCTGCTTCTGAACTGACTCTTCTTCCCCCTGCTGCTCAGTCTGTTTTCTAACTTTGCCTTTGATGTGTTCAGGGCTCCCCCCCAAAAAAAACCAAACCAAACCCACTGCCATCAATTTGATTCTGAATCATAATGATGCGATAGGACAGATACAACTGCCCGATAGAGTTTCCATGGAGCGCCTGGCAAATTCAAACTGCTGACCTCTTGGTTAGCAGCCATAGGACTTAACCACTATGGAACCAGGGTTTCCTCGGAGCTCTTAGCTTGTCATAAATATCATTGTTTCACTTGATTTTTTTTGGTCTTTGTTGTAAGAGGGATCACTGGAAGCATTTGGCTATTCTGTCATCTTGGCCCGGCTTCCTCAGCCACAATCCTTATTGAGCATCCCTTGTAAGTGATAAATCACTCCTTTCTTGCTGCTTTCAAGATTCTCTTTGTCTTTCTACAGTTTGGTTATGATATGTCTTACTGTGAACCTCTTTAAGTTTATGTTGCAAAGAGTTTTTTGAGATTCTTGGATGTGTAATTTCATGTCTTTCATCAAATTTAGGAGTTTTTTTGGCCATTATTTCTTCAGATATCCTCTCTGTGCTCTTTTCTCCCTCTTATCCTTCTGGGACTCTCATAGTGTGTATGTTGGTATATTTGATGGTGAACCACTTTTGTTCACTTTTCTTCTTCTTTTTGTCTTTCTGCTCCTCAGACTGGATAGTTTTAATCATTCTGTCTTCAAATAGGAAACCTTGGTGGCATAGTGGTTAAGAGCTATGGCTGCTAATGAAAAGGTTAGCAGTTTGAGTCCACCAGGTGCTCCTTGGAAACTCTATGGGACAAGTCCACTGTATCCTATAGGGTTGCTATGAGTCAGAATTGACTCAAAGGCAATGGGTTTGGGGGTATTTTCAAATATTCTGACTTTGTCTTTTGCATGCTCAGTCTGTTCTTCAACTCCTGTAGTGAGTTTTTTCTTTCACTTATTTTACTTGTCAGCTCCAGAATTTCTATTTTATTCCTTTTTAAAAAAATTTCTATGTCTTTATTAGTATTTTTATTTGTTCATGCAGCTTTCCTAGTTTCCTTTAGTTCTTTTTCCATAGTATCCTTTAGCTCTTTAAGCATATTTAAGAGAGTTGATTTAAAGTCTTTATCTAGTATATTCAGTGTTTGGGGTTCTACAGGGACAGTTTCTATTAATTAATTTATTTATTTTCCTGTGTCTGGGCCAAACTTTCCTGTTCATTCAAATGCCTTGTAATTATTTGCTGAAAACTGAACATTTTTAATATTATAATGTAGTAACTCTGGAAATCAGATTCTTACACTTCCCCAGGTTTTGCTGTTGTTGATTTTTGATGGTTGCTATTTTTTATTGTGTGTTTAGTGAATTTTCCAAACTATTTGTTCAAAGTATGTTTTCCTTTTTGTTGTGGTCACTGAAGTCTCTGTTTCACTATCTCAGCGTTCAGCCAGTGACCTGACAGAGAATTCCTTAAATGCCTGGGGCCAAAAAACACAAAAGAACATATTTCTTTCCTAGTCTTTACAGCCTGGCTCTGAATTGGCGCACTCCTTCATCACTAAGCCAAGCCACCTATGACTCTGCCTTAGCTTTCACCACCTCATAGTCCATAGCCTACAAATCTTCCAGAGGTACCTGTTTATGGTTTTCTCTGGTCTTTTCTTAGCCTGCATCTAGTCCTGTGCATGTTTTTTGCACTGTGTATTCATTTATGTGGTGGCCTTTCCAAGCCCTTATTTTCCAAGAAACTGTTCCTCAGCCTTCTTCTCCTTGGACTTTTGGATTTGTCTACTGCTTTCCCCATCTGATATCCCTTGCCCAGGTGGCACAAGCAGCGTATGTCTTTAAATCTTATAGCAGATACTTCCACAGCCTAGAAAGTCACTCCAGCCCATAGGACAGTGGGAACAAAGGTCAGCCTTTATGCTGGTCCTTAAGAGAACTACCAGACAAGACAAAATCCATGACCACAGTATTTTGAAGAACAAGGTCCGTATTATTATTCTGGAACCAAAAAAGTAACACCAGGAACACAGCTGCCATTCTCACAGCTACCGCGGCCATGCTGGAGAATGGGGAATAGTAGGCTGGTGGGTACAAATACTACAACTCTCATTTACCAAAACATAGCTGGTCTTTTCTTTATTAAGCAGCCCCTCGGTTGCTATGAGTTTGGATTAGATTCCAGAGTTCCCCCTAAAAATTGATTCTGTCCATCTTTGGCAAATTATAGTTGTTTTAGCAGAGGGACCAATTCTTTGAGCACCCTACGCTACCATTTTCCAAGACATCTTTTTTTATGGATTTTGACAAATGAATAGTTTCATGTAACCACAATTACAGTATCATAAAGAATAGTTTCTCTTCCCTATCAAATCCCTTGTGCTTCAACTATTCAGCTGTCAAACCCCATGTCACTGGTAAGTGTTGATCTTTTTACTGCTACTATAACTTTGCCTTTTTTATCTGTCATATTACTGGAATCATACATTATGTGTGATGTTCTTCTGACTGGCTGCTCTCAGTTAACAGTATGCATTTAAAATTCATTCATGTCTTTTTGTGACTTGAAACTCATTTTTTTAATCTTCAAAAAAATTATATTGTATATATATACCACAGTTTGTTTATATGTTCATCTATCAGAGAACATCTAGATTGCTTCTAGTTGTGGGGGATTATTAATAAAACTGCTATAAAATTTGAAATCAGGTTTTTTGGTGTGTGCATACAATTACAACTCAGTTGGATAAATACCTAGGAATACAGCTGCTGTATCATATGATAAGACTATATTTAACTTTATAAAAAAGGACTAATTGTCCTCAAAGTGGCTGTCCCATTTTGCATTCCCTCCAGCAATGAATGAGAGTTCCTGTTGCTTTACATCATCACCAGCAATTGATATTTTCAGGTTTTTTTTAAGCTTTTGAAATAAATGTGTAGTGTTATATCATTGTTGTTCTAATTTGAAATTCCGCAATGAGTGATGACGTTGGTCATATCGTCACTTGCTTATTTGCCATCTGTACATCTTTTTTGTTGACGTGTCTGTTCAGATCTTTTGCCTAATTTTTATTTGGGTTGTTTCTTTTGCCATAGTTGAGTTCTAAATGTTCTTTGTATATTTTGAATACAAGTTAATTATCAGGTACACATTTTGCAAATATTTTCTCCCAGTCTGTAGCTTGTCCCTTCATTATTCCAACAATGCCTTTCACAGAACAGATGTTTTTTAATTTTAATAAAGTCCAACTTATTTTTTATTTCACAGATTATGCTTTTGGTGCTGCATCTGAAAACTTATTGCCAAACCCAAGGTCACTTAGATTGTCTCCTGTGTTTTCTTCTAGAAATTATATATTTTTGAGTTTAATACTTAGGTCTATTTTTTTATGATCCATTTTGAGTTAATTTTGGTAAAAGGTGTAACGTCTGCGTCTAGGTGCATCTTTTTCACTAGGACACAAAATTGTTCCAGTGCCATTTGCTGAAAACATTATCCTTTCTTCACTGAGTTGCCTTAACTCTGTTATGAAAGATCACCAAATATATTTGTGTAGGTCTATTTCTGGGTTTTCTTATCTGTTCTACTGATCTGTTTGTGTATTCTTTCATTAATACCATACTGTTTTGATTACTGCAGCTTTATAGTAAGTTTTGAAGTTGGTTAATATAAATACTCCAACTTTTTTTTTTTTTTGAGTATTGTCTTGGACAGTCTCTTATTTTTTCAGCAGTGAAAAATACATTTTCAAATATCTATTCAGTACCCTGGATAACAACAGCCTTTCCCTATTTCCACTCACTACTTATTTAGCCACCTGTTCCTCACAGGCTTGCCAAAGTGAGTTCAACCTAATAAGTGCAGGAAGCTGACATTTCACTTTCCCGTGAATACTGGACAAAGAAAACAGTGTAAGAGTCTAGTACATATAACTTTTGCTCAAACTCAGTGACAAGGAACTGGAGGAGAGAGTAGGGACCATGAAAACCTGGAGATTTCATGACCTAGTAAAAGGGGCAGCCACTACTCAACTTCCACTTAGTGTGACCACATTAAAACAAAGGAACAAATGTAACAGGTAAGATGGATCATACTTTCTAGAACTTAGCTCATCAATATTCCCCATTCATATGCTCTTCCAGAACATTCTTTCTCTCCCATTTATAAGTGGAGTTTATGGCCCCTGTGTCTGAAACTTGGGGTGGGAGGAGGGTTGTACCTGCCTAAGCAAATGGAGTGTAGTAGTGATATTCTACGATATGCAAAGGTTAGGTCATAAAAGACAGTACAGCCTCTACCTGGCTCTGTCTTTGGACACTCACCCTTGAAACTCAGACACCATGCTGTAAGTAATTCTAAGACACATGGAAAGGCCATGCAGAGAGTAACTGAGACCCCAGGCTCTCAACCCTGGATGAGCTCCTGTCAATACCGGCACCAACTTGCCAGTTATATGAGTGGGCCGTCTTGGAAGTGGGTCCTCCAGCCCTCAAAATGAAATATTCCTGTTAACTGTGTGAGCACAGATGAGCCTCCCACACCAAGTCCTACCAAAATTACAGATTCGTGAGCAAATTAATGATTTTTTTTAAAGCCATTAGGTTTTGTAGTGGCTTATTACAGCAATGGACAACAAACACACCAGCTCTTTCAAATTTTCAATAAAAGCCAAAAATCTGGATTTTCTATTGTAATCCCTAGTTTTAAACATAATCAATAATTCCTAATTTTAAAACACCTTCTGTGAATCACATAAACATTTTATGTCATTTTAAGCCCTCTGGTCACAATTTGCACCTTATCTCAATTAATTGTTATGATAATGCTTTCAGATAGTTACTATTATCTTCATTTTTCCAGATAACCCAAGAATCAGTGAATAAACTGGTCTAAAATCACAGAGCTGGTAAGAAGAATTAACAAGATATGAACTCAGGCAATATCTATGTAATTTTCCCTAAACCAAGCCTAGTTTTTAAAACTCAACATAGAAGACAGGTTATTTCCCACTTCATTTAATCTTATTTTCTGCTTTATTTTGAAATAGTCCAAAGGCAATTTAGTTCATTGCACTTTTCTAGCCTGTTGCTGCTGTTTCCTTTTTCTTATGCTTCTTTTCACCTTAAATGCCTCACTTCCAAATTCATTCCTTCTTTTGGGTGCCAAAAAGAATACTAATATACTAATGAAGATGAGGATGGTCCTTTAACTCAGGACACTCCATTGGGATTTGTGGAGGGCTTGCCCTGAGGTGCAAGTCTTGGTGAAACCAGCACAGATCAAGCTAGGCTGGGCATATGTCCCCAGTCAATTCACACGGGACAAAGTTGTTGTTCATGTTTTTAGGGTTGTCATTATTTATTTATATTGCTTTGTTTCTCTTATTTATTCTTTATAACCAGTTATCATTGACCTCCCCAATGTGCCTACCAGTTTGTCCTACTGTGGGGGCTTGCATGTTTCTGTGATGGTGGAAGTTATGACACTGCTATTCAGATACCAGCAGGGTTACCCATAGACGACAGGTTTCAGCTGAGCATCCAGACTAAGACAGGCTAGGAAGAAGGAACTGGCAGCCTACTTCTGAAAAGAATTAGCCAGTGAAAACCTTATGAACAGCAGCAGAACATTGTCTGATATAGCGCCAGGAGATGAGGCCCCCAGGTCGGAAGGCACTCAAAAGACGACTGGGGAAGAGCTGCCTCCTCAAAGTAGAGTCGACCTTAATGACATGGATGGAGTAAAGCTTTTGGAACCTTCATTTGCTGATGTGGTAAGACTCAAAATGAGAGGAAACAGCTGCCAATATTCGTTAATGATTGGAACTTGGAGTGTACGAAGTATGAATCTAGAAAAATTGGAAATGGTCAAAAATGAAGTGGAGCACATAAATGTTGATGTCCTAGGCACTACTGAGCTGAAGTGGACTGGTATTGGCCATTTTGAATTGGACAATCATGTGGTATATTATATGCCAGCTTGAAGAGGAATGATGTTTCATTCATTGATGAAACTAACCTTTCAAGAGGTATGCTGAAGTACAATGCTGTCAATGATAGGAAAATATCCATACCCCTACAAGGAAGAGCAGTTAATACAACTATTACCCAAAATTACCTGCCAGTCACTAAAGCCAAAGATGAAGAAATTGAAGGTTTTTAGAAACTTCTGCAGTCTGAAATTGATTGAACATGCAATCAGGATGCATTGATAATTACCAGTGATTGGAATGAGAGAAAAAGTTGGAAACAAAGAATTGGTAGATGGAAAATATGACCTTGGTAATAGAAACAATGCTGGAGATCAAATGATAGAATTTTGCAAGATCAACAACTTCTTCATTGCAAATACCTTTTTTAACCAACATAAATAATTACCTCACCAGATGGAATATGCAGGAATCAAATTGACTACATCTGTGGAAAGATAGAATGGAAAAGCTCAATATCATCAGTCAGAACAAGGTCAGGGACAACTGTGGAACAGACCATCAATTACTCATGTGAAAGTTCAAGTCGAAACTGAAGAAAATTACAGCAAGTCCACGAGAGCTAAAGTATGACCTTGAGTATATCCCACCTGAATTTACAGACCATTTCAAGAATAGATTTGATGTGTTGAACAGTAATGAACAAAGACCAGATGAGTTGTGGAATGACATCAAGGATGTCATACATGAAGAAAGCAAGAGGTCATTAAAAAGACAGGAAAGAAAGAAAAGATCAAGATGGATGTCAGAGGAGACTTTGAAACTTACTCTCAAACATCAAGCAGCTAAATCAAAAGGTTTTAATGATGAAGTAATAGTACTGAACAGAAGATTTCAAAAGGCGGCTCAAGAAGGCAAAGTGAAGTATTATAATGACGTGTGCAAAGAGCTGGAGATAGAAAACCAAAAGGGAAGAACACAATCAGCATTTCTCAAGCTGAAAAAACTGAAGAGAAAATTCAAGCCTTGAGTTGCAATAGTGAAGGATTCTGTGGGGAGAATATTAAACAATGCTGGCAGCATCAAAAGAAGATGGAAGAAATACACACAGTCATTATACCAAAAAGAATTAGTTGATGTTCAACCATTTCAAGAGGTAGCATACGATCAGGAACCAATGGTGCTGAAGGAAGAAGTCCAAGTCCACTGAAGGCATTGGTGAAAAACAAGGCTGCATGAATTGACAGAATATCAAGTGAGATGTTTCAGCAAAAGGATGCAGCCCTGGGAGTGCTCATTTGTTTATACCAAGAAATTTGGAAGACAGCTCTCCGGCCAACTGACTGGAAGCGATCCAAATTTATGCCTATTTCCAAGAAAGGCGATCCAACCGAATGTGGAAATTATTGAACAATATCATTAATATCACACCCAAGCAAAATTTTGCTGAAGAACATTCAAAAGTGGCTGCAGCAGTATATCAACAAGGAATTGCCAGAAATTCAGGTTGGATTCAGAAGACGACGTGGACCCAGGGATATCATTGCTGATGTCAGATGGATCCTGGCTGAAAGCAGAGAATACTAGAAGGATGTTTACCTGTAATTTTTTTTTTTTTCTTTTTTTACTATGCAAAGGCATTTGACTGTGTGGATCATAACAAATTGTGTATAACATTGGGAAGAATGGGAATTCTAGGACACTTGGTTGTACTCATGAGGAACCTGTACAGAGGTCAAGAGGCAGTTGTTCAAACAGAACAAGGGGATACTGAGTGGTTTAAAGCCAGGAAAAGTGTACATCAGTGTTGTATCCTTTCACCATACCTGTTCAATCTGTATGCAGAGCAAATAATCCAAGAAGATAGACTATACGAAAAAGAACGGGGCATCAGGATTGGAGGCAGACTCATTTACAACCTGCATTATATTACAACCTTGCTTGCTGAAAAGTAAAGAGGACTTGAAGCACTTCCTAATGAAGATTAAAGACCACAGCCTTCAGTATGGATTATACCTCGACATAAAGAAAACAAAAATCCTCACAACTGGACCAATGAGCAACATCATGATAAACAGAGAAAGGATTGAAGTTGTCAAGGATTTCATTTTACTTCAATCCATAAGCAACACCCCTGGAAGCAGCAGTCAAGAAATCAGAAGACGCGTTGCGTTGGGTAAATCTGCTGCAAAGGATTTAACTTTAACTTTAAAGTGTTGAAAAGCAAAGATGTCACCTTGAAGACTAAGGTGCGCCTGACCCAAGCCATGGTATTTTCAATCGCATCATATGCATGTGAAAGCTGGACAATGAATAAGGAAGACTGGAGAAGAATTAACGCCTTTGAATTGTGGTGTTGGCGAAGAATATTGAGTATACCATGGACTGCCAAAAGAACGAACAAGTCTGTCTTGGAAGAAGTACAACCAGAGTTCTCCTTAGAAGCAAGAATGGCAAGACTGCATCTTATATACTTTGGACATGTTGTCAGGAGGGATCAGTCCCTGAAGACGAGAGGGACATCACAGTTGGTAAAGTAGAAGGTCAGTGAAAAAGGGGAAGACTCTCAATGAGATAGATTGATACTGTGGCTGCAACAATGGGCTCAAGCATAACAGTGATTGTAAGGATGGCTCAGTGCTTTGTTCTGTGGTACACAGGGCTGCTATGGGTCAGAACAGACTCGATGGCACCTAACAGCAACAACAACGTCATTGACCTAGATTATCTTTGCTACAAAAATAAATCAATGATGGGATATGTACAAACTGTTTTTCTAAATCTGTGTCTGTGTATCTATTTTGATATGGGTGTGAGAGAAAAGGAGAGGTCATTTTTTTTTCTGTTGTCTTTGCAAGAGAAAAAAGGAAAGATATGGTAAGAGTCACTATTATTTCCCATGCAATTCAAAAACAAGAAAAAGAAAGGAAACCCCTAATGTGAATTTTGGAAAACAAACTTATCCTTGAGACAAATCCAACAGGATAAAGGAAATCTTTTATGCTTCAGACATAGTGTGACAAATCAGCTTTCAGGCTAATGGTCTTAATGTTCATGCTGACAGCAGTTTAGATATCTCTGTGGTTTCCCCTTAGTGAGTTCTTTCCTATCTCTGGTCAGCATAAGTCTGAAATGCTAAAAAAAAATACCATGCAAAAGCTGATTTCGTAACTTGTAAACCTAGTAGGTGCAGCTTATTTCCTTATGGTGCAATTGTCCGTGTGCACATGCCCTTGCCCATGTGCCGTGGTTTAATGAGCTGGCTGGAATATGGGAACCCAGGATTTTGGATTTAGTTCTCTGCTCTAACCCCCGCCAAAATCCCAGTACCTAAGAGACTCAGGCTGCTTTGAGGATAGAAACAAAAAGATATGAATATGTCAGTTGGTAAAATTCTCCGAAGGAAAAGGGCCTTTATAAATTCAAAGTGTTATTTATATTTTTATTTTACTTGAATAAAGCATCTCACCAGAGGCTATTTTAGTTTTCTGTTAATTAAAACATAGACACTACCTTAAAAATAGGATTTCTTTTTTTTACCTGAATTGCCAAAAAAAAAAAAATTCAAATCTGTTGCCTTCCAGTCGACTCTGACTCATAGCGACCTCATAGGACAGGGTAGAATAGTCCCAAAGCGTTTCCAAGAAACAGCTGGTGGATTCAAACTGGCAATCTTTTGGTTAACAGCTAAGCTCTTGACCAGTCCCAGATGACTATCTCAAATTATGATTCAGGGAACAATATATTTTGAGCAGCAAGAAATTCTGAGAAAGTAAAGTTTAAATAAAAGAAAGAGAGAGAGAAAGGTATTGTATTGTCACATACACTTGGGACATGCCTGATCATGCAGCCTTGCTGTAGAATGCGTTAATGTCAGTAAATAGCCATTATCTTCTCCCTCCACTCTGGGAGATGCTATTTCCCCATCTATTGCTGTTGGGCTTGGTGGTATGACCTACTTTGGCTGATGGGATGCAAGCAGACATGCTGGTCACCATTTTCAAGCACAGTGTTTAAACCCAAGACAAGCCTGTAGCTTGGCTTGGCCTGTTACACTTCTGCCAACCACCAAGAGAAGTACTTTCCCCATGTGAGCACTGCTTCTGCAGCCTGGGGCCCAGAGGCACAAACACACGAACCAGATCTGTATACCACCCGCAGGCTGCAGCCAGGCCAACTCAGCGCACTGCGGACTCCAGAGTGAGCAATAGGTACTCGTTGTAAGCCACTGAGATTTGGTCGTTGTGCAACATTTTTATAGCAAACACTGACTAGCCCATATGCTAGACACTTTCTTTACTGTAAGGTTTCTCACGAGTGTAATATGCTAATGATGATTGTGGATCCCCATAATCAATTGGCCCTAGACCCATGTGTTCTGAGGAAACACTGCTCTAAAACACAATGTCAGAGCAGCATTTTTTTTTTTTTTTAAACATGTCATTGGTTCAAAGTAGAAAAGGTCAAGGTTGCAAACATTCCACCTTCATACAACTCAGTAACGGCAATGCTTTATGGTGTGGTTACATCCATTTACATAGACTAGTAATGGAATGATCAAGAGCATTGACTTTCAAATCAGACCAGCCTGAGTTTAAATCCTAGCTCCATCACTAACAAGCTAAGATACCTTGAGAAATTCATGTACATTCACTGGGATAATAATAGTAACCATCATAGAATTGCAGTGAGGAGTGATGGAAATATATAATGTGTTTTGCCCAATGCCTAGCCCGGAGTACAAGCTCAATAAATTGTAGCTAATACCATTTTTTTTTTTTTTTTTTTTTTTGCCATTATAACTGAACAACAACCCGAAATAGTATTTTATTCTGGGATCACATTCATTTGATGTGCCAAATTTTGATAACTTCTTACTTCACTGATTTCTGCTGCCTAATGTTGCTAAGGAAATGTCTGATGCCTGATTGATTGTATCCCTCATTAGATGAATGGCTTTATATGAAATAAGGCAATGCATGAAGTTTCATTCTATTAAAATAAAATTTAAAATAAAAACTTATTTTATGAGATTTAGGTTATTTTTTTCTGATCAATATGTTGGATGTATATTTTAACCTTTTCCCGTTGAGTCGATCCTGGCTCATGGTGCCACCATGTGCTACAGAGTAGAACTGCTCCATCGGGTTTTCTTTATGAGAGCAGATTGCCAGGCCTTTCTTCTGCTGTGCTGCTGAGTGGGTTTGAATTTCCAACCTTTATGTTAGCAGTCAAGCATAAATCTATTGCTATACCCAGGGACCATGATGTATAATCTACCATCTTCTAATTGCTTTAACTTGTGCAATTTGTATGCATCTTAAGTTTGTCTTCTACATTAAATGACTTGATTTTCAGCAAGGTAAATTGTACGTTTATTTCATTCTTTTACCCTTTGTTTCTTGCCTTACTTCTAAAAGGTTCTTATTTTCATTTTTTTTTTTGTGTGTTTTTTTTTTTTTTTTATAATAACTTTTATTAAGCTTCAAGTGAACATTTACAAATCCAATCAGTCTGTCACATATAAGTTTACATACATCTCACTCCCTACTCCCACTTACTCTCCCCGTCTTGAGTCAGCCCTTTCAGTCTCTCCTTTCTTGACAATTTTGCCGGCTTCCCTCTCTCTCTATCCTCCCATCCCCCCTCCAGGCAAGAGTTGCCAACACAATCTCAAGTGTCCACCTGATATAATTAGCTCACTCTTCATCAGCATCTCTCTCCCACCCGCTGACCAGTCCCTTTCATTTCTGATGAGTTGTCTTCGGGGATGGTTCCTGTCCTGTGTCAACTGAAGGTCTGGGGAGCATGGCCGCCGGGATTCCTCCAGTCTCAGTCAGACCATTAAGTTTGGTCTTGTTATGAGAATTTGGGGTCTGCATCCCACTGATCTCCTGCTCCCTCAGGGGTCCTCTGCTGAGCTCCCTGTCAGGGCAGTCATCGATTGTGGCCGGGCACCAACTAGTTCTTCTGGTCTCAGGATGATGTAGGTCTCTGGTTCATGTGGCCCTTTCTGTCTCTTGGGCTCTTAGTTGTCATGTGGGCTTGGTGTTCTTCATTTTCCTTTGCTCCAGGTGGGTTGAGACCAATTGCTGCATCTTAGATGGCTGTTTGTTAGCATTTAAGACCCCAGACGCCACATTTCAAAGTGGGATGCAGAATGATTTCATAATAGAATTATTTTGCCAATTGACTTAGAAGTCCCCGCAAACCATGTTCCCCAGACCCCCGCGCTTGCTCCGCTGACCTTTGAAGCATTCATTTTATCCCGGAAACTTCTTTGCTTTTGGTCCAGTCCAATTGAGCTGACCTTCCATGTATTGAGTGTTGTCTTTCCCTTCACCTAAAGCAGTTCTTATCTACTGATTAATCAATAAAAAACCCTCTCCCACCCTCCCTCCCTCCCCCCCTCGTAACCACAAAAGTATGTGTTCTTCTCAGGTTTACTATTTCTCAAGATCTTATAATAGTGGTCTTATACAATATTTGTCCTTTTGCCTCTGACTAATTTCGCTCAGCATAATGCCCTCCAGGTTCCTCCATGTTATGAAATGTTTCAGAGATTCGTCACTGTTCTTTATCGATGCGTAGTATTCCATTGTGTGAATATACCACAATTTATTTACCCATTCATCCGTTGATAGACACCTTGGTTGCTTCCAGCTTTTTGCTATTGTAAACAGAGCTGCAATAAACATGGGTGTGCATATATCTGTTTGTATGAAGGCTCTTGTATCTCTAGGGTATATTCCTAGGAGTGGGATTTCTGGGTTGTATGGTAGTTCTATTTCTAACTGTTTAAGATAACGCCAGATAGATTTCCAAAGTGGTTGTACCATTTTACATTCCCACCAGCAGTGTATGAGAGTTCCAATCTCTCCGCAGCCTCTCCAACATTTATTATTTTGTGTTTTTTGGATTAATGCCAGCCTTGCTGGTGTGAGATGGAATCTCATCGTAGTTTTAATTTGCATTTCTCTAATGGCTAATGATCGAGAGCATTTTCTCATGTATCTGTTGGCTGCCTGAATATCTTCTTTAGAGAAATGTGTGTTCATATCCTTTGCCCACTTCTTGATTGGGTTGTTTGTCTTTTTGTGGTTGAGTTTTGACAGAATCATGTAGATTTTAGAGATCAGGCGCTGGTCGGAGATGTCATAGCTGAAAATTCTTTCCCAATCTGTAGGTGGTCTTTTTACTCTTTTGGTGAAGTCTTTAGATGAGCATAGGTGTTTGATTTTTAGGAGCTCCCAGTTATCGGGTTTCTCTTTATCATTTTTGGTAATGTTTTGTGTTCTGTTTATACCTTGTATTAGGGCTCCTAGGGTTGTCCCAATTTTTTCTTCCATGATCTTTATCGTTTTAGTCTTTATGTTTAGGTCTTTGATCCACTTGGAGTTAGTTTTTGTGCATGGTGTGAGGTATGGGTCCTGTTTCATTTTTTTGCAAATGGATATCCAGTTATGCCAGCACCATTTGTTAAAAAGGCTATCTTTTCCCCAGTTAATTGACACTGGTCCTTTGTCAAATATCAGCTGCTCATACGTGGATGGATCTATGTCTGGGTTCTCAATTCTGTTCCATTGGTCTATGTGTCTGTTGTTGTACCAATACCAGGCTGTTTTGACTACTGTGGCTGTATAATAGTTTCTGAAGTCAGGTAAGGTGAGGCCTCCCACTTTCTTCTTCTTTTTCAGTAGTGCTTTGCTTATCCGGGGCTTCTTTCCGTTCCATATGAAATTGGTGATTTGTTTCTCTATCCCCTTAAAATATGACATTGGAATTTGGATCGGAAGTGCGTTAAATGTATAGATGGCTTTTGGTAGAATAGACATTTTTACTATGTTAAGTCTTCCTATCCATGAGCAAGGTATGTTTTTCCACTTAAGTATGTCCTTTTGAATTTCTTGTAGTAGAGCTTTGTAGTTTTCTTTGTATAGGTCTTTTACATCCTTGGTAAGATTTGTTCCTAAGTATCTTATCTTCTTGGGGGCTATTGTGAATGGTATTGATTTGGTTATTTCCTCTTCGGTGTTCTTTTTGTTGATGGAGAGGAATCCAAGTGATTTTTGTATGTTTATTTTATAAACGGAGACTCTGCCAAACTCTTCTATTAGTTTCAGTAGTTTTCTGGAGGATTCCTTAGGGTTTTCTGTGTATATAATCATGTCATCTGCAAATAGTGATAACTTTACTTCTTCCTTGCCAATCCGGATACCTTTTATTTCTTTGTCTAGCCTGATTGCCCTGGCTAAGACTTCCAACACGATGTTGAATAAGAGCGGTGATAAAGGGCATCCTTGTCTGGTTCCCGTTCTCAAGGGAAATGCTTTCAGGTTCTCTCCATTTAGAGTGACATTGGCTGTTGGCTTTGCATAGATGCCCTTTATTATGTTGAGGAATTTTCCTTCAATTCCTATTTTGGTAAGAGTTTTTATCATGAATGGGTGTTGGACTTTGTCAAATGCCTTTTCTGCATCAATTGATAAGATCATGTGGTTTTTGTCTTTTGTTTTATTTATGTGATGGATTACATTAATGGTTTTTCTGATATTAAACCAGCCTTGCATACCTGGTATAAATCCCACTTGATCAGGGTGAATTATTTTTTTGATGTGTTGTTGGATTCTATTGGCTAGAATTTTGTTGAGGATTTTTGCATCAATGTTCATGAGGGATATAGGTCTATAATTTTCTTTTTTTGTAATGTCTTTACCTGGTTTTGGTATCAGGGAGATGGTGGCTTCATAGAATGAGTTGGGTAGTATTCCGTCATTTTCTATGCTTTGGAATACCTTTAGTAGTAGTGGTGTTAACTCTTCTCTGAAAATTTGGTAGAACTCTGCAGTGAAGCCGTCCGGGCCAGGACTTTTTTTTGTTGGGAGTTTTTTGATTACCGTTTCAATCTCTTTTTTTGTTATGGGTCTATTTAGTTGTTCTACTTCTGAATGTGTTAGTTTAGGTAGGTAGTGTTTTTCCAGGAATTCATCCATTTCTTCTAGGTTTTCAAATTTGTTAGAGTACAATTTTTCATAATAATCTGAAATGATTCTTTTAATTTCATTTGGTTCTGTTGTGATGTGGTCCTTCTCATTTCTTATTCGGGTTATTTGTTTCCTTTCCTGTATTTCTTTAGTCAGTCTAGCCAATGGTTTATCAATTTTGTTAATTTTTTCAAAGAACCAGCTTTTGGCTTTGTTAATTCTTTCAATTGTTTTTCTGTTCTCTAATTCATTTAGTTCAGCTCTAATTTTTATTATTTGTTTTCTTCTGGTGCCTGATGGATTCTTTTGTTGCTCACTTTCTATTTGTTCAAGTTGTAGGGACAGTTCTCTGATTTTGGCTCTTTCTTCTTTTTGTATGTGTGCATTTATTGATATAAATTGGCCTCTGAGCACTGCTTTTGCTGTGTCCCAGAGGTTTTGATAGGAAGTATTTTCATTCTCGTTGCTTTCTATGAATTTCCTTATTCCCTCCTTGATGTCTTCTATAACCCAGTCTTTTTTCAGGAGGGTATTGTTCATTTTCCAAGTATTTGATTTCTTTTCCCTCGTTTTTCTGTTATTGATCTCTAGTTTTATTGCCTTGTGATCTGAGAAGATGCTTTGTAATATTTCGATGTTTTGGACTCTGCAAAGGTTTGTTTTATGACCTAATATGTGGTCTATTCTAGAGAATGTCCCATGTGCGCTAGAAAAAAAAGTATATTTTGCAGCAGTTGGGTGGAGAGTTCTGTATAAGTCAATGAGGTCAAGTTGGTTGATTGTTGTAATTAGATCTTCCGTGTCTCTGTTGAGCTTCTTACTGGATGTCCTGTCCTTCTCCGAAAGTGGTGTGTTGAAGTCTCCTACTATAATTGTGGAGGTATCTATCTCGCTTTTCAGTTCTGTTAAAATTTGATTTATGTATCTTGCAGCCCTGTCATTGGGTGCGTAAATATTTAATATGGTTATGTCTTCCTGATCAATTGTCCCTTTTATCATTATATAGTGTCCTTCTTTATCCTTTGTGGTGGATTTAAGTCTAAAGTCTATTTTGTCAGAAATTAATATTGCTACTCCTCTTCTTTTTTGCTTATTGTTTGCTTGATATACTTTTTTCCATCCTTTGAGTTTTAGTTTGTTTGAGTCTCTAAGTCTAAGGTGTGTCTCTTGTAGGCAGCATATAGATGGATCGTCTTTCTTTATCCAGTCTGTGACTCTCTGTCTCTTTATTGGTGCATTTAGTCCATTTACATTCAGGGTAATTATAGATAAATAAGTTTTTAGTGCTGTCATTTTGATGCCTTTTTATGTGTGTTGTTGACAATTTCATTTTTCCACATACTTTTTTGTGCTGAGGCGTTTTTCTTAGTAAATTGTGAGATCCTCATTTTCATAGTGTTTGACTTTATGTTAGTTGAGTCGTTACGTTTTTCTTGGTTTTTGTCTTGAGTTATAGAGTTGTTATACCTTTTTGTGGTTACCTCATTATATACCCCTATTTTTCTAAGTAAAAACCTAACTTGTATTGTTCTATATCGCCTTGTATCACTCTCCATATGGCAGTTCAATGCCTCCTGTATTTAGTCCCTCTTTTTGATTATTGTGATCTTTTACCTATTGACTTCCATGATTCCCTGTTATGTGTATTTTTTTTTTTTTAATTAACCTTAATTTGTTTGTTTTTGTGATTTCCCTATTTGAGTTGATATCAGGACGTTCTGTTTTGTGACCTTGTGTTGTGCTGATATCTGATATTATTGGTTCTCTGACCAAACAATATCCTTTAGTATTTCTTGTAGCTTTGGTTTGGTTTTTGCAAATTCTCTAAACTTGTGTTTGTCTGTAAATATCTTAATTTCGCCTTCATATTTCAGAGAGAGTTTTGCTGGATATATGATCCTTGGCTGGCAGTTTTTCTCCTTCAGTGTTCTGTATATGTGGTCCCATTCCCTTCTTGCCTGCATGGTTTCTGCTGAGTAGTCAGAACATATTCTTATTGATTCTCCCTTGAAGGAAACCTTTCTTTTCTCCCTGGCTGCTTTTAAAATTTTCTGTTTATCTTTGGTTTTGGTGAGTTTGATGATAATATGTCTTGGTGTTTTTCTTTTTGGATCAATCTTAAATGGGGTTCGATGAGCATCTTGGATAGATATCCTTTCGTCTTTCATGATGTCAGGGAAGTTTTCTGTCAGAAGTTCTTCAACTATTTTCTCTGTGTTTTCTGTCCCCCCTCCCTGTTCTGGGACTCCAATCACCCGCAGGTTATCCTTCTTGATAGAGTCCCACATAATTCTTAGGGTTTCTTCATTTTTTTCAATTCTTTTATCTGATTTTTTTTCAGCTATGTTGGTGTTGATTCCCTGGTCCTCCAGATGTCCCAGTCTGCATTCTAATTGCTCGAGTCTGCTCCTCTGACTTCCTATTACGTTGTCTAATTCTGTTATTTTATTGTTAATCTTTTGGATTTCTACATGTTGTCTCTCTATGGATTCTTGCAACTTATTAATTTTTCCAGTATGTTCTTGAATAATCTTTTTGAGTTCTTCAACAGTTTTATCAGTGTGTTCCTTGGCTTTTTCTGCAGATATCCTAATTTCATTTGTGATATCATTAAGCATTCTGTAAATTAGTTTTTTATATTCTGTATCTGATAATTCCAAAATTGTATCTTCATTTGGGAAAGATTTTGATTCTTTTGTTTGGGGGGTTGGAGAAGCTGTCCCGGTCTGCTTCTTTAAGTGGTTTGATATGGATTGTTGTCTCCGAGCCATCACTGGGAAACTAGTTTTTCCAGAAAATCCGCTAAAAAAAAACTGCAGTCAGATCCCTATCAGAGTTCTCCCTTTGGCTCAGGCTATTCAGATGTTAATGAAGCCGCCTGGGAAGGGTGGGGGAGGGAACAGAGAGATAGGAGAGTAGCACCTCAGAATATAGCCAGAGTTGCTTGTCTTGCTTGGAATGACTGGTATATCTGAGATTCCCGCGGGCGCGTCGCCTATGTGTGCTGGCTGTGTGGAGATTGCCCCCAGGGGGTCTGGCCCGCTGGAGTCACGGTCAGATCCTCCGCTTCCAGCCCCACGCCCAGCGTCAAGGCTCCCCTACTGGGACGGTGCACTCTCAACTCCAAAATCAGTCGCTGCCTCCCGGGGACTTCTCGTCTCTCCAGCCGCGTGGCCGTGCCGCCCCCGTGAACTAGGTGGGCCCCCTCCCGGGGTTAGTTCAGATGGGTGGAGTAGCTCCCTGTGCTTGTGCCGCGACCGAGTGTCCTGGCTGGAACGCTGTTCTCCCCACTCCAATACCAGTCGCTGCCTCCCGGGGACTTCTCCTACCGGCTGCGTCCCACGCCGCCCGCGCGACCCGGCTGGTCCCCTTCCCGGGGTTAGTTCAGGGGGTGGAGCAACTCTCCGTGTTTATGGCGTACCTGCGTGCAGTCCAAATCCCTGCGGGACGGTTCCCCGGCTCGGATGCTGCTCTTTCTGCTCCAAGATCAGTCACTGCCTCCCGGGGACTTCTCCTACCGGCTGCGTCCCACGCCGCCCGTGGAACCGGCTGGTCCCCCTCCCGGGGTTAGTTCAGGGGGGTGGAGCAGGTCTCTGTGCTTGTGCCGTACCTGACTGGTATGCTGGCTCCAGGCTCTGGAAACAATCGCTGCTTCCCCGTATTAGTTCGTTCTCCGTCTCTAAATCTGTGTTTGTTGTTCAGGGTTCGTAGATTGTTATGTATGTGATCGATTCACTTGTTTTTCCGTGTCTTTGTTGTAAGAGGGATCCGAGGTAACGTCTGCCTAGTCCGCCATCTTGGCTCCGCCTCAGCTAATACCATTTTTAATACCATTATTAGGATTAGCTAGGACTAGGGAATAGAGAACAAGTTAAATTTAATCAAAAAACAGGTTTTTAGAGAAAAAATAGCCTTCAAGATCATTTTTTTTTTTTTGGCTGAATTTGTGTCTGATTTCTAAATAATTTTTTACATTACTCAATTCAAACTCTCCTTCTCTAGTGAGAGCCCCCCAGACCCTCACCCTAACAAAGAAGAGTATGGAAGGAGCCACAATTGATATTCTGTCTGCATTTATTTACCTGAGTTGAAGGAGCCACCCTGCCTGAGCTGCCCAGGAAGAGAAATGCTAACGAGTGGCTCCCAGGGCTTCACATTCCCACATGCCATCTGCTTAGCCCACACTAGCAATTTCTGCTCTTATTAAAATCCAAAAGATGGAGTTAGAATTTTGGATCACAGGAAGTTTCAGCATTTCAAGTATAAAGTAGAGCTTCTCTAACCGCTGTTATGGCTCCTCTGCATTAAGTGTTGGAAAGGAAATGATTTTTAAAAGGTGGAATAAACGCCAGGGGCAAGCCGTCTATTCTGTCCATTCCTGGAGAGCTGAAGGCATTTTCCCCAAAGAGCCACGCTGGCTCTCTGACTTTCCAACATGCCTTCACTGTGCCAGAGACGGAAATGTGCCTACAATCGCTCACTAGGGTAATATTTAAATCAAGACTAGATTTCAAGCTCAATTTAAGCACAATATTTAGATTTTTAAAGAATAATTTGCCAGTAAAAATGTTGCTTTTCTTATAGAGAAATCCATAAACATGCTTCTACAAGTTTCAACATGGGTGAAAAGTAGGCTTATATTTCTAAATGTAAATGCCTTGGGCCAGGGTGAGTAAGTTAAGTAAATTTGTTACTTTTAGGTATATTGAATGCAGTGAAATTCTTCATAATTTCTAGTTATTTTTTTGTTCATATTTTGGCACCGTTTTAATTCCCCTCTCAAGAAAAAATACTTAAGGCAAAAAGTGAGCAAATAGCCTTGGAAATTTTGTAAATTTGTAGGAATTAATTAGAAGTTTAAAAATAGACCACTCTGAAGGCAGATATATTAATCAGCCAAGTTATTTAAGTGAATGAGTAGCAATACAAGGGGAATGCCAACTCTTCAGAAGTGCTGATCTGTGAACACATTTATCAATATCCCTGGTTAATGTCTCTTTAATACTTTTCTCACTGGAGGAAAATTTACAACATTAAGGTCCACAGGTAGAAAGTAGAATGTTTACAAGAGATGCAGCCAGGCAAGTGGCAGAATACTTGATTCATAGCTTAATTACAATGAATTTGATTGTCCCCTCAAAACCCATTAAAAACAAAGATAAATATTGTAATAGTAATTTTTTTCACTGTTAAAATAATTATTGTATAAATAGAATACATTTCTCTAAATAAAGGGAAATTTATGTTCGTGTAGCTTGTCCCCTATGAATCACCGCTTCCCTACTTAATGGGATGCTCCCCTTTCAAGGGTATGTCTTTTGGGCTCCAGCAGTTAGAAAACAAAATTAAGAAAGATGTTTCCCTGTAGTATTTCTCCTCTCATCTCTTTCTACCCTCTGTTTGCTCTTTTCTCTTTCTGTGAGGCAGCAGTCATAGCCAATAGTAGGCGCGTTTCTCTTTGTTTGAGGGATGTGGCCACCATCCCGGCATGGGTACAGCTGAGGACCGTGTGGGCTCCTCTTTACCCACCAAGTGCCTGTCACCACGTCCCAGACTTACCATTACTCTTGTGTGACTGTAGGAAAGTCTCCTCACCTCTCTGAGCCCCATTTCCTCAGGTGTAAAGTGAAAATCAAAGAGCCCTGGTGGCGCAATGGTTAATTGCTTAGCTGCTAACCTAGAGGTTGGCAGTCGAACCCACCCATTGGCTTCATGGGAGAACCAGCTGGCAATCTGCTTCTGTAAAGATCGCAGCCTAGGAAACCCTATGGGGCAACTCTACCCTGTCACACTCGGTTGCTATGAATCAGAATTGGCTTGAGGGAACCTAACAACAAAAACAAAGCAAATATCATGACCTCAACTCACAGGGCCGTGTATACATGACCAGAGGCCTGACACATGGGCTACTGCAACTGCATAGATCCCTAGGTCCTCCTCAGTTCCACCCTCACCACCACCATCACAAAATAAAAAGCCGAGAACCTGTACCTATGGCTCCTAGTAACCTTGTTGAAGTTTTAAACAGACACTTCTGTGGCACTTAACTTGTGTCAGGCACTGTCCTCAGCAATTTGTGCGTATTAATTCTTGTAATAACCCTTTTGTTGTTAGCTACCATGAGGCTGGCCCCTGACTCATGGTGACCCCATGTACAATGAAACAGAATGTTGCCTGGTCCTGCACCATCCCCAGCGTCAGTTGTGGATCAGACCATTGTTACGCACAGGGTTTTCATTGACTGGTTTCCTGAAGTAGATTCTCAGGCCCTTCTTCCTCATTTGTCTTAGCCCAGAAGATCCACTGGAATCTGTTCAGCATCGCAGCAACATGCAAGCCTTCACCGACAGATGGGTGGTGGCTAGTTATGAGGTATATTGGCCAGGAATCGAACCCAGGTCTCCTGCCTGCAAGGCAAGAATTCTACCACTGAACCACCACTGCCCCTTATGACCCTGTACTATCATTATGCCCGTTTTACAAATGTGGAAACTGAGGCACAGAGACCCTAAGTAAATTGCCTGGGGTCATACAGCTAGTAAGTGGTGGGAGCCAGGGAGTCCAGCTTTAGCTACCAGCCCACTGCCTTGGGCTGACTCCCTTGCTCAGCACTGAGGTCCTTCCTGTGTAGGTCTTCTTCCCTCCCAGGCCTCAATACCTGCCATTCTCCCCCACTTTATACCAAGCCATCCAAGGGAATTACTGCTGTGTTTGTGTCTTTTCATCTAAGACTGCAATTTTACACTCAAACATAAAGCCTGGTAAAAAGGATGGTATTTTATGCATCTCTTAACTTTATACAATTTGCTGTCACCTCTCTTTCCCATATTCTCACTTGGTCACCTGACACACATTCAGGAGCTGCTGAACTAGAGAGAAAAGAGATCAGGGTCTAGTTAACCCTGCAGCAGATTACCATATAAGTCTTGTTCTCATCAGTTGAACATCACAAAGATCAGTGAGAACAGCTGGATATGGCCACAGACCAAACCCAAATAAATTCCAATTTATCTATTTCTAGAGTAAAATTAGTAGAAAGGGGGAAAGTGGAGAAACATCAGCTAATAACATATAATTTCTGGCAGATAACTAGAATATTAAAATGTGGCAGTGTTGTGCAGTTATGTTAATGAGGCAGGAATCAATCTACAAGATTAGGTTGTGTCTTAAGTCAATCTCTTTTGAAATATAAAAGAGAGAAGGGAGCAGAGAGCCAGGGGGACTTCATCCCACCAAAAAACAAGAGCCAGGAGAATAGTGCATCCTTTGAACCCAGGGTTCCTGCACTGAGAACCTCCTCACCTAGGGAAGATTGATGACAAGGACCTTCCCTGAGATCCCACAGAGAGGGAAAGCCTTCCCCTGGAGCTAAGGCCTTATATTTGGACTACTAGCCTCCTAGACTGTGAGAGAATAAATTTCTCTTTGTTAAAGCCATCCACTTGGGGTGTTTCTGTTACAGCAGCACTGGACAACTGAGACAGGCAGCATTAGGACTGAAAATCCTCAGCTGTCTATTTCATCACAGCTCATGCTTGAGGTTTCCCCAAATCATTTGGGTCTAAAGACAGACCATGTCTTTCCAGAATTTCCTGGATTGAACATCTTTGCAAGATACCACACTTCCAAATTTCCCAAGCCACAGAGGAATTTTAGTTCTTTCTCTCAACCCCTCTCAACAGTATGGATAGGCAGCTACCTGCCCTTTGCTGAGAAAAAAGTAAGCCGTTTCCGAGAGACAGTAAAAACTGGCCCAGGAACCAGGGCCACATGAGGGACCAGCTGTAAAAAAGACAGCGAAGAAGCCCAAATGAAAGAAAAATGTCAACTGGGTAGCAGTAAGAAGGAAGGAGAGAAGGTGTGGAAAGATGCAATGATGAACTGCAGGAAGGATTAGTCATCAACTTGAAATGAGTTATCTCCAAGGTTAGTGCTTTTGTTATTTGCATTAAACAGAAGACTATAAATTGGTTAAAGCAGCCATAAAAATGTATATGCTTAATGTAGAAAGTGCTCATATTTTGTGAAAGGAGCTTAGTAATGTATATCACCCTGATAAAAAGTACTTGTCCTGTGATTTTCCTAATTCCCCTTTGAGGACTTTATTCCAAAACAAACCAGAAACAATGCGCCCAAAGATGAAAGGATCTGCCAGCAGCAAGCAAAACATGTGAAATTATCTAAAGAGAGGGGAAAGCTCGTAGGAGAAGGGCTTGACCAATTCTGAAGCACCTCTGATGCACTATGTCACCGGTAGCACTGCATTTTCAAATAATGCCAATGACGTGGGACTCTCAGGACACAAGTTCAAAAGCACACACATCTAGAAAAGAGAAAAATAACTGACAGAAGATGACCTAAACCTTCAACTGTGGCTACGAAAGGGGGGGGGGGAATTACAGAGAATTCCTACCTTTTATGTTTTCTATTTCTGAAATGTTTTTTTTGTGTGTGTGTAATGGAAAACATACCATGTTCATAATTAGAGAAGGAGAAAAAAAAACCTGAAAAGCTAGATTCAAAATTGCTTATGCAGTATGGTTATAATCACCGCTTCTATATCCATACGCAGAAGGAAATTTATCAAAAAGATAATTGTTATTATGTGAGAGGGAGGATTAGAGGCAATTTTCTATTTCTTTCTTTTAAATTAATGTTTATACTTTTAAAATTCTAACATCTATTATTTCATTTTTTTCTAATTAAAAATGAATGATGTTAATGTAAATACAATCTTAAAATATTTCAGATTCCCAGTTGTCTGAAAAAGGAGCAATCCCCCATGAAGCCAGGCTCTTATGTTTTATTTTAGTGGGCTTATGGACAGGCCATTTCACATACTTATTTCTCTGGTTTAAATTATGCAGGAGCCTTTGCACGTTCTGAATTTCCAGGTTGTAGTTTGGTGTAGTGTGAATTAAAAGAAACGTGTTTTTTTTTGCCTTGTCCATTCTGCAAAAAAAAGAAAAAAAAAAAAATTTATTTTTATTTTTTTTAAATTCTGCAGTTCCAGGACGTTAGCCAGGCAGGGGCGCTGACAACCAAGAGAGCTGGAGCCACTCCGTTCTCTAAGCTCTCAGTTTGGGGCTGGCTGTAGTAAACCTTGCCCCAAGGAGAAGATTCCAGAGGGAGAATGGGTAGAATTTTTTCCCTCTTCTGTACTGGGGATAAATAAACATTGCTGGCTGCATCCAGATTTGAAGGTAAAGAACGGATTTTATGTCAACAGTATTGGAAGCACTTTGCTGAAAACTTTAATATTGATGTTTATACATGTTTGGAAACATAATTTGGTGCCATTAACTGTTACAGTTTCATTTCACTTCATCTGGACTGAAGGCTGAGAGTTAAATCAGAAGGACTTGTGAGATTCTGTAAACAGAAAAGTGCAAAGAAAACAGTGGTAGCTGCTAGGGGAAACACCAGAACGTCAATTTCCCAACGCTTGTCTCTCAGCATATCAAAAACTCCTTTTCCTGCAGAGCATGTTTTTGTACTTCCTAGTATCCTGAGCTATTTTCACTGGCTTTTCTTTTCACACTATGCTGGTTCATGTCTTATGTGAGTTTTTTTTTTTTTCTATTTTGCTGTGCAGCTGACAAACCCCACAGTCAGTAGGTGGTCGTGGAACTGGTCCCACAGACTGCAAATAAAGTACATGTGAAGTTGACAGGACTCAGAACAGGATCTTTCAGCACCAGATATAGGCGCTTCCAGATTGCCAAGCGCAGACCATGTCATCCGCTGAATCCAGAGGGCTGCCTCGTCCTGGCTGGAGCAGAGAGGGGACCAGGCCGCCCCTGTGTTCCACCAGGTGGCTTCTTCTGCACACGCAATTGATGGAGCCTTGTCCACCTACTTGGAAGCCAAAATGGGCAGAATGTTTCCAAACATAACTCTCTATTGAACAAATCAGCTATATTCTGTCCACACAGTGGTGTGATTGGCAGCCATTCTCTCCATACCTCAGCTGATACACCACTGTGGCAGGGAGCCAGGTCTGGCTGGCCAGCCTAAAGACTGCCAAGGTATCCCCCCTCCTGCAGCTCACCCCCGCCACGTGTGTATCCGTCCAGTCTGTGCTGAACACCACCAGGAAGATGGGATTGCTCATTTGACAAGGCAAATGTTTTCGTTCCTAGTGTGAGCTGAGTACCAGTTACAAAATATGGATTTGTATTTTGAGACCCATTTACCTGACACTTGCATCTTCTCAATAAATTATTTGAAGTGCGGTAATAAGAGCTGTTTCCCAGAGGAAAGAGGCCCAATGTTCTCATTTTGGGAAAGAAAAGATAGAACAGCAAATTGTTTATGCAGAAGTTTCTACTCAATAGGCAAAGTATTTTAAGCATTTCTATCCTTCAAAAATTTGTTCAGCATACCTACAAAAGTAATAGAAATTATAATCCTTCTTGTTTTCCATGGAAAATGCAAGACTATAAAAGGGGAGAAATAAAAGTCAAGCAATTATTGACTTTGGCACAGCTGAAAATTGTTGTCTTCTCCTGGCGGGTGTTCTCAAACTTTTCTGGGCATTTTAGTTATTGGGAGCTTTTAAATATGCCAATAACTAAGCCACAGCCAAGACCATGTACATCGCAGTTTCTGGAGGTGGTGCCCAGACTTCAGTATGTTTGAAGCCCCACAGGGTTGCCACGTTTGAGACTCAGTGTCATTGTGGTCTGTTAGCCTTTCAGGTGACCTGATCTCCATATGTCCACCAGTCGTGGGAGAAGATGTCATAGACAAGTTGGCATCCGACTTGGATCTTGGCAGAACCACCAGATGCTGTCCGATGTATAAGGACCATTGTCACCCAGGAGGGCACAGAGCACCAGCACAAGAGCACCTGCTCTGTTGTGTTACAGCCACCTGAGCTCTAGCAACTTCAAAGCACTCCCGATTCCCTGACTCACCACTTTCTCCTGTGCCTCTGTTCCTTCACCTATATGAACCTCTATACCTTTCTACCTGACTCCCCCCAGGAGTCCCCATGACTCTGCTCACCCCTCTCCTACAGGAAGTCCCCTTACCTCTTCAGACTGCTCTGAGACTGACTTGTAGGCACTATGTGTAATCTATCCCACACCTCCAAAGGGATTCTTCTGGGGACAAGGACTGTTTTCCTTTACCATGACCTTCTATATCCCCTATGTTTGATATGAATGAAAACCAGCTAGTGAAAACCCTATAGATCATAATGGTCCAATTGGAAACTGCTCATGAAGATGCACAGGCCCAGAGAGCATTTTGTCCTGTTGTGCATAGGGTCATCATGAGTCTGGGGCTGACTAGATGGCAGCTAACAACAGCAAGAAAAATATTTTTTGAGAGTGGATAGACGAATTAATAAATCAATATGGATACCCTCCTGGCTTGTTATCAATTCAATAAATATTTATTAAGTGCCTTCTACAGGTGAGCCCCCTGCTGTGGGCTCTGGAATATAATTAGAAAGAAGATGGAGTCCCTGCAAATCAATGGTGTTCAAAGAGTTCCCCAAGACCACTCCACAGCCTGGGCCTCCCACATACACAGTTCCTCATCCTTCACATCTCCTGGTCCCCCACCCAATCACAAGCCAGTGGATATGGTGAAGAAAAGTTGTTTAAAGATTGAACTGGCTTCTTGAATGTGGTGTTGAAAGGGCTGCTTATTTTTAGCGCACATTTCTGCACCAGGACTACCTTTAGGAGTTTCTCTCCAACTAGACTGCCTTTTGAGAGGGGAGTACTTACTCAGAGAGGAATAGAACTTAATGTAAACATTCCTTGCTTCAGAAGAAAAGAAAAAAATTAACCAACATTGAGAGCTAAGCCTGGTTTCTCACTGTGTATAAAACTGGCTGTTCCAATATCTGAATTCATAGACAGAATCATCCTCGGTCAATATGAAATTGGGTTGAAAACATGCTCAAAGATTTCCCCCAAATCAGTCAGCCAACAGGCATTTCCATATGCTTAAGTTTTCTATCTTGGGAACCAAAAATAGTCTATAAACTTAATTCATTATTATAACAAAAGACGAAGATTGGTGCATGGTTCCTTCCCATAGTAGACATCGTGCTCCCAGAATGCAATGCCATTCTCTTTCTTTAACTTGACTTCACCATGTGAACAATGTGTCAATAAAGATATTCTTATTTGAGGGGGGACATCCAGGTAGGACGCTGATTTAGCAAAAATGTTGGCAAAGGTCTTGACACAAAGTTCCCATGCACAGGCCAAGTGAAAAAGAAAGTTTCTCCTAACTACAGTTTTGAAGGAAATGTCTGTGTCTGAAATTGTTGAACATTGCTTATGACTTTAGCTGAGTGCCAGCAGAGATTTCTAAAATGCTAAATACCACCAACTCTAAGATGCAGGAGGAGAGTCCCATTAGTAAAGGCTCCACTTGTATTTAATTCGGTCTCCCATATGAGGAGAAAGTCACCAAATGTTAGGTGAAAACTCTGTGTTATTACAGCTACTAAGAGTCGATCTTAAAACAGCCCTGGGAAATGCCAAGTTAGGGAAGAATTCTTTCTAACCCAACCCTTGTGCATCTAGGTATTATAGAGATCTGAGAACCGTAGGTTGCAGATTATTCTCTTCCGTGTGTACCTCGATGTTTTGATGCAGGCTGCGGTACGGCCGAGGCCTCACGCAGACCTCGAAGGCCATGGCTGTGCTCACTGGCAGCCTGACACTGAAGGCTTTGCATTTGTTTCTACTTTAAAACCTGTAAGATACAAGGGAAGAAGTCCTTGTGGCCCAGTGGTTAAGCCTTGGCTGCTAACCAAAAGGTTCAAACCCACTAGTCGCTCTAAGGGAGAAAGATGGGGCATTCTGCTTCTGTAAAGATTTAGAGCCTTGGAAACCCTATGAGGCAATTCTACTCTCCCCTATAGACAGAATCAGCTGGATGGCTTGATTTGGTTTTAAGATAAAAGGGGAGGGGTGGTCTGAAATGTGATGAGGTGGTATATAATAGACATTTAACTTCTGGGAAAATCTACCAGTTGAAGCTGTAATTAGATCATTTCAAAAAGAAAAACATGACTTGATAGTTAAAAGATCAGCTTTAAATTTTTGACAACATATATACAGGAATATAGCTGTGTACAGTTTATAATATGAGCCACTATGGTTTGTAATAGTCGTGATTCCAGCAGTTTTTACGTGGAAAAACTTCAGAATGTTTGGTGCTTAGCTGAGCCACTAAGGGGGACTCTGCCCCAATTTGTGATGACTAAGTTTGTGATCTATATGTTGGGTGTCCACAGTGCGTGGGCTCAAAGACAGCTAAGTTATCTTTAATAATTTTTTGCCTTGTAGTAATTGTCTTATCTGCTTCCATAAAGGCTACAACCAGGAAAACTCTATGGGGCAGTTCTACTCTGTCATGTGGGTCCCTCTGAGTCAGAATCAACTTGATTTTACTTAACAACAACATAATCATTTTTACCTACTCAACAATAACATAAAACCATCTCAAAATTTAAGCATAGCTTTTTTTTTAATGCACAATTTTTATCAATGTTTCTGAGCTATAATTAGGAAAAGTAGATGCTACAGCATAGTGTATATACTAATAGAGAATTGTAGGAACCCTGGTGGTGTAGTGGTTAAAAGCTACGGGTGCTAACCAAAAGCTCGGCAGTTCAAATCCACCAGGCACTCCTTGGAAGCCTACGGAGCAGTTCTACTGTGTCCTATAGGGTCACTATAAGTTGGAATCAACTCGAGGGCAAAGAGTTTTTTTTAACATAGGATTAATATATATGATATATTTTACTTTTGTTAGTACTCTCCTGTATTTCCTGAATGTAAGCTGTGCCTGTATGAAATAATGGGTCCATTTCCTCCAGGAGAAGTCATGATGACAGAATCATCACAACAAAAAAAGATTCAAGGATAGTATTTGAATAACTAGTTTAATTTTAATTTAAATGATGCTTCTTGGATGTTTCTCAGAAAGTACACTATGGTGAAAGCCATCCCTCTAGAGTCTTCTTCTGTTCCAGTATTAATAGTTCCTTTTCTATATGTAGGAAATAGACATTACTCCAGGATACACCTAACACTGGTAAAATGGATTTTTGCCCTAAAACAGTGCATATATTTCAGAGTACTTAATTTTTAGTTTTTAACTATTCAACCAAATATAATTTAAAAGCACTAGAATATCTCAAATTATAAAGAAATCATTTTTAATTTGTCTGAGAGGCAAAGCAATATTTTTCTTAATTCCTTTAAAATTTCTCTAGGAATTTATGTTTTGGAGAAATTGTTTCCTTCTATAGTGTTTATAATATAAACATTTATGCAGCTACCAAAATACCCTAAGCTTGAATATATGCATTTTTATTTCTTTTTTTATGGTTCTGAGCTATTACTCACTTTATGGGCAACATAATTTTGGGAGACTCATACACACCACACAAAAAAATACTTTAAAAAGTTATCTTATTTTTATCTAACTAATAAATAATTATTTAAATGTGAACAGCCAAAAGAAGATATGGATATCTTCTATATGCATCTAATCAGGGTTAATATAATTTTTGTTACCAAGAAGTTCTGTGGGTTTAGATTCCAAAGCCATCTTCTAAATTCTGTCTTTTCCCAAGTCCCAAAGTCCTACTTGCATCTTATAGCTGCAAATATGCCCCCAGTGAAGCAAGAAACCGTAAGCCTGAGAGGTAAGTTTGAAGAGTCAAAGGAAAGTGCTTTACAACTATTTAATATAGTTGAAAATAAACGATCAAATATGAGAAATATCTGCATTAATGTTCTCTACCAAGAGACAGAAAGTGGAAGTGGAATGGTAATTTTCAATAATAACCAGTTTAATTAAAGCTTAGATCTCTTAGTGCTTAAGTTTTTTTTTTTTGTCTTCCTAAAACTCTGAGATCCCTGACATAAAATCTGTTCTTTTCAAGGTGCCATTTTATGCGTTGTTTTGAAATGTTTTATAAGGAAAGAGTCACTGTTGTTGAGGCAGGCCGATACATAATACAATTGTCACTTCCCTCTGAAAAGACAGCAGCAATGAAACATAAGTCTTCAACAATGATAGGGTTTCAAAACAAGGTTTTAAAACCGAAATGGGCCTTTGGGGTTTCAAATGTGGTGTAAGTGAGGCAGAATCATCAGGTTTTACACTTTGACACATGTAGGTGGGCACAGGGGGTGTGGGGAGGCAGGGATGGAATAGAGAAAGGGAATTTCTCCTGGATCCCGGAACTTGTCCAGGATTTCAGAGAGAAAAGGAAGTGTAGCCGGTGCCTGGCACTAGTGCTCAGGGTACCCACAGGGGTTGGGGCGCAGCCGCTCATTTTTATTTTACCATATTTTCTACATTTACATGTGGATGGCCATCTAGTCCAAACCCATTTGTTTCAAGAGGGAGTATCAGAACCACAACAAATAGCGAGAATCCCCCTCCCTAACTGCCCAGCAGGAAGAAATAATTCAGGGGGAATTACTTGAGTTTAAGACCTGTAGCCCCACATGAATGAACCAAGTGAACAGACTGTTGCATTATTTTCCTCTAGTGATTTTAGTGTTTTATTCAATTCTCCACTTTACATCAATCCCGAATTAACTTCACTTTCTCACCTGAAATGTTACAGTTGGATAAAATAGGTAAATTAATAAAGTATAAGTGCTTCCAGACTGGGCAGACATCTTTCCATGTGCTATACTTTTATTGCTCTTCCCAGCTGATATTTATAACTCAGCCATATGTGGTTATAAAGATTTATTATGAGCTTGTGGAATAAGTCCTGTTAATGTGTACAGTAAGCATCCAAGTTTTTGACTCTGTAAGCCTTGGAGATTTCTTATAAGATGAAGCCATCCTGGTCACCAGCCAAGCAGTGCAGTTGGAATGAGGCCTTGTATTGACAAAGGGGTTAGCTATGTGCCTCAGACTACACATACCCTGTGTGTGGGTTTGAAGAAAATATTTTCAAAGTTCAAGTAGGTATTTTTCTCTTCATCACCATCCTCATCTGGGAAGAGCTGAAGTTGGATAATCTGTTGACTAAAATTTGAAATGGAAATTTTTAAGTCTACAAGTAAAGACCAGACTGAGAATGCAGGGCAAGGCCACCTGGGAGGACAGTGAGTAGGCATCTGTCTGGGTACAACCGTCTTTGTCTTGTCCAGCTCCTGGGCAGTTACTCTGAGTTACTCAGAAGGGGGCTGCAGGCATCAGCTGATATCAACCCACACCACCTCCCCTTTTTGCCAATGGAAATGGGGAGCCCCGTTTTACATATTTCCTTCACTTTGTCAAACTCCCTTTGATCTTAATATATGCTCATATTATTCAGAGAAATATTTGCCTTTTTGGGGGAGAGAAAGGCATCAAAATAAAACAACAGAGTGGGGCAGTGTCAAAAGATTTGCAGTACTTTTCTCAATTTCGACTGCATTATCATCACCCAGGAAAACCCTTTAAAATATTAAAAATGCTGTTATCATTTTTCCTGGACATGGATTTTTCTTAGAAGATCCCTATGTGATTCTAATATGCAGCCAGGGATGCAAACCACTGTCTAAGCCCCTCTTCTATTTCTGACCCAAAGATGAGAGAATGGTCGAAAAGTGATTTTTTTCATAGAAATCTTGAAAATAAGCAAAATTGGCCAATTTTCAGAAGTTGACAATACCTGAAGATAGTTCTAGAGGCAGATATATTAATGATTAAGACCTCAGACCCTAAAAAAATTCACACTGACAACAGAAACCCAATCACACAAGAGAAAGTCTGCAGACAGAGCTAGCCCAAGGCAAGGTGGAGGATCTTCTGAGGTTTCTGCACAGCACCTTTTCCCCTTTTGTGTACACCTCATCAGGTGCTGTTTACTCCCAAATCAGTAATTAATACAGAATTTCAGATGTTCAGTAATCCTAGATGAAACTAGACAAATTTGAAAGACCTCTGTAACTTTAAGTTTTGACTAAAAAACATTCTCGTCATATGGCTATCCATCTTTAAATAGCACATTCAGAGAGTTCTGTGACTTGAGAGGGCCCCATTCATGGTTGGACAACATGATCATTCCTGTGAATTCCCTTTCCAAAGCATGTCTCAAATCCATCTTCCCTCCCCATTGCCACGGCTGCCATCTTATTCAGGCCACTATTGTCTCTGGAGTAGATTACCACACGCTTCCAGTCTCTATACCAGTGTCAACGAACTCACATTGGCTTCCACTCAAAGCCTCTCAATGTCTTTCCTTTGTATAAGAAAATGAAATCCAAACTTCTAACCATGGCACAGGTGCTGTCAGATCTTCTCAACTCATTGGACACTGCTGTCTGATCTCGCTCATTCTGTATGTCCTTTTCTTACCTTCCAGAACAAACCAAGGTCTTTCCTGCCTGGAGGCTTTACACATGCTGTCACTTCCTCTGGGATGCTTTCTTCCCGTATTTACCATCTCTGATTAGGTGCAACCTTTTCAAAAAGACCTTCCATGACAAATCTGCCTAATGATGTACACCTCTTTATTATTCTATGTCTTTGTTTTTTGCTCATTCATAAATGCTGTAATTTGTAGCCATTCTACTCATTCTGTCTGTTTAGCTGTTCTATGTCTGTCTCCTCCACTATAATGTAAGTCTCTTGAATGCAGGGCCCAAGGTATTTTATCATTTTATCCACAATGCCTAGAATGTGGCTGACATGGATTTGGCACTCAAGCAATATTTATTAAACAGCAAAAGAAATAAAAAGAAAATAATCAGTTTTTCTTCCCTACCCATTAATTTACCAGTTTTGTTCTACTCCTTAGAGCCATTGAGATGGGTTCCAAGTGGCAAGCTCCACTCACCTTCTTCTAGAGGTAACTCAGGGTTACTCTTAACTTTTAACGTGCAGACTTTGAAACTAGGTATGAAACTCCAAATGGGATAACAGCACTAATAAACATATATTGAGCACTCATGTGCTATGTCTTTTGATAGATATTTTAATCTTTAATCCTCACAGTAACACAATGAATTAGGAACTATGATTATTCCCATTCTATAAATTAGTGGACTGGGACTCAGAAAGGAGAAATACTTGTTCACAGTCACCTAACTAATACGTGTTGGAAACAAGTGTTTTGACAGCAAATCTTGCGTGCTAACGCACTAATCCATCCTTCTTAGGGGAGATTAGATTTTATGAATACAGTTCTCATAAAACTGGTTGGGATAATATTACTAATATTTTTTTCTTTTTAATAACTTATTTTTCTTGTTGTTGAAAATGTACATAGCAAAACATGCACCAATTCAACAATTTCTGAGGTACCATGCCGTGCCATTGATTATGTTCTTCAAGGTGTGCAATCATTTTCACCCTCTTTTTCCAAATTCTCTTTGCACCATTAACATGAACTCACTGCCCCCTAAGTTTCTCCTCTAGCCTTTTGAGTTGCTGTTTTCAGTTTGATCTCATATAGTTAATACTGTTGTTGCTGTGTGCCGTCTAGTTGATTCCAATTGCTGTTTAGGTTCCTGAGCTGTCATAACAAATCATCACAAATTTGGTGGCTTAAAATAACATAGATTTATTATCTCACAGTTCTGGAAGATAGGAGTCCGGAATCAAGTGGTCAGCAGGGCTATGATTCCTCTGAATGCTCTAGAGGATAATCCTTTTTGCCTTTTCCTGGTTTTGGTGGCTCCTGGGAGTTCTTGGCATTCCTCGTCTCATAGCTGCATCACTCAATGTCTGCCTCCATCTTCACATAGTCTTTTCACTTGTGTGTGTGACTGTATGTCCTCTCCTATTCTTGTAAGGACACCGGTTAAGTATTCCTTCTTCTTAACTAATTACATCTGCAACGACCCCACTTCTAAATAAGCACACACTCTGAGGTTCCAGGTGGGCATGAATTTTGTGAGGATATTATTCAACCACTACTTTGGCTGTGGCATACTGAGGGCTTATCTTAAGCATGTTAGCTACTTCAAGTCTTCCCTACCTGCACTTTACAATGTGGCTTTTTTTTTTTTACTAAAATATTTTATATTTATTTGCTTTGAATAGTGTCACAATTATTTCAGTGAATATTTCCTCAGATCCTCTTTTTTATACATATTATTTATTTTTGTTATTGTTGAGAATATACATAGCAGAACATACACCAGTTCAACAATTTCTACATGTACAATTCAAAGACATTAATTATATTCTTCTTCAAGTTGAGTAACCATTCTCACCTCCCTTTTCGGAGTTGATCCTCCCCCATTAACATAAACTCACCACTACAAAGTTTTCTGTCTAATCTTTCTAGATGCTGTTGTCAATTTGATCCCATATAGATCTTGAAAGAGTAAAATGCTGCCCTACGTGACCCTTGGCCTCATCTATTCTGAGACCAGAAAAACCAGATGGTGCCTGGTTACCACTATTGACTGTTCTGATCAGGGCCACAATAGATGAACCCTGACAGAATGGAAGAAAAATGTGAAATAGAACCTCAAATTCTCAAAAAAAAAAAAAAAGAAAATCCAGACTTACTGGACTGTTTGAGACCAGAAGGCCCGCTGAGACTATTGTCCCGAAATACTCTTCAAACCTTGAACCAAAACTCGCTCCTTAGGTCACCTTTTGGCTAAATAACAGATTGATTCACAAAATAAAGAATATCACCTATGAGTACTGTGCTCCTTTAAAAAAAATTATATGAGACCAAAGAATAAACAATTACTTTAAAACACAAATAATAATTTAAGGGGGCAGGGAAACTAGATTAAGGTAATGGAACAACCAGAACTGAAATATTGAGAATGTTCCTGAATTGTGAAGAATGTTATCAATGCCACTGAATAATTTGTGTAGAATTGTTGAATGGGAAACTAAACTGCTATGTAAACCTTCACAGAATACACAATAAAATATCAAAAAGAAGAAGAAGAAGAGCACGATGTTCAAGGCAGGCATTGTTTTCTTGTTGAGCTAAACTATTGTTTGCTATTAAGAAGACTTCATGGGAGATTTCTGGTTTAAGGTTTAAAGATAATCTCATAGCAATAGTTTCAGGAGTTCTTCCAGTCCAACGGCTCCAGAAAATCTGTATTCCACAAGAATTTTAAATTCTGTTCTGCAATTTTCCCCCTTTCAGTCAGGATGTGTCTACAGAATCTTTGATCAGAATGTTCAGTACAGGCACCGTTTGATTCTTCTGGTCTCGTGGCAAAGGAGGCAGTGGCTCATGGAGGCAATTAGATACACATTTCATTTCCTCCTCCTATTCCAGACTTTCCTTCCTCCTTTGCTCCAGATGAATAGAAACCGTTTTGTTGTACCTTAGGTGGCAACTTGTAAGCTTTTAGGACCCCAGGCACTACACAATGAGCTAAGAGGTGGAACAGAAGCACTAAACATGATTAGGCAATTAACTGGGATGTTCCATGAAATCTTGACCATAAACATCCAAACCAATGAAACAAATCTCATGATGTGTTTGGTTGCTAAGTAGCCTCAGTGACTACTTTTTTGTCATTGTTGTAAAAATATCTCTCACACAACTTTTGCCAAATCAACTTTTTACAGGTGTAATGACAGCCGTTACATTAATCGGCTATATAGCCCTGCCCTTAATCAATGCAATTTTTTCATCGCTGTACACCAAAACTTAGTACTCCTGAAGCAATAACCTCCATCTCACCCTTGGTAACCGCTAATAAGTTTTGGCCTCTATACATTTGCCTTTTCTTGTCTTTTTATATAACTGAGGTCGTACTGTATTTGCCCTTTTGTGACTGACTTATTTCACTCATCATAATTTCTTCAAACTCCATCCATATAGTAGCATGTGTCAAGACTTCATTTCTCTTACTGGCTGAGCAGCATTCCATCGTATGTATGTGCTGCATTTTATTTATTCGTTCATTCATTCATAGATGTTTAGGTTGTTTCCACCTTTTGGCTATTGTGAATAGCGCTGAAATAAACATGGGTATTTAAGTATCTGTTTGAGTCTCTGCTTTCAAGCCTTTTGGGTATGTATATACCTAGGAGTTAAACTGCTGTCTCATGTGGTAGGCCCATCTTTAGTTTTTTGAGGAACTGCCACAGTTGTCCACAACAGAAATACCATTTTGCATTCCCACGAACAATGGGTAAGTGTTCAAATTTCCCCACATTGTCACCAACATTTGTTATTTTCTGTTTTTTTTTTTTTTTTTTAAACCTTAGCCATCCTAGTGGAATCTTATTGTGGTTTTAATTTGCATCTCCCTGATGGGTAATGACATTGAGCATCTTTTCATGTGTTTGGTGGCCACTGGAATGTCCTATTTCATGAAATGTCTAATCAAGTCCTTTGCCCATTTTTAGATTCAGTTATTTATCTGTTTGTGGTTAAGTTGTTGAAGTTTTTTATATATTTTGGTTAGTAGATTCTTCTGCTATTATATTAAATAATCCATTGTTAAAAGCTAGGCTCAACAGCCTTGTGCCTGCATTTTCCTCAAAGAATTTTATGGTTTTAGTTTTCTCATTTAGGTCTTTAATCCCTGTTGAATTTGTTTTTGTGTATGGTGTGAGGCACAGATCCTGTTTCATCTTTCTACCTGTGGAAATCCAAATTTCCTAGCACCATTTATTGAAGAGGCTCTTCTTTCCCCATCCAATGGACTTAGCACTCTCGTCAAAAATCAGTTGACCATAGATGTGTGAGTTTATTTCTGGACTCTGAATTCTATTTCATTGGCTTATGTCTCTATTAGTATACCAGTACCAGGTTGTTTGGATTACTGTAGCTGTATAATATGTTTGAAAGTCAGAAAGTGTGCACCCTACTACTTTGTCTTCTCCAACATTGCTTTAGGTATTCAGGCCTCTCACCATTCCATATAAAGCTGAGGATTTTTTTTTCTGTTAAAAAAAAAAAACTGTTGGAATTTTTATCAAGATTGTATTGAATCTATAGATCACTTTGGGTAATATTCACATCTAACAATGTTAAGTCTTTCAGTCCACGAACACAGAACATCTTTTGATTTTTTTAAGCCTTCTTTAATCTCTTGCAGCAGTGGTTTATAATTTTCATTGTATAAATCTTTCATACCCCTGGCTAAATTTATTCCTACATACTTTATTCTGTTAGATGCTACTGTAAATGGAGTAAGTCCCCTAATGTCTGTTCCAGATTTCTCATTGCTGGTATGTATAGAAATTCAGCTGATTTTTGTTTGTTAATCTCTTAGTCTGCAGCTTTGCTAAATTTCTCTATTACTCTAGGAGCATTCTTACAGATTCTTTGCCATTTTCTGTATATTGTATCATGTCGTCCTTGAACAGAGATAATTTTACTTTTTTCCATTCTGGATAACTTTCTTTTTCTTGTCTTATTGCTCTGGCTAGGACCTCTAATATGATATTGAATGGGACTGGTGACAGCAAGCATCCTTGTCTTGTTCCTGATTTCAAGGGGAAATCTCTTAATTTTTCTCCATTACGTATAGTGTTGACTGGTGGTTTTTCATGTATGCCCTTAATCATATTGAGGAACTTCCCTTCTATTCCAATCTTCTTGAAAGACTTCATCAAAAAAGAGTATTGAACTTGATCAAATCCTTTTTCTGCATCCATAGAGATTACTATGTGGTTCTTTTCCTTTCTTCTATTGGTGTGACATAATATGTTAATTGATTTTCTAATATTGGCCCATCCTTGCATTACTGGAATAAATCCCACTTGGTCATGGTGTATGACTCTATTAACATGCTATTGGATTCTGTTCACTAGTATTTTGTTGAAGATTTTTGCATCTAAATTCATAAGGGGTAGTGGCCTGTAGTTTTTTTTCTAGTTGTGTCTTCATCTTGTTTTGGTATCAAGTTTACGCTTGTTTCATACAGTGAATTAGGGATTATTCTTCCTTCTCTACCTTTTGGAAGAGTTTAAACAGATTGGTGTCAGTTCTTCTCTGGATGTTTGGTAGGCTTTCCCAGTGAAGCCATCTGGTCCAGGTCTTTCTTTCTTTCTTTTTTTTAAGTTGGGACTTTTTGGCCATTGAGTCAATCTTTTCACTTGTTAGGAATCTGTGGAGATTTTCTATTTCCTCTTGAGTCGGTTTGGGTCAGTTGTGTGCTTACAAGAATTTGTCTATTTCATCTAAGTTATCCAGTTTGTTGCCATATCACCCATTGAACCCATTGCCATTGAGTCAGTTCTGACTCATAGCGATAGTTTTTCATAATATTTTGTCATAATTCTCTTTATTTCTGTCAGGTCAGTTGTAATGTCTCCACTTTCATTTCTTACTTTGCCTATTTGCATCTTTTCTCTTTTTGTCTTCATCAGTCAAGCTAGAGGTGTGCCAGCTTTATTTCTGGTTTTGTCGATTCTATTGTTTTCCTGTTTTTGATTTTATTATTTCTGCTCTGATCTTTGCTATTTTCTTTCTTCTGGTAGTTTTAGGTTTAATTTGCTTTTCACTTTCAATTTTCTCAAGTTTTCAAGTTAGGCCGTTGATTAAAGATTTTTCTTCTTTTTTCATGTAGGCATTTATTGTGATAAGTTTCCCTCTGAGTACTGCCTTTGCTGCATCCTGTAAGTTTTGATATATTGTGTTTTCATTTTCATTTGACTATAAGTAATTTCTGATTTCAGTTTTGATTTCTTTCTTGACCCACTGGTAGTTCAATAGTGTGTGGTTTAATTTGCATATGTATGTGTAGTTTTCAGGTTTTTTTTTTTTTTTTTAATTGATTCCTAGCTTCATTTTGTTGTGGTCAGAGAAAATACATTGAATGATTTCAGTCTGTTTAAATTTACTGAGACTTGCTTTGAGACTTAACCTGTAGTCTGTCCTGGAGAATGATACATGTGCACTGGAGGAGAATGTATATTGTGCTATTGTTGGGTGAAGTGTTTTATACATAAATGTTAAGTCTAGTTGGTTTATAGTATCATTCACATCCTCTACTTCTTTGTTGTCTTCTTTCTAGATGTTCTGTCCAATATTGAAAGTGGTGTATTGGAGCCTCCAACTATTATTGTGGTGTTATCTTTTTCTCTCTCTCTCTTTTTTTTTTTTTATCAGTATTTGCTTTATATATTTAAGTGTTCCAGTTCTGGGTGCATATACCTTTATGACTGTTAAATCCTCTTGATGAATTGACACTTTTATCATTATAAAATGTACATCTTTATCTGTTCTCACATATTTTGTCTTAACATGTACTTTAACTGATATTAAGATTGTCATCCCAGCTCTCTTTTGGTTATTATTTGCATGGAACATTTTTTCTATCCTTTCACTTTCAGCCTATTTGTATCTGTAGGTCTAAGGCATGTCTCTTGTAAATAGCATATAGTTGGATCATGTGTCATGGATTAAATTCTGTCCCCCAAAAATATGTGTCAACTTGGTTAGGCCATGTTTTCCAGTATTCTGTGACTGTCCACCATTTTGTCATATGATGAGATTTTCCTATGTGTTATAAATCCTATCACTATGATGTTAATAAGATGGATTAGAGGCAGTTATATTGATGAGATCTACAAGATTAGTTAGTGTCTTAAGCCAATCTTTTTTGAGATATAAAAGACAGAAGCATGCAGAGAGACTTGGGGGACCTCATACCACCAAGAAAGCAGTGGCAGGAGCAGAGCACATCCTTTGGACCAGGGGTTACTGCACAAAGAAACTTCTAGTTCAGGGGAAGATTGATGAAAAGAACATTCCTTCAGAGTCAACACAAAAACCCTTCCCCTGGAGCTTAAGCCCTGAATTTGGACTTCTAGCCAACTAGACTGTGAGAAAATAAATTTCTCTTTATTAAAGCCATCCATTTGTGATATTTCTGTTATAGCAGCACTAGATGACTAAGACATAATGTTTTTTTAATCCGTTTTGCCACTCTATGCCATTTGATTGCTGTACCTAGTCCGTTTAAATTCACTATAATTACCAATGAGAACTTAATTACTTCTGTCATTTTTTTTGTTTGGTTTTTGTGTGACTTAAGCCTTCTTTGGATTTTTCCTTTACTATCCTTTGCTTTGGAAACCACGGTGGTGTAGTGGTTAAGTGCTATGGCTGCTAACCAAAGGGCTGGCAGTTCGAATCCACCAGGCCCTCCTTGGAAACTCTAAGGGCAGTTCTACTCTGTCCTATAGGGTCGCTATGAGTCGGAATTGACTCATCAGCACTGGGTTTGGTTTTGTTGGGATCCTTTGCTTTTGGGTTTTGTTGGGATCCTTTGCTTTTGTGTTTGGTTGGTCTATTGTAGTAGGCCATTTTATTTCCCTTCTTTTTTTCTTTTTGTGTGTATTTTTTTAGATATTTTCTTAGTGGTTACCATGAATGTTACATTTAACAGCTTATATTTATAACATCCTAGGGTAAGTTGGTACCAACTCAACTTCAGTAACAAACAAGATGTTCTATACCTATACAATTCCTCCCCTAGCCTTTTTTTGTTGCTGTTATCACTAATTACTGACACTTGTCTGTCAGTTGGATGTACGGTGGTGGCTTGTGCATTGCTGTGATACTGGAAGCTATGCCACTGGTATTCAAATATTCAAATACCAGCAGGGTCACAGACTAGGAAAAAGGAACTGGCAGTCTACTTCTGAAAAAAATTAGCCAGTGAAAAGTTTATGAATAGCAGCAGAACATTGTCTGATTTAGTGCCAGAAGATGAGACCCTCAGGTTGGAAGACACACAAAATACGACTGGGGGAGAGCTACCTCCTCAAAGTAGAGTGGAACTTAACAAAGTGGGTGGAGTCAAGCTTTTGAGATCGTCACTTGCTGATGTGGCATGACTCAAAATGAGAAGAAACAGCTGCAAGCACCCATTAATAATTGGAACACAGGAGGGGTGGAGCCAAGATGGCAGAATAGACAAATGCTTCCAACGAGCCCTCTTTACAACAAAGACCTGAAAAAACAACTGAAATGAGTATATTTGTGACAAGCTGGGAGCCCTGAGCTTCAAAGGCAAGCTTAGAAAATGAACTGAGGGACAGGGGGAGGAAGAGACCTTTCAGAACTGGAGAGGAGTTACTGGACCTGAATCACGGGAAGCTCTCAGGCACCCTTCTGGAAGTGGCAGTGGTGGACTGGAACTAGCATTCAGCCTCAGTTTCCTCGGGAAGAAGCAACTAGCCACACAGCCTACTCACACCTCCGGAACCTGAGAAGAATGGCGCTCTTGACAAAAGCCAAATATTTTCATATATTTTACTGTGACCCTCTACCCCCAAGCTGGCTTCAGTGGCTGAATTCCCTGGGCCTGAGATAGGCCCTGTTGAGCACCTAGAGCCATCCTCCTGGCCTTGAAGAAGCAAAAAAAATTGCATTTGAGGAAAAAGATAATTTGCCAGCTCCACTAACCAGCAGAGCTCAGGACAGAAGTGGCTCTTGTCCAGGCATAAATAGGCTGTGGACTCTGATCACCTTTCTATTCTGCATGGACCTCTGTGGGCCTACTTCAGGGAATAAGCCCTTGTTGGCAGACTCCAACCATTTCAGCTGTGTGGTGGAGAGGTGGGTGTTGGATGTTTGATGTTGCTTTGCCTGTTAAACAACATCCTCACCTACCCACATCAGGGACCTAAAAGGACTGGTAGCTCCACTCAGGTCACCCAGCCACCCACGACAGGGGTCCAAGGATAACTGGCACCTCCCAGTCCTTACAACCAAAAACTTTGGGTGCCCATGGTCCCTCTGCAGAAGCCACCCACCTGCACACTGTACAGAGCAAGGACACACAATCCTCAGAGACACTCAGGGGTCGACTCTCAGCCCCCTGCCTTGTTCAGAGTGTGACCCCCTGCTGCAATCAGACACTGGTATATACGCCAATCACCCCTGCCCCTCTAAGACTGTACGGCAGAGCCTATACCACACACTTGATGATCAGCTACCTGGAAACCTGAGCTGAATTCATACAAGAAAACTGAATGGGCTCCTAGACTGATATACCTCATAACAGCTGTAGCCATCCGGGGACAGGACATCAGAGGTCCAAAGGTGAAAATAATCAAGCTAGCTCACTCAAGCAACCCATCTGGGTATATCA
This sequence comes from Loxodonta africana, assembly GCF_030014295.1. Classification (NCBI taxonomy): domain Eukaryota; kingdom Metazoa; phylum Chordata; class Mammalia; order Proboscidea; family Elephantidae; genus Loxodonta; species Loxodonta africana. The sequence continues at coordinate 4,580,074 of NC_087365.1, read as the reverse complement.
AAACAAAACAAACCAAGAAGCTATGACACAGTAAGCAAGCATAAACTAATATAGTAAGTTATAGGTGGCTCAGAGAAAAAAGTCAATATCAAGTCACCAAAAGAAACAGACCACAATAACCTCAACAAGCTCTCAAAACAAAGGATCCAGGGATCTTTTAGATGAAAGTGCATTCCTGGAATTACCAGAGGCAGAATACAAAAGATTAATGTACAGAACCCTTCAAGACATCAGGAAGAAAATGAGGCAATATGCAGAACAAGCCAAGGAACACACAGATAAAGCAATTGAGGAAATTAAAGATTATTCAGGGACATAATGAAAAATTTCATAAGCTGGAAAAATCCATAGGCAGACAGCAATCAGAAATTCAGAAGATTAACAATAAAATTACAGAAGTAGACAGCTCAAAAGAAAGTCAGAAGAGCAGAATTTAGCAAGTAGAAGCTAGAATTTTGGAATTCAAAGATAAATCAAGTGGCACTAATATATTTGAAGAAAAATTAAATGAAAGAATTTTTTTAAAAATGAAGAAAACTTAAGAATCATGTGGGACTCTATCAAGAGAAATAACCTATGAGTGATTGGAGTACCAGAACAGGGAGGGATAACAGAAAATAGAGAGAGAATTATTGAAGATTTGTTGACAGAAAATTTCCCTGATATCGTGAAAGATGAGAAGATAGATATCCAAGATACTCATGCAACTCCACATAAGGTAGATCTTAAAAGGAAGTCACCAAGACATATTATAATCAAACTTGCCAAAACCAAAGATAAAGAATTTTAAGAGCAGCTGGGATAAACAAAAAGTCTCCTACAAAGGAGAGCCAATAAGAATAAGCTCGGACTACTCGACAGACACCATGCAGGCAAGAAGGCAATGGGATGACATATTTTAAAAAATTGAAAGAAAAAAATTGCCAGCCAAGAATCATATGCCCATCAAAACTGTAACTTAAATATGAAGGTGAAATTAGGACCTTTCCAGATAAACACAAGTTGAGGGAATTCGTAAAAACCAAACCAAAACTACAGGAAATACTAAAGGGAGTTCCTTGGTTAGAAGATCAATAATATCAGGTATCAACCCAAGACAAGAACACTGGGCAGAGCAATCAGAAGTCAACCCAGACAGGGAAATCAAAAAAACAAAGCAAGATTATAAAAAAAAAGCTAAAAACAGGGTAACAGCAATGGTATTGTATAAAAGAAGACAACATTAAAGCGATAAAGAGGGACTGAAAAATTTTTTTTTTTTTATTTAAGAAATGTAGTTATAGATCTTCCTCCCATACGGAGAGGAAGATACAGCGATACAAAGAAATAAAAGTTAGGTCTAAATTTTAGAAAAATAGGGGAAAATAATAAGGTAACCACAAAGGAGACAAACTATTCTACTCATCAAAATAAAATACAAGAAAAAAAATAGAGACTAAGCAGAAACAAAATCAACAGCAACGAATAAGAGGAAACAACAATATGTAAAGACAATCTACTTAGCACATAAAATTAAGTGGAAAAAGAAACAGTCAACAACACACAAAAAAAGACATCAAAATCATAGCACTAAATTCATACCTATCCATAATTATGCTGAATAAATGTACTAAATGCACCAATAAAGAGACAGAGAGTGACAGAATAGATTAAAAAACACAATCCGTCTATATGCTACCTACAAGAGACACAACTTAGACTTAGAGACACAAACAAACTAAAACTCAAAGGATGGAAAAAACATGTAAAGCAAACAACAATCAAAAAAAGCAGGATTAGCAATATTAATTTCTGACAAAATAGACTTTAAAGTTAAATCCATCATAAAGGACAAGGAAGGACACTATGAAACAATTAAAGGGACAATATACCAAGACGATATAACCATATTAAATATTTATGCACCCAATGACAGGGCTGCAAGATACATAAAACAAACTCTATCAGCATTGAAAAGTGAGATAGACAGCTCCAAAATAATAGTAGGAGACTTCAACACACCACTTTCGGTGAAGGACAGAACATCCTGAAAGAAGCTCAATAAAGACATGGAAAATCTAAATGCCACAATCAACCAACTTGACCTCATAGACATATACAGAACACTCCATCCAACAGTGACCAAGTATACTTTCTTTTCTAGTGCACAAGGAACATTCACTAGAATAGACCACATATTAGGTCATAAAACAAGGCTTAGCAGAATCTAAAACATTGAAACATTACAAAGCATCTTCTCTGACCATAAGGCCATAAAAGTGGAAATGAATAACAGAAAAAGTAGGGGAAAAAATCAAACACTTGGAAACTGAACAATACCCTGCTCAAAAGAGACTGGATTATAGAAAACATTAAGGATGGAGTAAAGAAATTTATAGAATCCAATGAGAATGAAAACACTTCCTATCAGAACCTTTGGGACACAGTGAAAGCAGTGCTCAGAGGTCAATTTATATCAATCAGTGCACACATCCAAAAAGAAGAAAGGGCCAAAATCAAAGAATTATCCCTACAACTTGAACAAATAGAAAGAGAGCAACAAAAGAAACCCCCAAGCACCTGAAGAAAACAAATAATAAAAATTAGAATAGAACTACATGAAATAGAAGACAGAAAAAAAAATTGAAAGATTTAACAAGACCAAAAGCTGGTTCTTTGAAAAATCAAACAAATTGATAAAACACTGGCCAAACCAACAAAAGAAAAAACAGGAGAGGAAGCAAATAACCCCAATAAGAAATGAGATGGGCGATACTACAACAGATCCAACTGAAATTAAAAGAATCATATCAGATTACTTTGAAAAATTGTACTCTAACAAATTTGAAAACCTAGAAGAAATGGACGATTTCCTGGAAACACACTACCTACCTAAACTAACACAAACAGAGGTAGAACAACTAAATAGACCCATAACAGGAGAAGAGATTGAAAACGTAATCAAATAACACCCAAGAAAAAACAGCCCTGGACACGACGGCTTCACTGCAGAGTTCTACCAAAGTTTCAGAGAAGAATTAACACCACTACTACTAAAGGTATTTCAGAGCATAGAAAAGGACAGAATATTCCCAAACTCATCCTACAAAGCCAGCATATCACTGATACCAAAACCAGGTAAAGACATCACAAAAAAAGAAAATTACAGACCTATATCCCTCATGAACTCAGATGCAAAAATCCTCAGCAAAATTCTAACCAATAGAATTCAACAACATATCAAAAAAATAACTTACCATGACCAAGTGGGATTCATACCAGATATGCAGGAATGTTTCAACATTAGAAATACAATTAATGTAATCCATCACATAAATAAAACAAAAGACAAAAATCACATGATTTTATCAATTGATTCAGAAAAGGCATTCGACAAAGTTCAACACCCATTCATGATTAAAAAAAACTCTCAGCAAAATAGGAATAGGATGAAAATTCCTCGACATAATAAATGGCATTTATACAAAGCCAACAGCCAACACCACCCTAATGGAGAGAGCCTGAAAGCATTTCCCTTGAGAACAGGAACCAGACATGGATGCCCTTTATCAATGCTCTTATTCAACATTGTGCTGGAGGTCCTAGCCAGAGCGATTAGGCTAGACAAAGAAATAAAAGGCATCTGGATTGGCAAGGAAGAAGTAAAATTATCTGTATTTGAAGACAACATGATCTTATACACAGAAAACCCTAAGGAATCCTCCAGAAAACTACCAAAACTAATAGAAGAGTTCAGCTGAGTATCAAGTTACATAGTAAACATACAAAAATCAGTTGGATTCCTCTACACCAATAAAAAGAACATCGAAGAGGAAATCACCAACTCAATACCATTTACAGTAGCCCCCAAGAAGGTAAAATACTTAGGAATAAATCTTACCAGAGATGTAAAAGACTTATACAAAGAAAACTACAATACACTTCTGCAAGAAACCAAAAGAGACTTAGATAAGTGCAAGAACATACCTTGCTCATGGATGGGAAGGCTTAACATTATAAAAATGTCTATTCTACCAAAAGCGGTCTATAGATAAAATGCAATTCTGATCCAAATTCCAACGACATTTTTTAATGAGTTGGAGAAACAAATCACCAAGTTCATATGGAAGGGAAAGAGGCCTCGAATAAGTAAAGCATTACTGAAAAAGAATAACAAGTGGGAGGCCTTACTCTGCCTGATTTTAGAACCTATTACACTGCCACAGTAGTCAAAACAGCCTGGTACTGGTACAACAATAGATAATGTAGACCCACGGAACAGAATTGAGAATCCAGACATAAATCCATCCACATATGAGAAGCTGATATTTGATGAAGGCCCCAAAACAGTTAAATGGGGGGAAGACAGCCTTTTTAACAAACGCTGCTGGCATAACTGGATATCCATCTGCAGAAAAATGAAACAAGACCCATACCTCACATCATGCACAAAAATGAGCTCAAAATGGATCAAAGACCTAAATATAAAATACAAAACGTTAAAGATCGTGGAAGAAAAAATAGAGACAAAGCTAGGGGCCCTAATACATGGCATAAACAGTATACAAAACATTATTAAGAATGCAGAAGAAAATCTAGATAACTGGAAGTTCCTAAAAATCAAACACCTATGCTCATCCAAAGACTTCACCAAAAGAGTAAAAAGTTTACCTACAGACTGGGAAAAAGTTTTTACCTATGACATTTCTGATCAGCGCCTGATCTCTAAAATCTACATGATACTGCAAAAACTCAACTACAAAAAGACAAATAACCCAATTAAAAAATGGGCAAAAAATATGAACAGACACTTCACTGAAGAAGACATTCAGGTAGCTAACAGATACATGAGGAAATGGTCACAATCATTAGCCATTAGAGAAATGCAAATAAAAACTACAATGAGATGTCATCTCACTTTAACGAGGCTGGCATTAATCCAAAAAACACAAAGCAATAAATGTTGGAGAGGCTGTGAAGAGACTGCAACATTTATACACTGCTGGTGGGAATGTAAAATGGTACAGCCACTTTGGAAGTCGATTTGGTGCTTCCATAAAAAGCTAGAAATAGAACTACCATACAATCCAGAAATCCCACTCCTTGGAATACATCATAGAGAACTAAGAGCCTTTTCACTAACAGATATATGCCCACCCATGTTCATTTCAGCACTGTTTACAATAGCAAAAAGGTGAAAGCAACCAAGGTGCCCATTAATGGATGTATGGATAAATAAATTATGGTATATTCACACAATGGAATACTACGCATTGATAAAGAACAGTGATGAATCTGTGAAACATTTCATAACATGGAGGAACCTGGAAGGCATCATGCTCAATGAAATGAGTCAGTTGCAAATGAACAAATACTGTATCAGAACACTATTATAAGAACTTGAGAAATAGTTTAAACTGAGAAGGAAACATTCTTTTGTAGTTACGAGATGGCGGAGGGAGGGAGGGTGGGAGAGTGGTATTCACTAATTAGAGAGTAGATAAGAACTACTTTAGGTGAAGGGAAAGGCAAAGCACAATGCAGGGGAGGTCAGCATAACTGGGCTAAACCAAAAGCAAAGAAGTTTCCTGAATAAACTGAATGCTTCAAAGGCCAGCATAGAAGGAGTAGGGGGTTGCAGACCATGGTTTCAGAACACATGTAAGTCAATTGGCATAATAAAATCTATTAAGAAAACATCCTGCATTCCACTTTGAAGAGTGGCATTTGGGGTCTTAAATGCTAGCAAGGGGCCATCTAAGACGAGTCAATGAGTCTCAACCTACCTGGATCAAAGGAGAATGAAGAACACCAAGGACACGGGGTAATTATGAGCCCAAGAGACAGAAAGGGCCACATGAACCGGAGACTACATCATCCTGAGACCAGAAGAGCTAGATGGTGCCTGGCTACAACTGATGACTGCCCTGACAGGGAACACAACGGAGAACCCCTGAGGGATTAAGAGAGCATTGGGATGTAGACCCCAAATTCTCATAAAAAGACCAAGACTTAATGGTCTGCCTGAGACTAGAAGGACTGTGGTGGTCATGGCCTCCACACCTTCTGTTGTACCAGGACAGGAACAATTCCCGAAGCCAACTCTTCAGACAGGGATTGGATGGACAATGGGTTGGAGAGGGATGCCGGTGAGGAGTGAGCTTCTTGGATCAGGTGGATGCTTGAGACTATGTTGGCATCTCTTGCCTGGAGGGGAGATGAGAAGGTAGAGGGGGTTAGAAGCTGGTGAAACAGACACAAAAAGAGAGAGTAGAGGGAGGGAGCAGACTGTCTCATTAGGGGGAGAGTAATTTGGAGTATGTAGCAAGAGGTATGTAAGTTTTTGTGTGAGAGACTGACGATTTGTAAACTTTTACTTAAAGCACAATAAAAATTATAAAAGAAATAATTGGAACATAGAATGTACAGAGTGTGAATCTAGGAAAATTGGAAAAAGTCAAAAATGAAATGGAACACATAAAGTTTGATATCCTAGGTACTAGTGGGCTGAAATGGACAGATATTGGTGATTTTGACTGAGAGAATCATATGCCAGGAATGACAAACTGAAGAGGAATGATGTTGCATTCATTTTAAAACAGAACATTTCCAGATCAATTCTGAAGTACAAAGCTGTCAGTGATAGGATAATATCCATACGCCTACAAGGAAGACCAGTTAATACGACTAGTATTCAAATTTACACACCAAGCACTGAGGCCAAAGATGAAGAAATTGAAGATTTTTACCAACTTCTGCTGTCCAAAATTGATCAAACATGCAATCAAAATGCATTGATAATTACTGGTGATTGGAATGCAAAAGTTGGAAACAAAGAAGAAGGACTGGTATTTGGAAAATGTGGCCTTGGTGGTAGAAATGATGCCAAAGATCCCATGATAGAATTTTGCAAGATCAATGACTTATTCTTTGCCAATAACTTTTTCCAACAACATTAGTGGCGACTGTACATGTAGACCTCACTGAATGGAATACACAGGAATGAAATTGACTACATTTGTGGAAAGAGATGATGGAGAAGCTCAATATCATTGGTCAAAACAAGGCCAAGGGCCAACTGAGGAACAGACCATCAATTGCTCATATGCAAGTTCAATGTGAAGCTGGAGAAAATTAAAAGAAGTCCATGAGAGCCAAATTACAACCTTGAGTATATCTCATTTGAATTTAGATGCCATCTCAAAAATAGATGGGACACATAGAACACTAATTTCTAAAGACCAATAAAGTTGTGTGATGACATCAAGAACATTGTATATAAAGAAAACAAAACATCATTAAAAATACAGGAAAGGAAGAAAAGACCAAAATGGATGTCAGAAGAGACTCTGAAACTTGCTCATGAACATAGAGTAGCTAAAGCAAATGGAAAAAATGGCGAAGGAAAACAGCTGAACAGGAGATTTCAAAGGGTGGCTCAAGAAGATAATATAAAGTATTATAGCAAAATGTGCAAACACTTGGAGTTAGAAAACCAAAGGGGAAGAACATGCTCAGCATTTCTCAGGCTGAAAGAGCTGAAGAGAAAATTCAAGTCTTAAGTTCCAATATTGAAGGATTCTATGGGCAAAGTATTGAACAAGGCAGGAAGCATCAAAAGAAGAGGGAAGAAATAAACAGAGTCACAGCACAACAAAGAATTGGTGGACATTCTACCATTTCAGGCGGTAGCATATAATCAAGAACTAATGGTACTGAAGGAAGAAGTCTAAGCTGCACTGAAGGCATTAGCGAAAAATGAAGCTCCAGGAACTGAAAAATATTAATTGAGATGTTTCAATAAACAGAAGCAACACTGGAATCACTTGCTCATCTATGCCAAGAAAATGTGGACGACAGCTATCTGACTAATCGACTGGAAGAGATCTATATTTGTACTCATTCCCAAGAAAAGTGATCCAACAGAATGTAGAAATTATTGAACAATATCACTGATATCACATGCAAGTAATATTTTTCTGAAAATAATTAAAAAACGTTGCAGCAGTACATCAACAGGGAACTGCCAGACATTCAAGCCAGATTCCGAAGAGGATATGGAGTGAGGGAGATCATTGCTGATGTAAGATGGATACTGGCTGAAAGCAGAGAATACCAGAAAGATGTTTACCTGTGTTTTATTGACTATGCAAAGGTTTTGATTGTGTGGATCGTAACACATTATGGATAACTTTGCGAAGAACTGGTATTCTAGAACACTGAATTGTGCTGGAAATTCTGGTAGCTTAGTGGTTAAGTGCTACAGCTGCTAACCAAAAGGTTTGCAGTTCAAATCCACCAGGTGCTCCTTGGAAACTCTATGGGGAAATTCTACTCTGTCCTATAGGGTCACTATGAGTCGGAATTGACTCAACAGCAACAAGTTTGGCTTTTGGTTTATAATTGTACTACAAGGAACTTATACATAGACCCGAGAGGCAGTCATTTGAACAGAGCAAGGGGATCCTTTGTGGTTTAAAATCAGGAATGATAAGTGTAGAGTTGTATTCTTTCACCATTCTTATTCAGTCTGTATGCCGAGCAAATTATCCAAGAAGCTGGACTATATGAAGAAGAACGGGGCATCAGGATTGAAAGAAGACTCATTAATAATATGCAGATGATGCAACCTTGCTTGCTGAAAATGAAGAGGACTTGAAGCACTTACTGATGAATATCCAAGACTACAGCCTTCAGTATGGATTACACCTTAGCATAAAGAAAGCAAGAATCCTCACAACTGGACCAGTAAAAAAAGTCATAATAAATGGAGAAAGTATTGTAGTTGTCAAGAATTTCGTTTTACTTGGATCTGCAATCAATGCCTATGGAAGCAGAAGTCAAGAAATCAATTGATGTATTGCATCTGTGTCTGTCAGCTTGTTGTACTGTGGGGGCTTGTGTGTTGCTGTGATGCTGGAAGCTATGCAACTGGTATTCAAATACCAGCAGAGTCACCCATGGAGGAGAGGTTTCAGCTGAGCTTCCAGGCTAAGACAGATTAGGAAGAAGGACCCGCCAGTCTACTTCTGAAAAGTATTAGCCAGTGAAAACCTTATGAATAGCAGCGGAACATTGTCTGATATAGTGCTGGAAGATGAGCCCCCCAGGTTGGAAGGCACTCAAAAGATGACTGGGGAAGAGCTGCCTCCTCAAAGTAGAGTCGACCTTAATGACATGGATGAAGTAAAGCTTTCAGGACCTTCGTTTGCTGATGTGGCATGACTCAGAATGAGAAGAAACAACTGCAAACATCCGTTAATAATTGGAACCTGGAATGTATGAAGTATGAATCTAGGAAAATTGGAAATTGTCAAAAATGAAATACATAAACATTGATATCCAAGGCATTAGTGAGCTGAAATGGACTGGTACTGGCCATTTTGGATCGGACAATCATGTAGTCTACTATGCCAGGAATGACAACTCAAAGAGGAATGGTGTTGCATTCAAAAAGAACATTTCAAGATCTATCCTGAAGTACAATGCTGTCAGTGATAGGATAATATCCATACGCCTACAAGGAAGACCAGTTAATACGACTATTATTCAAATTTACACACCAACCATTAGGGCCAAAGATGAAGAAATGGAAGATTTTTATCAGCTGCCACAGTCTGAAATTGATTGAACATGCAATCAAAATGCATTGATAATTACTGGCGATTGGAATGAGAAAGTTGGAAACAAAGAAGACAGATCAGTAGTTGGAAAATATGACCTTGGTGATAGAAACAATGCCGGAGATCGAAAGAGAGTTTTGCAATACCAGCGACTTCTCCATTGTTAATACCTTCTTTCACCAACATAAATGGCAAATATACAGACAGACCTCGCCACATGGAACACACAGAAATCAAATTGACTACATCTGTGGAAAGAGACGATGGAAAAGCTCAACATCATCAGTCAGAACAAGGCCAGGGGCCAATTGGGGAACAGACCATCAATTGCTCATATGCAAGTTCAAGCTGAAAATGAAGAAAATCGGAGCAAGTCCACGAGAGCCAAAATATGACCTTGAGTATATTCCACATGAATTTAGAGACCATCTGAAGAATAGGTTTGACGCATTGAACACTAGTGACCGAAAACCAGACGAGTTGTGGAATGACATCAAGGACATCATCCATGAAGAAAGCAAGAGGTCACTGAAAAGACAGAAAAGAAAGAAAAGACCAAGATGGATGTTAGAGGAGACTCTGAAACTTGCTCTTGAGCACAAAGCAGCTAAAGCAAAAGGAAAAATTGAAGAAGTAAAAGAACTGAACAGAAGATTTCAAAGGGTGGCTCGAGAAGACAAAGTAAAGTATTATAATGATATGTGCAAAGAGTTAGAGATGGAAAACCAAAAGGAAAGAACAGGCTTGCTGTTTCTCAAGCTGAAAGAACTGAAGAAAAAATTCAAGCCTCGAGTTGCAATAGTGAAGGATTCCATGGGAAAAATATTAAATGATACAGGAAGCATCAAAAGAAGATGGAAGGAACATACAGAGTCATTATACCAAAAAAGAATTAGTCGATATTCAATCATTTCAAGAGGTGGCATATGATCAGGAACATTTGGTACTGAAGGAAGAAGTCCAAGCTGCTCTGAAGGAATTGGTGAAAAACAAGGCTCCAGGAATGGATGGAATATCAATTGAGATGTTTCAACAAAGAGATGCAGCGCTGGAGGTGCTCACTCATCTATGCCAAGAAATATGCAAGACAGCTTCCTGGCCAACTGATTGGAAGAGATCCATATTTACACCTATTCCCAAGAAAGGTGATCCAATCGAATGTGGAAATTATAGAACAGTATCATTAATACCGCACGGAAGCAATATTTTGCTGAAGATCATTCAAAAACATCTGCAGCAGTAAATTGATGGGAAACTGCCAGAAATTCAGGCCGGTTTCAGAAGAGGACATGGAACCAGGGATATCATCGCTGATATCAGATGGATCCTGGCTGAAAGCAGAGAATACCAGAAGGATGTTTACCTGTGTTTTATTGACTATGCAAAGGCATTCGACTGTGTGGATCATAACAAACTATGGATCACATTGTGAAGAATGGGAATTCCAGAACACTTAATTGTGCCCATGAAAAACCTTTAAATAGATCAAGAGGCAGTTGTTCGGACAGAACAAGGGGATACTGATTGGTTTAAAATCAAGAAAAGTGTGCGTCAGGGTTGTATTGTTTCACCATACCTATTTAATCTGTATGCTGAACAAATAATATGAGAAGCTGGACTATATGAAGAAGAACGGGACATCAAGATTGGAGGGACACTCATTAACAACCTGCGTTATGCAGATGACACAACCTTGCTTGCTGAAAGTGAAGAGGACTTGAAGCACTTACTAATAAAGATCAGTATAGATTACACCTCAGCATAAAGAAAACAAAAGTCCTCACAACTGGACCAATGAGCAACATCACGATAAATGGAGAAAAGACTGAAGTTGTCAAGGATTTCATTTTACTTGGATCCACAATCAACAGCCATGGAAGCAGCAGTCAAGAAATCAAAAGATGCATTGCATTGGGCCAATCTGCTGCAAAGGACCTCTTCAAAATGTTGAAGAGCAAAGATGTCACCCTGAAGACTAAGGTGCACCTGACCCAAGCCATGGTATTTTCAATTGCATCATATGCATGTGAAAGCTGGACCTGGACCATGAATAAGGAAGACCGAAGAAGAGTTGACACCTTTGAATTGTGGCGTTGGCGAAGAATATTGAATATAACATGGACTGCCAAAAGAACGAAAGAATCTGTCTTGGAAGAAGTGCAGCCAGAATGCTCCTTAAAGGCAAGGATGGCGAGACTGCATCTTACATACTTTGGACATGTTGTCAGGAGGGATCAGTCCCTGGAGAAGGACATCATGCTGGGCAGAGTACCGGGTCAGCGGAAAAGAGGAAGACCCTCAACGAGGTGGATTGACACAGTGGCTGCAACAATGAGCTCAAGCATAACAACGATTGTAAGGATGGCTCAGGACCGGACAGTGTTTCATTCTGTTGTGCATAGGGTCGCTATGAGTCGGAACCGACTCGACGGCACCTAACAGCAACAACACCATTCGGCAAATCTGCTGCAAAAGATCTCTTTAAAGAGTTTAAAAGCAAAGATGTCACCTTGAAGACTAATGTGTGTCTGACCGAAACTGTGATATTTTCAATTGTCTCATATGCATACGAAAGCTGGAAAATGAATAAGGAAGACGGAAGAAGAATTGATGCATTTGAATTATGATGTTGGTGAAAAATATTAAATATTCCAGAAGAATGATCAAATCTGCCTGGAAGAAGTGCAGCCAGAATGCTCCTTAGAAGCAGGATAGTGAGACTTCTTCTCAAACACTCTGGACATGTTATCAGGAGAAACCAGTCCTTGGAGAAGGACATCATGTTTAGTAAAGCAGAGGATCAGCGAAAAGAGGAAGTCACTCAGCAAGGTGGATTGACACAGTGGCTGTAACATGGGCTCAAACAGCAATGATTGTGAGTATAGTGCAGGACCAGGCAGTGTTTTATTCTGTTGGACAGAGGGCTGCTATTAGTCAGAACTGTCTTGATGGCATCACAAAAGCAGTTATGCCTTTATATTTTGTGATCTGTAACATAATTTTATCTTTTCTTTTTGTACATTTGTCATTAAAAACATGAAGGTCCCTGAGCGCCCTGCTAGCTCAGAACTGAAGCCATTCCACCTTCAGCCAAAGATTAGACAGGCCTAAAAAATAAACAATAACACATGTAAGGAATGTGCTTCTTAGTGCAATCAAGCATGGGGGACCAAATGGTCAACACCTGACCATTAGCAAAGATACGAAGGCAAGAAGATAGAAAAACTGGACAAATGGAAAAGGGGAACTTGGGACCTAAAGGGAAAGGGGGAGTGTGCTGACACATTGTGGGGATTGCAACCAATGTCACAAAATGATTTGTGTATAAATTTTTACATGAGAACTTAATTTGGGCCATAAACTTTCATCTAAAACAAAATAAACGATGAAGTTCAAAACAATTACTATTATCAATCATGAATACCTTATTACTAGCCCTTATGCTTGTCCAGCTTTGCTTTTTAATGCTTTAAAGAGATCTTTTGAAGCAGGTCTGCCCAATGCAATACGTTGATTGATTTCTTGATTGCTGCTTCCAAGAGCATTGATTGTGGATCCGAGTAAAATGAAATTCTTAACCACTTCAATATTTCCTCCATTTATCATGATGTTTTTTATTGGTCCAGTTGTGAGGATTTTTGTTTTCTTCATGTTAAGGTGTAATACATACTGAAGGCTGTAGTCTTTGATCTTCATTAGTAAGTGCTTCAAGTCTTCTTCATGCTTGGTAAAGCAGAAGGTAGCAAAAAGTGAAAGACCTGGAACAAAATGGATTGACATAGTGACTGCAACAATGTGCTCAAACATAGCTATGAATGTGAGGATGACACTGAACAGGGCAGCATTTGATTCTGTTGTACATAGGAACACTATTAGTGGGAAACTACTTGAGGGAACCTAAAAACAACAACATATTTATCCATGCAATTCCCTTTACTGGAGACATTTATTTTTACCTATGACTTTGAATTACTTTCTAGTGTTTTTTTTCCTTCCATCTGCAGAATTCCCTTAGTGTTCTTTGCGGGGTCAGACTATTGTATATGACCTCTCTGAGCTTCTGTTTGCCTGGGGATGTTTTAATTTCCCTGTCATTCTTGAAGGACAGGTTCACTGGATATTGTATTCTTAGTTGATAATTATAGCTTTTTTGTTTGTTTGCTTGTCTTTTCTTTCAGCAATTTAAATATATCATTCCATTGCCCTGGCCTCCAATGTTTCTGAGGAGGAATTGGCACTTAATCTTATTGAGAATGCTTTGTGACTGTTTGCTTCTCTCTCACTGCTCTCAGAATTCTCCCTTTACCCTTACTTTTTGACAACCTGACTATGATGTGCCTTGATGTAGGTCTCTTTGAGTATATCCTGCTTGGAATTCTTTGAGCTTCTTGAATTTGAAGATTCATGTCCTTCATCAGACTGAGGACATTTTGTGTCATTATTTCTTCAAATATTCTTTCTGTTCCTTTCTCTTCTCATCTCATTATGGGATTCTCATAGCACATATATTAGGTCTCTTAATGTTTTCTCGTAATTTCATTAAACCATGCTCAGCCTTCTTGAGTCTCCATTCTTGTCACTCTTCAGTCTCTGTAATTCCAACTATTTTATCCTCTAATTCGTTGATTCTTCTGCCTGATTAATTCTGTTGTTAAATACTTCCGTTGTGTTTATCATTTTAGTTATTGTCCTTTCAATTGCCATATTTTTGTTTAGTTTTTTAAAATCTATTTTTTAGATATTCATTTTCTTCATGCATTGTTTTCCTTATTTCTTTTTAGACCATTATCTATGTTTTCCGTTAACTCTTTAATTATGTTTAATGTTATATTATATTCTTTTATTATTTGGTCTTCCATAGAAGCTCTTCCACTTCCTTCATAATGTTCATTTGGATGGGCCATTGTTTCTCATTTCTTTGTATGTCTTGTGATTTTTTGTTGGGGCATCAGAATTTTCTAGGGTATTAACTTTCTCAGTTCTTCCCAGTATTTGGTGTTTTTGCTCACACTTGCTTTCTGTAAAAAAAGTCTTACTTATTTGGACTTTGCTTACCAATTCCTCTCCCTCTTTGTGGTAGCTCCTTTTTCCTCCCTGGTTTAATTAGAATGCAAAAGTTCAAGATTGGGGGCCAAGATGGCTGACAAGGTAGAAGCTACCTCGGATCCCTCTTGCAACAAAGACTCGGAAAAACAAATGAATTGATCACATACATGACAATCTACGAACCCTGATCATCAAACACAGATCTAAAGAGTTGACCTGAGTGACAGAGACTGAGAACGAGCAACCATGGGGAAACAATGACTGCTTTCGGAGCCTGGAGCCAGCATCCCAGTTAGAAAACCTTGGCACTGGGCTTTGGACTGGGCACATGGGAGCTGAGCACAGCATCCTGAGATGGTGAAAACATGGGACGCAGCTCTAGCCCCCAGAAGTGACCTCGGGGGAAGCCCAGCCAGTGCACGCAGGCAGCGCAGTGATGCAGCTGACAGGAGGAGAAGTCACCAGGAGGCAGCAACTGGTTTTGGAGTGTGGAGTGCGGCGTCCCAGCTGGGGAACCTTGGTGCTGGGCTTTGGACTGGGAGTGGAGGAACTGACCATGGCTTCTGAGACAGCACAAACACACGACGCAGGCCTGACCCTCAAGGGCAATCTCAACCCAGCCAATGCACACAGGCTACACACCCCTTGGGAATCTCAGATAAAACAATCATCACCAAGCAAGATAAGTAGCTTTGTCTATATTCTGGGGTGCTACTCTCTCCTATCTATCTGATCCCTCCCCTCCCCTTCCCAGGTGGCCTCATTAACATTGGAATTTCCTGAGCCAGAGAGTGAAGTGCTCTGCGGTTTTGGGGTTTTTTTTTTTTTTTTTTTTTGGTCTTTTCCTAACCCATTCCCCTGGCCTGAGAGAAGCAGCTACAAAAAACCCAGGGACCAAAAATCCTTCCCTGACTTACCAAAATTGGACTAAAAATACAGAACCAGCTCCAGCCAAGCATATGAGATGCACAGTCTTGGGCTTTCATCCCTACAGGGAACAAGGTTGCTATTATAATGCAAAGGCAATTCTGATAGGGATCTGACTGTAATTGTTTTAGGGATTACTGGAAAGACAAGTTTCCCTGGTCTGATATCTCTGCATATTAAACAGAGCCCTCACTGACCCACAATAGGGAACTGAGGGCTGAAGCTCTCCCCAGACCACCTAGCCTCCTGCCTTAGGGGTCTGAGGAAAGTGACAACGAATCTGTAGAGGCGCTTGCATTGGGTGTCTAAGGTACAGCTGCAGAGCCCACCCACCAAAGTGCTTTACGAATGGAGACACATCTACCTCACTGGCACTTGGGGGAAGCCTGTCAGCATCCTGCCCCCCCTGGAGTGTGACCCCCTGCTGCTACTAGAATCTGGTGCACACAACTATCACCACTACTTTTCTAGGTGGATAGGTGACAGTCTGCACCACACAATTGGTGACCCAAAATCAGATTCTACTCAAGAACAGTGAATGAACTCTTAGGCTTATATATCTGGTAACAGCCCAAACCAGCTGGTAATAGGACATAAGTGATTCAAGGGATATAACAATCAAGACAGTGCAGTCTAATAGTCCATCTACATATATTGAAAGAAAACAAAACAAGATAAGACTCAGTGAGCAAATATAAAATAAATCACTACAATATCTTATAGATGGCTCAGAGACAGCAGTCGATATCAAACCACATAAAGAAGCAGACCATGATTGCTTCTACAACTCCCCAAACTAAAGAATCAAAATCTTTCCCAAATGAAGATACAATCCTGGAATTGCCAGATGCAGAATATAAAAAACTAATTTACAAAATGCTTCAAGACATCAGGGATGACCTCATAAACGAAAAAAGGCAATCTACAGAAAAAACCAAGGAACACACTGATAAAGCAGTTGAAGAAATCAAAAAGATTATTCAAGAACAAAGTGGAAAAATTAATAAGCTGCAAGAATCCATAGAGAGACAGCATTCAGAAATCCAAAAGATTAACAGTAAAATTACAGATTTAGACAACTCAATAGGAAGTCAGAGGAGAAAACTTGAGCAATTGGAATGCAGAGTGGGGGATGTGGAGGATAAGGGAACTGACACCAATATAGCTGAAAAAAAATCAGATAAAAGCATTTCAAAAAATGAAGAAACCCTAAGAATCATGTGGAATTCTATCAAGAAGATTAACTTGTGTGTGACTGGAGTTCCAGAACAGGGAGGGATAACAGAAAATACAGAGAGAATAGTTGAAGATCTGTTGGCAGAAAACTTCCCTGACATCATGAAAGACGAAATGATATCTATCCAAGATGTTCATCGAACCCCATATAAGATTGATCCAAAAAGAAAATCACCAAGACATATTATCATCGAACTTGCCAAAACCAAAGAAAAGAGAAAATTTTAAAAGAAGCCAGGGATAAAAGAAAGGTCTCCTACAAAGGAGAATCAATAAGAATAAGTTCAGACTACTCAGCAGAAACCATGCAGTCGAGAAGACAATGGGATGACATATACAGAGCACTGAAGGAGAAAAACTGCCAGTCAAGGATCATTTATCTAGCAAAACTCTCTCTCAAATATGAAGGTGAAATTAAAACATTTACAGATAAACACAAGCTTAGAGAATTGGCAAAAAACAAACCAAAGCTACAAGAAATACTAAAGGAAATTGTTTGGTCAGAAAATCAATAATATCAGATACCAGCACAACACAAGGTCACAGAACAGAACATCCTGATATCAACTCAAATAGGGAAATCACAAAAACAAATTAAGAGTAATTTTAAAAAGGAAAAAAATGCTCAAAACAGGGAATCATTGAAGTCAATACGTAAAAGATCACAACAATCAAAAAGAGGGACTAAATACAGAAGGCATAGAACTGCCACATGGAGAGGGAAACAAGGCAATATAGGACAATACAAGATAGGTTTTTTCTTAGAAAAATAGGGGTAAATATTAAGGTAACCACAAAGAGGTATAACAATTGCATAACTCAAAATAAGAACCAAGAAAAGCATAACGACTCAGCAAACATAAATTCAACTACTATGAAAATAAGGAACACACAATTTACAAAGAAAAACATCTCAGCACAAAAAAGTAAGAGGAAAAATGAAATTGTCAACAACACACACAAAAAGGTATCAAAATGACAGCACTAAACACTTATTTATCTATAATTACGCTGAACGTAAATGAACTAAATGCACTAATAAAGAGACAGAGAGCCTCAGACTGGCTAAAGAAACACAATCCATCTATATGCTGCCTACAAGAGACACAATTAGACTTAGAGCCACAAACAAACTAAAACTCAAAGGATGGAAAAAATATATCAAGCAAACAATAAGCACAGAAGAGCAGGAGTAGCAATATTAATTTCTGACAAAATAGACTGTAAAGTTAAAGCCACCACAAAGGATAAAGAAGGACACTACATAATGATAAAAGGGACAATTGACCAGGAAGATATAACCCTATTAAATATTTATGCACCCAATGACAGGGCTGCAAGATACAAAAGACAAACTAACAGAACTGAAAAGTGAGATAGACACCACTACAATTATAGTAGGAGACTTCAACACACCACTTTCGGAGAAGGACAGGACATCCAGTAAGAAGCTCAATAGAGACATGGAAGACCTAATTGCTACAATCAACCAACTTGACCTCATAGACTTATACAGAACACTCCACCCAACAGCTGCAAAGTATACTTTTTTTTTTTCTAGCACACATGAAACATTCTCTAGAATAGACCACATATTAGGTCATAAAACAAATCTTTGCAGAATCCAAAACATCGAAATATTACAAAGCATCTTCTCAGACCACAAGGCCATAAAAGTGGAAATCAATAACAGAAAAACTAGGGAAAAGAAATCAAATACTTGGAAACTGAACAATACCCTGCTCAAAAAAGACTGGGTTATAGAAGACATCAAGGAGGCAATAAAGAAATTCATAGAATGCAACGAGAATGAAAACACTTCCTATCAAAACCTCTGGGACACAGCAAAAGCAGTGCTCAGAGGCCAATTTATATCGATAAATGCACACATACAAAAAGAAGAAGAGCCAAAATCAGAGAACTGTCCCTACAACTTGAACAAATAGAAAGTGAGCAACAAAAGAATCCATCAGGCACCAGAAGAAAACAAATAATAAAAATTAGAGCTGAACTAAATGAATTAGAGAGCAGAAAGACAATTGAAAGAATTAACAAAGCCAAAACCTGGTTCTTTGAAAAAATTAACAAAATTGATAAACCATTGGCCAGACTAACTAAAGAAATATAGGAAAGGAAACAAATAATCCAAATAAGAAACGAGATGGGCCATATCACAACAGACCCAAGTGAAATTAAAAAAATCATATCAGATTATTATGAAAAATTGTACTCTAACAAATTTGCAAACCTAGAAGAAATGAATGAATTCCAGGAAAAACACTACCTACCTAAACTAACACATTCAGAAGTAGAACAACTAAATAGACCCATAACAAAAAAAGAGATTGAAACGGTAATCAAAAAACTCCCAACAAAAAAAAGCCCTGGCCCGGGCAGCTTCACTGCAGAGTTCTACCAAACTTTCAGAGAAGAATTAACACCACTACTACTAAAGTTATTTCAAAGCATAGAAAATGATGGAATGCTACCTAACTCATTCTATGAAGCCACCATCTCCCTGATACCAAAGCCAGGTAAAGACATCACAAAAAAAGAAAATTACAGACCTATATCCCTCATGAACATAGATGCAAAAATCCTCAATGAAATTCTAGCCAAGAGAATTCAACAACGTATCAAAAAATAATTTACCCTCATTGACTTATACAGAACTCTCCACCCAACTGCTGCAAAATATACTTTTTTTTCCAGCGCACATGGAACATTCTCTAGAATAGACCACATATTAGGTCATAAAACAAAGCTTTGCAGAGTCCAAAACATCGAAATATTACAAAGCATCTTCTCAGATCACAAGGCAATAAAACTAGAGATCAATAACAGAAAAACGAGGGAAAAGAAATCAAATACTTGGAAAATGAACAATACCCTCCTGAAAAAAGACTGGGTTATAGAAGACATCAAGGAGAGAATAAGGAAATTCATAGAAAGCAACGAGAATGAAAATACTTCCTATCAAAACCTCTGGGACACAGCAAAAGCAGTGCTCAGAGGCCAATTTTTATCAATAAATGCACACATACAAAAAGAAGAAAGAGCCAAAATCAGAGAACTGTCCCTACAACTTGAACAAATAGAAAGTGAGCAACAAAAGAATCCATCAGGCACCAGAAGAAAACAAATAATAAAAATTAGAGCTGAACTAAATGAATTAGAGAACAGAAAAACAATTGAAAGAATTAACAAAGCCAAAAGCTGGTTCTTTGAAAAAATTAACAAAATTGATAAACCATTGGCTAGACTGACTAAAGAAATACAGGAAAGGAAACAAATAACCCGAATAAGAAATGAGAAGGACCACATCACAACAGAACCAAATGAAATTAAAAGAATCATTTCAGATTATTATGAAAAATTGTACTCTAACAAATTTGAAAACCTAGAAGAAATGGATGAATTCCTGGAAAAACACTACCTACCTAAACTAACACATTCAGAAGTAGAACAACTAAATAGACCCATAACAAAAAAAGAGATTGAAACGGTAATCAAAAAACTCCCAACAAAAAAAAGTCCTGGCCCGGACGGCTTCACTGCAGAGTTCTACCAAATTTTCAGAGAAGAGTTAACACCACTACTACTAAAGGTATTCCAAAGCATAGAAAATGACGGAATACTACCCAACTCATTCTATGAAGCCACCATCTCCCTGATACCAAAACCAGGTAAAGACATTACAAAAAAAGAAAATTATAGACCTATATCCCTCATGAACATTGATGCAAAAATCCTCAACAAAATTCTAGCCAATAGAATCCAACGACACATCAAAAAAATAATTCACCCTGATCAAGTGGGATTTATACCAGGTATGCAAGGCTGGTTTAATATCAGAAAAACCATTAATGTAATCCATCACATAAATAAAACAAAAGACAAAAACCACATGATCTTATCAATTGATGCAGAAAAGGCATTTGACAAAGTCCAACACCCATTCATGATAAAAACTCTTACCAAAATAGGAATTGAAGGAAAATTCCTCAACATAATAAAGGGCATCTATGCAAAGCCAACAGCCAATGTCACTCTAAATGGAGAGAACCTGAAAGCATTTCCCTTGAGAACGGGAACCAGACAAGGATGCCCTTTATCACCGCTCTTATTCAACATCGTGTTGGAAGTCTTAGCCAGGGCAATCAGGCTAGACAAAGAAATAAAAGGTATCCGGATTGGCAAGGAAGAAGTAAAGTTATCACTATTTGCAGATGACATGATTATATACACAGAAAACCCTAAGGAATCCTCCAGAAAACTACTGAAACTAATAGAAGAGTTTGGCAGAGTCTCCGTTTATAAAATAAACATACAAAAATCACTTGGATTCCTCTCCATCAACAAAAAGAACACCGAAGAGGAAATAACCAAATCAATACCATTCACAATAGCCCCCAAGAAGATAAGATACTTAGGAATAAATCTTACCAAGGATGTAAAAGACCTATACAAAGAAAACTACAAAGCTCTACTACAAGAAATTCAAAAGGACATACTTAAGTGGAAAAACATACCTTGCTCATGGATAGGAAGACTTAACATAGTAAAAATGTCTATTCTACCAAAAGCCATCTATACATTTAACGCACTTCCGATCCAAATTCCAATGTCATATTTTAAGGGGATAGAGAAACAAATCACCAATTTCATATGGAACGGAAAGAAGCCCCGGATAAGCAAAGCACTACTGAAAAAGAAGAAGAAAGTGGGAGGCCTCACCTTACCTGACTTCAGAACCTATTATACAGCCACAGTAGTCAAAACAGCCTGGTATTGGTACAACAACAGACACATAGACCAATGGAACAGAATTGAGAACCCAGACATAGATCCATCCACGTATGAGCAGCTGATATTTGACAAAGGACCAGTGTCAATTAACTGGGGAAAAGATAGCCTTTTTAACAAATGGTGCTGGCATAACTGGATATCCATTTGCAAAAAAATGAAACAGGACCCATACCTCACACCATGCACAAAAACTAACTCCAAGTGGATCAAAGACCTAAACATAAAGACTAAAACGATAAAGATCATGGAAGAAAAAATTGGGACAACCCTAGGAGCCCTAATACAAGGTATAAACAGAACACAAAACATTACCAAAAATGATGAAGAGAAACCAGATAACTGGGAGCTCCTAAAAATCAAACACCTATGCTCATCTAAAGACTTCACCTAAGAGTAAAAAGACCACCTACAGACTGGGAAAGAATTTTCAGCTATGACATCTCCGACCAGCGCCTGATCTCTAAAATCTACATGATTCTGTCAAAACTCAACCACAAAAAGACAAACAACCCAATCAAGAAGTGGGCAAAGGATATGAACACACATTTCTCTAAAGAAGATATTCAGGCAGCCAACAGATACATGAGAAAATGCTCTCGATCATTAGCCATTAGAGAAATGCAAATTAAAACTACCATGAGATTCCATCTCACACCAGCAAGGCTGGCATTAATCCAAAAAACACAAAATAATAAATGTTGGAGAGGCTGTGGAGAGATTGGAACTCTCATACACTGCTGGTGGGAATGTAAAATGGTACAACCACTTTGGAAATCTATCTGGCGTTATCTTAAACAGTTAGAAATAGAACTACCATACAACCCAGAAATCCCACTCCTAGGAATATACCCTAGAGATACAAGAGCCTTCATACAAACAGATATATGCACACCCGTGTTTATTGCAGCTCTGTTTACAATAGCAAAAAGTTGGAAGCAACCAAGGTGTCCATCAACGGATGAATGGGTAAATAAATTGTGGTATATTCACACAATGGAATACTACGCATCGATAAAGAACAGTGACGAATCTCTGAAACATTTCATAACATGGAGGAACCTGGAAGGCATTATGCTGAGCGAAATGAGTCAGAGGCAAAAGGACAAATATTGTATAAGACCACTATTATAAGATCTTGAGAAATAGTAAACCTGAGAAGAACACATACTTTTGTGGTTACGAGGGGGGGAGGGAGGGAGGGTGGGAGAGGGTTTTTTATTGATTAATCAGTAGATAAGAACTGCTTTAGGTGAAGGGAAAGACAACACTCAATACATGGAAGGTCAGCTCAATTGGACTGGACCAAAAGCAAAGAAGTTTCCGGGATAAAATGAATGCTTCAAAGGTCAGCGGAGCAAGCGCGGGGGTCTGGGGAACATGGTTTGCGGGGACTTCTAAGTCAATTGGCAAAATAATTCTATTATGAAATCATTCTGCATCCCACTTTGAAATGTGGCGTCTGGGGTCTTAAATGCTAACAAGCAGCCATCTAAGATGCAGCAATTGGTCTCAACCCACCTGGGGCAAAGGAAAATGAAGAACACCAAGCCCACATGACAACTAAGAGCCCAAGAGACAGAAAGGGCCACATGAACCAGAGACCTACATCATCCTGAGACCAGAAGAACTAGTTGGTGCCCGGCCGCAATCGATGACTGCCCTGACAGGGAGCTCAGCAGAGGACCCCTGAGGGAGCAGGAGATCAGTGGGATGCAGACCCCAAATTCTCATAAGAAGACCAAACTTAATGGTCTGACTGAGACTGGAGGAATCCCGGCGGCCATGCTCCCCAGACCTTCAGTTGACACAGGACAGGAACCATCCCCGAAGACAACTCATCAGAAATGAAAGGGACTGGTCAGCGGGTGGGAGAGAGATGCTGATGAAGAGTGAGCTAATTATATCAGGTGGACACTTGAGATTGTGTTGGCAACTCTTGCCTGGAGGGGGGATGGGAGGATAGAGAGAGAGCGAAGCCGGCAAAATTGTCAAGAAAGGAGAGACTGAAAGGGCTGACTCAAGACGGGGAGAGTAAGTGGGAGTAGGGAGTGAGATGTATGTAAACTTATATGTGACAGACTGATTGGATTTGTAAACGTTCACTTGAAGCTTAATAAAAGTTATTATAAAAAAATAAAT
This sequence comes from Loxodonta africana, assembly GCF_030014295.1. Taxonomy (NCBI): domain Eukaryota; kingdom Metazoa; phylum Chordata; class Mammalia; order Proboscidea; family Elephantidae; genus Loxodonta; species Loxodonta africana. The sequence continues at coordinate 4,556,315 of NC_087365.1, read as the reverse complement.
AAATAAATAAATTACCACGACCAAGTGGGATTCATACCAGGTATGCAAGGCTGGTTTAATATTAGAAAAACCATTAATGTAATCCACCATATAAATAAAACAAAAGACAAAAACCACATGATCTTATCAATTGATGCAGAAAAGGCATTTGACAAAGTCCAACACCCATTTATGATAAAAACTCTCACCAAAATAGGAATTGAAGGAAAATTCCTCAACATAATAAAGGGCATCTATGCAAAGCCAACAGCCAACATCACTCTAAATGGAGAGAGCCTGAGAGCATTACCCTTGAGAACGGGAACCAGACAAGGATGCCCTTTATCACTCCTCTTATTCAACATTGTGCTAGAAGGCCTAGCCAGAGCAATTAGGCTAGACAAAGAAATAAAGGGCATCCGGATTGGCAAAGAGGAAGTAAAATTATCTCTATTTGCAGATGACATGATCTTATATGCAGAAAACCCCAAGGAATCCTCCAGAAAACTACTGAAACTAATAGAAGAGTTTGGCAGAGTCTCAGGTTATAAGATAAACATACAAAAATCACTTGGATTCCTCTACATTAACAAAAAGAAAATCGAAGAGGAAATCACCAAATCAATACCATTCACAGTAGCCCCCAAGAAGATAAAACACTTAGGAATAAATCTTACCAAGGATGTAAAAACCTATACAAAGAAAACTACAAAGCTCTACTACAAGAAATTCAAAAGGACATACTTAAGTGGAAAAACATACCCTGCTCATGGATAGGAAGACTTAACATAGTAAAAATGTCTATTCTACCAAAAGCCTTCTATACATACAATGCACCTCCGATCCAAATTCCAATGACATTTTTTAATGTGATGGAGAAACAAATCACCAACTTCATATGGAAGGGAAAGAAGCCTCGCATAAGTAAAGCATTATTGAAAAAAAAGAACAAAATGGGAGGCCTCACTCTACCTGATTTTAGAACATATTATAAAGCCACAGTAGTCAAAACGGCCTGGTACTGGTACGACAACAGGCACATAGACCAATGGAACAGAATTGAGAACCCAGATATAAATCCATCCACATATAAGCAGCTGATATTTGACGAAGGCCCAGTGTCAGTTAATTGGGGAAAAGATAGTCTTTTTAACAAATGGTGCTGGCATAACTGGATATCCATTTGCAAGAAAATGAAACAGGACCCATACCTCACACCACACACAAAAACTAACTCCAAGTGGATCAAAGACCTAAACATAAAGACTAAAACGATAAAGATCATGGAAGAAAAAATAGGGACAACCTTAGGAGCCCTAATACAAGGCATAAACAGAATACAAAACATTACCAAAAATGATGCAGAGAAACCAGATAACTGGGAGCTCCTAAAAATCCAACACCTATGCTCATCTAAAGACTTCACCAAAAGAGTAAAAAGACCACCTACAGACTGGGAAAAATTTTCAGCTATGACATCTCCGATCAGAGCCTGATCTCTAAAATCTATATGATTCTGTCAAAACTCAACCACAAAAAGACAAACAACCCAATCAAGAAGTGGGCAAAGGATATGAACACACACTTCACTAAAGAAGATATTCAGGCAGCTAACAGATACATGAGAAAATGCTCTCGATCATTAGCCATTAGAGAAATGCAAATTAAAACTATGATGAGATTCCATCTCACTCCAACAAGGCTGGCATTAATACAAAAAATACAAAATAATAAATGTTGGAGAGGCTGCGGAGAGATTGGAACTCTTATACACTGCTGGTGGGAATGTAAAATGATACAACCATTTTGGAAATCTATCTGGTGTTATCTTAAACAGTTAGAAATAGAACTACCATACAACCCAGAAATCCCACTCCTCGGAATATACCCTAGAGAAATAAGGGCCTTTACACGAACAGATATATGCACACCCATGTTTATTGCAGCTCCGTTTACAATAGCAAAAAGCTGGAAGCAATCAAGGTGTCCATCAACGGATGAATGGTTAAATAAATTATGGTATATTCACACAATGGAATACTACGCATCGATAAAGAACAGTGACGAATCTGTGAAACATTTCATAACATGGAGGAACCTGGAAGGCATTATGCTGAGTGAAATTAGAGGCAAAAGGACAAATATTGTGTAAGACCACTATTATAAGATCTTGAGAAATAGTATAAACTGAGAAGAACACATACTTTTGTGGTTACGAGGTGGGGAGGGAGGAAGGGTGGGAGAGGGTTATTTACTGATTAGTTAGTAGATAAGAACTACTTTAGGTGAAGGGAAGGACAATACTCTATACCGGAAGGTCAGCTCAACTGGACTGGACCAAAAGCAGTTTCCAGGATAAACTGAATGCTTCGAAGGTCAGCAGAGCAAGGGCGGGGGTTTGAGGACTATGGCTTAAGGGGACTTCCAAGTCAATTGGCAAAATAATTCTATTATGAAAACTTTCTGCATCCCACTTTGAAGTGTGGCGTCTGGGGTCTTAAGTGCTAACAAGCGGCCATCTAAGACGCATCAATTGGTCTCAACCCACCTGGATCAAAGGAGAATGAAGAACACAAAGGTCACACAATAACTATGAGCCAAAGAGACAGAAAGGGCCACATGAACCAGAGACTTATATCATCCTGAGACCAGAAGAACTAGATCGTGCCCGGCCACAACTGATGACTGCCCTGACAGGGAGCACAACAGAGAACCCCTGAGGGAGCAGGAGATCAGTGGGATGCAGACCCCAAATTCTCATAAAAAGACCAGACTTAATGGTCTGACTGAGACTAGAAGAATCCCGGCAGTCAGGGTCCCCAAACCTTCTGTTGGCCCAGGACAGGAACCATTCCTGAAGACAACTCATCAGACATGGAAGGGACTGGACAGTGTGTTGGAGAGAGATGCTGATGAAGAGTGAGCTACTTGTATCAGGTGGACACTTGAGACTGTGTTGGCATCTCCTGTCTAGAGGGGCGATGGGAGGGTAGAGAGGGTTAGAAACTGGCAAAACGGTCACGAAAGGAGAGACTGGAAGGAGGGAGCAGGCTGACTCATTAAAAAAAAAAAAATTAGGGGGAGAGTAAATGGGAGTATGTAGTAAGGTGTATATAACCGTATATGTGACAGACTGACATGATTTGTAAACTTTCACTTAAAACACAATAAAAATTATTTAAAAAAAAAGAAAGTTCAAGATCTCAGTTTTCAACTTTCAACGCCTCCCAAACATATCGGAGAACACATTGTGGTTAGTCTGTTCACCAACAGGCACAGTACTCTCTCTCTTTCTGGTTGTTACTCCCTTCCCGTTTCTGTTTCCACAACCACAATTTCAGTCAGAAAACCAACACCCAGCAAGTCCACTTGGGGCGGGCATTGCCCTCTGGCTTTGCCCAGTGCTTTCTTCCCTGTTCTGTGGAGGGCAGAGTTTCCTCTGTATCAGAAGGAAGAGGAGATGGCACTCCTCAGAAGGACCTTTGAGAGGTCTATTTTGTTGATTTCAGAGTCCCAGTGGGCCGGTGGTGGTTGGAGGAGCAGTCTCCACTTGGGTGGCCGTTTTCCTGGCCCAAACTGACCCCTTAAGAGGTCTTTCATGTTGGCTACAAAGGCCTGAGTTTTGGGGTGTGCAGGGAGGCAAGTGGAGTGTTGACTATGAAAGTGGACTCCACTGCAAGGGGCCTTCACAGCAGCTGACAGTTTCTGGGTGGCGGAGGTGCTATACCATACCATACTTGTTGCCACTGAGTCAGTTTTGACTCATAGCAACCCTGTGGAGGTGCTGGCATGCTACAAATGGACCCCTTTGGAGTTTGCACAGGAGCCGTGTGAACTTGCTGGAAGAATTTCCCCACAGGTGGGGGTTACTCCTGGGAAGTCCATTCTAAACACCAAGTACATTAGTTACCCAAGGCACCTTAGAAAAATAAATGATCCTTGGGTCTCCAGCCTTGGAATGTCATTTCCTTCATGGTATTTTTTCTAATGTGGGCCATTTTGGTCAAAGACAGTTAAAATAGGAAGCTTAAGTTTTCTCTTTATTTTAAATTAGAATTTTAAACATAAAGCTTAGGTAAAAATGGGAGTTAAAAATTTTAAATGCCAAAAGAATGAACAAATGTTAGGAGATAAACATTTTGTCTTTCATAGGAAAAGAATTCTTCATTCTATTTTACAGCCAACCATAACTCACAAAATGAACGACCCTTTCTGTTAGTGTCATGCTTTTCAAGTTCTATAAAAACCTGGTTTTGCATGAGAGGAGCTGGTGAAGCGGCCATTGTCAGCTCTGCGCCTGCTTCTGCAGCACATTGTTTTCCAGACTTCCCTGGCTTCCTCTGGAACAGGGACTCCCACTGTCTCTGAGAACACATGTCTTTCCACCCCCAGGCCAGACCACCCCCACACGGCAGGAGTCACTTTAGCTCAGGTGAGGTGGGAGAGCTTCCTTTCCAGCCTATCAGTCATTTACCTCCTACCTTCCTAGCTTCCATCATATGGAGTCCATACTTTCATTTAGTACATTTTAATCAGCTTATATTTTTATTAGTTAATGCCAATTTCATTTGGGTCCTAAATGACCGGGAGAAGCACAGTTTCATTATGCCCATTATATACACTATAGTGAAACAAACAGGTAAAACAAAGTCCTTATGCTGCATACTGACTGCTGCAGTCTTAGGGATGGATACTTGCATTATTGCTCATGAAACTGTACACCAAAAAGAGTGGCGATTATACTGTGTATTAATTAAAAAAATAAAAGTTATTATATTTTCCTTATGCTCTAGAAAAATATAGGAAAGAAGCATGTTCCCCCAAATTTTTTGGGTGCTAAGGAAAGTCACCTGGCTAAGACTTAGAGAGCTTGCCACCACAGACAGTACCAGTCTAACAAGGGAAGATAAGTGTGTGGGCTGCAGGGCTCCCTGTCCGTGTGTTGTGAAGCCAGGTCAGCAGGATGTCTGGGGCCACATAGACCCAGGAGGTCACAGAGGGAGCCAATGTCCCACAGCAGTGGCCTCTTCCTTGCCCGTGTGCCTGGGGAAGAAATGGTCCCTCTGCCTTCTACCTGTGGTTCTTTTTGAGGATCTCAGTTTTGAGGTCCTGGTTTTGGGGAAAAAATTACTTAATGGGACTCAGCACAAAGTAAGGAAATGTTAACCTTACTTGTAGATAATACTATTCATCTGATGTAACATTCACCTGGGCCTTGTTTTCTCCTAGCTATCAGAGTCTCATACCTGATGGGCTCATGAACAAAGCCAAAGCTGCAAATAGATTCCTGACGCAGGATAGACCCAAGTGGTCCCGTTCTGTGAGCACAATCTGACCACTCCGTTTGCAGGAGCATTCTTTACCTTCATCGTTGTTATTTTTGCATATGCCTAGGAAGCACTGGGCCAAACCTAATACATCACACCTGTGTTGTGGCAGCTGCTGTCTCCCCTGTCATTTGTTCCTACATGTCAAGGTGGATGGCTGCTAGCTCTGAGACTTATTTCTGGGCCCCTTGGCAAGCCGTAAACAGTGACAGGCAGGAAGTTTGTGGATAGATACAATTATTAAGTGTTCTCTACACTGTCTCGAGTGGTTCCCCTGAAGGGCTGAGCTCCAATTGCCCAGGATGACAGCTGACTTCATCACATACCTTCCATTAGGTTCTTTTCCTGCCTCACATTCCTACTCCTCTACCAGGGTATTCTGGAATCACCTCCCAACAAAAGCTCTTGCACTTGAATCCTGGCCTTGGATGTGCTCCTGGTGGACCCAGCCCCAGGTGTAGCTACACATGTGCATGAACATGCAAGCCCACATTCTCTTCTGCACACTATTTTCATTTCCTTGTGCAATTCTCTCTTGTTGTCTGGGGTTTTGCTTAACTTAAATACCCCAGGATGACAACTGTGAAAAGAAACACCTCTGGTTAGAGTTTTAATGTTGCGGTCTGAAGCTTAATATGTAAATGGGTCTGGTTTTCCCTTCCAAAACACCTGAACTTTGGCTTTAAATATAATGTTAACCAGCTTTGAGTACAAATGATTTGCAACTCCCCCAAACTGTCCCGCAGCCTCTGACTAATGGAGAGGACTATTTCTCTCTCCAGACTTGGCGAAAGGGCAAGTGAGGCAGAAGACAGGAGAGGGGAGGGGACAAAGAGGGGAATCAGCAAGTCTCGCATACAGCTGCCGAGACACCTTTTTTTATTAACTCCTACTCCTCCAGGGTGGGAGCAGTGAAAGAAGGATGGCAGGCTCATGCTCCAGATTTACCCTCCCTTTGAACTGGGAGAACAGAGAGGCTGGTCTTAATCAGGAACATCACAAGGAATCAGCTGCTTATACCTTTCTGCTGTACTTCCTGTTGGGTTTATCAGCCACATCAGGACTCAAAAGGCTGCTACCTTGCCTTGGTTTTTCCCAGTTTTAAACTTCTGAGCATTTATTAGGGGTTTACTGAGTGCCAGGCAGGAGGCCTGATTTAAATAATTCTCCCAACATTTCTCTATGACCTGTGCTACTGTATCCAATCTATGGGTGAGAAAGCTGAAGCTTAGAGTTTAAGTAACTTGGCCAAAGCCACACAACGAAGTACCTGGTAGAGTCAAGATTTGAGCCAAGCCTTTCTGAGTCTAGACTTTCTAATTCACATCACAGTGCCAGGCACCCTTGGGAAGCAGCCATCCCCTCGCCCGCCCTCCACACTGCACTCCTTAAAGGGCATGTTCTCAAAAATGGTACACATACTCACCAGGGTGCCACACTGTGTGAAGCCACAGTTATAGGCAGGTCACATCTGGGAGAAAAAAAAATATATTCTTTGATAGTTAAAATGTCATTTTCACATTAGAGCAACTGCACTAGAGGGCAGTGGCAGTTCAGTGGTAAAATTCTCACCCTCCGTGTGGGAGACCTGGGTTCAATTCTGGCCAATGTACCTCATGCACACCCACCACCCATCTGTCAGGGGAGGCTTGAGTATTGATATGATGCTGAAGAGATTTGTGCAGAGCTTCCACACTAAGATGAACTAGGAAGAAAGGCTTGGTGAGCTACTTTTGAAAATCAGCCAATGAAGACCCTATGGATCAAAACACTGATCCAAAACCAACCAGAGGGGTGGCTTAGGGCCAGGCAACATTGTGTTCTATTATGCATGGAATCATCATGACTCAAAGGTGACTGGATGACAGCTAACAACAACAAAAAAAAAAAACTGTGGCCACATCTGTTTGGCTCATGTCTTGCCTCCGTATTTCATGCATTAGCTCCTGGCAGGTGGCTTTCGGCCTCCCTTATACATGACTGAGCCCTCCTTACCTTTGCATTTCTCTCTCTGCTCAGATTCACTAAGTATCTGCCATGGCCACATTGCTGGAAGCCCATGCCCATCTGCTTATTGTTGGACAGACATACCATGGAAGGTCTGTGGAGTGAGTCCTCATCCTCTGATACCAGAACAGGATCACATATTCCTGCCACTGTCCCTTTATCAGCTTATACTGAAGTACCTGCCCTGTACTGGTACTCTGCCTGCTATAGAATATTCCAGCAGGGCACAAGATGTCATGGTCTCTGACACAAGAGCCCAACGACATAGATATTAAAAACAATATTTGTGAATACTTAACCGCACATAGTGTGAAAAGTCATGGAGGAAAATTTTGCAGGGAGAGATTAAAACCTCGAGATGAATTTGGTTTGGGGGACCAAGAAATGACTTTGAATAAGACCCTGAAGGTTTGGTTGTTGAAGGATACGCTAACTGCAGGCTGGGGAGATGTGCCCTAGTCCAGTGGTTCTCAATCCCAGATGTGCATTCGGATCACCTGGAGCACTTTTTAATTATTCTTATGCCCAGGCTGCACCCAAGACCAATTAAATCAGGATCACTGGGCAGTGGGAGTGAGGCAGTTCTGGCATCCATATTTTAGGTCCTCCAGGTGGCCTCATTGTTCGGCTAAGTTTGAGAACAAGTGGGCTGGAGCAGAGGCAAGTGCAGAGGCCCTGAGCATGTCTGCAGCATGGGAACCAGGTGGGGTAGCTTGTGACCAGGTAGAGAGGTGGGCAGAGGAGTCAAATGACACAGACAAATCAGTCAGGAGACCATGCGGGTACCCAGTCTTGAGACAAAGGTGGTAGAACAAGAATGGTGATGACACCAAAGATGGACAATGGTCAGCAACATGGACCCATTTAGTAGGTGATGTCCATTGGGGTCAGAGGTGAGGTTTTGAAAGGAGAGTGCATCAATCATGACGTGAGATTCTCAGCATGGGCAATAGGCATGATTTGTGTTCTGTTTGCTAATTGATTTAGCCTCACTCCTTATGAAAACATCAGCATGGAGCCACTTGGCACAGCAGTAAGTAGTGCAGCCCATGTTGGCCAAGTAGCCCGGGAATAGGACTTGCCTGTAATTACCTTCAATGTGGAAAGAAAAAAAAACATCCTGACTCTAACATCCTCTCTTTGCGTCATGAGTCAGTACATAAACTTTAATTCAGACACTGGCAGCACTGTCAACAGCTCATATGTCACCAGCAGAGCAGCTATGAGGCTCTGTGTGACTGGGAAGGCTGCCTCTTTTGCAGTGCCTCACCCACCATCACTGGAGGGTGAAATCTCCTGCAAGGCATAGCAGAGGGTGCACACTGGCCGCTGGTTAGGTCCATGGGCTGTCATCGTGGCGCAAATGTCTCTGTGACCACTACCACTGAAGGCACAGGCCAGGAGCTCACAGGGTCTCCAATGACAGCCCAAAGGCACAGTGGGCCCAGAAGGTTGAAGTCACACAATGCTCACCTTGATTAGTGTGAAAACAGATGCAAAAACAAAAACAAAAGTGCAGGTCATTGACTTCTCCTCATCTGTTGTTGTTAGTTGATGTCCAGTCGGCTCCGACTAATGGTGACTCCATGTACAACAGAATGAAATTTTGCCCTGTGCCATCCTCATAATTCTTGGTATGCTCAAGTCCATTGTTGTGGCCGCCATGTATTTTGAGGGCCTTCCAACCTAGGTAGCTCCTCTTCCAGCACTATGTTATCAGTTTCAACTTGTAGGGACCCTAAAAGCTGTCTGGTCCTGCACCTTTGTCACAATTGTTATGCATGACCCCATCACTGCAGCCACTGTGTCAGTCCATCTCATTGAGGGTCTTCCTCTTTATCAATGACCCTCTACTTTACCAAGCATAATGTCCTTCTCCAGTGACTAGTCCCACTAGATAACATGTCCAAAGTATGTAAGATGAAGTCTCACCATCCTGGGTTCTAAGGAGCGGTCTGGCTGTACTTCTTCCAAGATATATTTGTTCATTCTTCTGCCAGTTTGCAGTATATTCAGTATTCTTCACCAACACCATAATTCAAATGGAGCAATTCTTCTTCAGTCTTCTTCAGTCTTTCTTATTAATTGCCCAACTTTAAAAAAAAAAATATATTGTGCTTTAAGTGAGTTTGTAAATCAAGTCAGTCTCTCATACAAAAATTTATATACACCTTGCTATACACTCTTAGTTGCCCTCTCCCTAATGAGACAGCACACTGCTTCTCTCCACTCTCAATTTTTGTGTCCATTCAGCCAGCTTTTAACCCTCCCTGCCCTCTCATCTCCCCTCCAGACAGGAGCTGCCAACATAGTCTCATGTGTCTACTTGATCCAAGAAGCTCACTCCTCACCAGTATCGTTTTCTACCCTGTCAATCAGTCCAATCTCTGTCTGAAGAATAGGCGTTGGGAATGGTTCCTGTCCTGGGCTAACAGAAGGTCTGGGGACCATGAACTCCGGGGTTCTTCTAATCTCAGTCAGACCATTAAGTCTGGTCTTTTTATGAGAATTTGAGGTCTGCATCCCACTGCTCTCCTGCTCCCTCAGGGGTTCTCTGTTGTGTCCCCTATCAGGGCAGCCATCAGTTGTAGCCAGGCACCATCTAGTTCTTCTGGCCTTAGGCTGATGTAACCTCTGGTTTACGTGGCCTTTCTGTCTCTTGGGCTCATATTTACCTTGTGTCTTTGGTGATCTTCATTTTCCTTTTCTCCAGGTGGGTTGAGACCAATTGATGATCTTAGATGGCCACTTGCTAGCATTTAAGACCCCAGAATTGACCAGCTTTTGCATGCATATGAGGCGATTGAAAATATCATGGCTTGGGTCAGGTCCACATTAGTCCTCAAAGTGAGATCTTTATTTTTTAACATTTTAAAGAGGTCTTTTGCAGGAGATTTTCCTAATGTAGTTACAATACGTTGTTTGATTTCTTGACTGCTGCTTCCATGGGCATTGACTGTGGATACAAGTAAAATGAAATCCTTATCAACTTCAATGTTCTCTCTATCACGATGTTGTGATCCATAGAGTTTTAACTGGCTAATTATCAGAAGTAGATCACCTGAACTTTGGTATTAATCTGCATTAGTCTTGAAGCTTCACTCAAACCTGTCTACTATGGGTGATCCTTTTGGTAACTGAAATACTGATGACATAGCTTCCAGTATCACAGAAACACACTAGCCACAGAAGTATGACAAACTGGCAGACAGGTGGTGGTCTTCTAAACTAATTCCCCATTAAATTTTTTCTGCTGATTCCTCCTGAGAAGGGATCTGAGGTAAAATTAATAGAAGTTGAAAAGCATCCCTGTAAAGAGCACAAACCTGTCATCATGGGGGGAGCTGACCTCAGAACCTTATCTTTCTCTTCTTGCTTTTTCTTATCTCTCCCTCACTTCTTTGAAGTATGATTCTACCTGACAGGAAAATTCAAAGAGAGCATTCAATGCTTGTGAAAATTAAATAGAACTCAGCATGCACTGTTAGTAACTTGAACTCACTTCACACAATATCACGCTTTGTGTATATGCTGAAGAGAGAGCTGGCTTGTTCTGAGGTATCAGTGGGCTCTGGGATAAGAAACACGGGTTGCAAATCAAGAGTGTGCAGTATGTACCCTAGCTCAAGAAATCACCCAACAAGCCCAACCTAAAAAATTCTAAAAATAAGATGACTTAGCTATTCTACCTTAAAGCTGCATTGAAGAAAATTGGAATCTTTTTTTTTTTTTTAATTTTTATTGTGCTTTAACTGAAAGTTTACAAATCAACTCAGTCTCTCATACAAAAATTTATACACAGGAGGGGGCCAAGATGGCTGACTAGGTAGATGCTAACTCGGATCCCTCTTGCAACAAAGACTCGGAAAAACAAGTGAATCGATCACATACATGACAATCTACGAACCCTGAACAACAAACACAGATTTAGAGACAGAGAACGAACAAATACGGGGAAGCAGGGACTGTTTTTGGAGCCTGGAGCCAGCGTCCCAGTCAGTGATGGCTCGGAGACAACAATCCATATCAAACCAAATAAAGAAGCAGACCATGACAGCTTCTCCAACCCCCCAAACAAAAGAATCAAAATCTTTCCCAAATGAAGATACAATCCTGGAATTATCAAATACAGAATATAAAAAACTAATTTACAGAATGCTTCAAGACATCAGGGATGACCTCAGAAATGAAATAAGGCAAACTGCAGAAAAAGCCAAGGAACACACTGATAAAACAGTTGAAGAACTCAAAAAGATTATTCAAGAACATAGTGGAAAAATTAATAAGTTGCAAGAATCCATAGAGAGACAGCATGCAGAAATCCAAAAGATTAACAATAAAATTACAGAATTAGACAACACAAAAGGAAGTCAGGGGAGCAGACTTGAGCAATTAGAATGCAGAGTGGGAAATCTGGAGGACCAGGGAATTAACACCAACATAGCTGAAAAAAAATTAGATAAAAGAATTTAAAAAAATGAAGAAACCCTAAGAATCATGTGGGACTCTATCAAGAAGGATAACTTGCGTGTGATTGGAGTCCAAGAACAGGGAGGGAGGACAGAAAACACAGAGAAAACAGTTGAAGATCTGCTGACAGAAAACTTCCCTGACATCATGAAAGACGAAAGGATATCTATCCAAGATGCTCATCGAACCCCATTTAAGATTGATCCAAAAAGAAAAACACCAAGACATATCATCATCAAACTTGCCAAAACCAAAGATAAAGAGAAAATTTTAAAAGCAGCCAGGGAGAAAAGAAAGGTCTCCTTCAAGGGAGAATCAATAAGAATAAGTTCAGACTACTCAGCAGAAACCATGCAGGCAAGAAGGCAATGGGATGGCATATACAGAGCACTGAAAGAGAAAAACTGCCAGCCAAGGATCATATATCCAGCAAAACTCTCTCTCAAATATGAAGGCGAAATTAAGATATTTACAGATAAACACAAGCTTAGAGAATTTGCAAAAACCAAACCAAAGCTACAAGAAATACTAAAGGATATTGTTTGGTCAGAAAACCAATAATATCAGATACCAGCACAACACAAGGTCACAGAACAGAACATCCTGATATCAACTCAAATAGGGAAATCACAAAAACAAATTAAGAGTAATTTTAAAAAGGAAAAAAATGCTCAAAACAGGGAATCATTGAAGTCAATATGTAAAAGATCACAATAATCAAAAAGAGGGACTAAATACAGGTGGCATAGAACTGCCATATGGAGAGGGATACAAGGCTATATAGGACAGTACAAGTTAGGTTTTTACTTAGAAAAATAGGGGTAAATATTAAGGTAACCACAAAGAGGTATAACCACTTCATAACTCAAAATAAAAGCCAAGAAAAAAGGAACAACTCAACAAACATAAAGTCAAATACTATGAAAAAGAGGATCTCACAATTTACTAAGAAAAATGTCTCAGCACAAAAAAGTAAGTGGAAAAATGAAATTGTGAACAACACACATAAAAAGGCATCAAAATGACACCACTAAACACTTACTTATCTATAATTACGCTGAATGTAAATGAACTAAATGCACCAATAAACAGACGGAGAGTCTCGGACTGGATAAAGAAAAGCGATCTGTCTATATGCTGCCTACAAGAGACACACCTTAGACATAGAAACACAAACAAACTAAAACTCAAAGGATGCAAAAAAATATATCAAGCAAACAATAAGCAAAAAAGAAGAGGAGTAGCAATATTAATTTCTGACGAAACAGACTTTAAACTTAAATCCACCACAAAGGATAAAGAAGGACACTATATAATGATAAAAGGGACAATTGATCAGGAAGATATAACCATATTAAATATTTATGCACCCAGTGACAGGGCTGCAAGATACATAAATCAAATTTTAACAGAACTGAAAAGTGAGATAGACACCTCCACAATTATAGTAGAAGACTTAACACACCACTTTCGGAGAAGGACAGGACATCCAGTAAGAAGCTCAATAGAGACACAGAAGACCTAATTACAACAATCAACCTACTTGACCTCATTGACTTATACAGAACTCTCCACTCAACTGCTGCAAAGTATATTTTTTTTCTAGCGCACATGGAACATTCTCTAGAATAGACCACATATTAGGTCATAAAACAAACCTTTGCAGAATCCAAAACATTGAAATATTACAAAGCATCTTCTCAGACCACAAGGCAATAAAAGTAGAAATCAATAACAGAAAAACTAGGGAAAAGAAATCAAATACTTGGAAACTGAACAATACCCTCCTGAAAAAAGACTGGGTTATAGAAGACATCAAGGAGGGAATAAGGAAATTCATAGAAAGCAACGAGAATGAAAATACTTCCTATCAAAACCTCTGGGACACAGCAAAAGCAGTGCTCAGAGGCCAATTTATATCGATAAATGCACACATACAAAAAGAAGAAAGAGCCAAAAGCAGAGAACTGTCCCTACAACTTGAACGAATAGAAAGCGAGCAACAAAAGAATCCATCAGGCACCAGAAGAAAACAAATAATAAAAATTAGAGCTGAACTAAATGAATTAGAGAACAGAAAAGCAACTGAAAGAATTAACAAAGCCAAAAGCTGGTTCTCTGAAAAAATTAACAAAATCGATAAACCCTCGGCTAGACTGACTAAAGAAATACAGGAAAGGAAACAAATAACCCGAATAAGAAACGAGATGGGCCACATCACAACAGACCTAACTGAAATTAAAAGAATCATATCAGATTATTACAAAAAATTATACTCTAACAAATCTGAAAGCCTAGAAGAAATGGATGAATTCCTGGAAAAACACTACCTACCTAAACTAACATAATCAGAAGTAGAACAACTAAATAGACCCATAACAAAAAAAGAGATTGAAACGGTAATCAAAAAACTCCCAACAAAAAAAAGCCCTGGCCCGGATGGCTATACTGCAGAGTTCTACCAAACTTTCAGAGAAGAGATAACACCACTACCACTAAAGGTATTTCAAAGCATAGAAAATGACAGAATACCACCCAACTCATTCTATGAAGCCACCATCTCCCTGATACCAAAACCAGGTGAAGACATTACAAAAAAAGAAAATTATAGACCTATATCCCTCATGAACATAGATGCAAAAATCCTCAACAAAATTCTAGCCAAGAGAATTCAACAACATATCAAAAAATAATTTACCTCGACCAAGTGGGATTTATACCAGGTATGCAAGGCTGGTTTAATATTAGAAAAACCATTAATGTAATCCACCATATAAATAAAACAAAAGACAAAAACCACATGATCTTATCAATTGATGCAGAAAAGGCATTTGACAAAGTCCAACACCCATTTATGATAAAAACTCTCACCAAAATAGGAATTGAAGGAAAATTCCTCAACATAATAAAGGGCATCTATGCAAAGCCAACAGCCAACATCACTCTAAATGGAGAGAGCCTGAAAGCATTTCTCTTGAGAACGGGAACCAGACAAGGATGCCCTTTATCACCCCTCTTATTCAGCATTGTGCTAGAAGTCAAGTCCTAGCCAGAGCAATTAGGCTAGACAAAGAAATAAAGGGCATCCGGATTGGCAAAGAGGAAGTAAAATTATCTCTATTTGCAGATGACATGATCTTATATGCAGAAAACCCCAAGGAATCCTCCAGAAAACTACTGAAACTAATAGAAGAGTTTGGCAGAGTCTCAGGTTATAAGATAAACATACAAAAATCACTTGGATTCCTCTCCATCAACAAAAAGAACCTCGAAGAGGAAATAACCAAATCAATACCATTCACAGTAGCCCCCAAGAAGATAAAATACTTAGGAATAAATCTTACCAAGGATGTAAAAACCTATACAAAGAAAACTACAAAGCTCTACTACAAGAAATTCCAAAGGACATACTTAAGTGGAAAAACATACCTTGCTCATGGATAGGAAGACTTAACATGGTAAAAATGTCTATTCTACCAAAAGCCATCTATACATGCAATGCACTTCCAATCCAAATTCCAATGTCATTTTTTAAGGAGGTAGAGAAACAAATCACCAACTTCATATGGAAGGGAAAGAAGCCCCGGATAAGCAAAGCACTACTGAAAAAGAAGAAGAAAGTGGGAGGCCTCACTCTACCTGATTTCAGAACCTATTATACAGCCACAGTAGTCAAAACGGCCTGGTACTGGTACAAAAGACACATAGACCAGTGGAACAGAATTGAGAACCCAGATATAAATCCATCCACATATGAGCAGCTGATATTTGACAAAGGACCAGTGTCAGTTAATTGGGGAAAAGATAGTCTTTTTAACAAATGGTGCTGGCATAACTGGATATCCATTTGCAAGAAAATGAAACTGGACCCATACCTCACATCATGCACAAAAACTAACTCCAAGTGGATCAAAGACCTAAATATAAAGACTAAAACCATAAAGATCATGGAAGAAAAAATAGGGACAACCTTAGGAGCCCTAATACAAGGCATAAACAGAATACAAAACATTACCAAAAACGATGCAGAGAAACCAGATAACTGGGAGCTCCTAAAAATCCAACACCTATGCTCATCTAAAGACTTCACCTAAGAGTAAAAAGACCACCTACAGACTGGGAAAGAATTTTCAGCTATGACATCTCCGACCAGCGCCTGATCTCTAAAATCTATATGATTCTGTCAAAACTCAACCACAAAAAGACAAACAACCCAATCAAGAAGTGGGCAAAGGATATGAACACACACTTCACTAAAGAAGATATTCAGGCAGCCAACAGATACATGAGAAAATGCTCTCGATCATTAGCCATTAGAGAAATGCAAATTAAAACTACGATGAGATTCCATCTCACCCCAACAAGGCTGGCATTAATCCAAAAAACACAAAATAATAAATGTTGGAGAGGCTACGGAGAGATTGGAACTCTTATACACTGATGGGGGGAATGAAAAATGGTACAACCACTTTGGAAATCTATCTGGCGTTATCTTAAACAGTTAGAAATAGAACTACCATACAACCCAGAAATCCCACTCCTCAGAATATACCCTAGAGAAACAAGAGCCTTCACACAAACAGATATATGCACACCCATGTTTATTGCAGCTCTGTTTACAATAGCAAAAAGCTGGAAGCAATCAAGGTGTCCATCAACGGATGAATGGTTAAATAAATTGTGGTATATTCACGCAATGGAATACTACGCATCGATAAAGAACAGTGACGAATCTGTGAAACATTTCATAACATGGAGGAACCTGGAAGGCATTATGCTGAGCGAAATGAGTCAGAGGCAAAAGGACAAATATTGTATAAGACCACTATTATAAGATCTTGAGAAATAGTATAAACTGAGAAGAACACATACTTTTGTGGTTACGAGGTGGGGAGGGACGGAGGGTGGGAGAGGGTTTTTTACTGATTAATTAGTAGCTACGAAGGGCTTTAGGTGAAGGGAAGGACAATACTCAATACATGGAAGGTCAGCTCAACTGGACTGGACCAAAAGCAAAGAAGTTTCTGGGATAAACTGAATGCTTCAAAGGACAGCGGAGCAATAGCGGGGGTTTGGGGACCATGGTTTAAGGGGACTTCTAAGTCAATTGGCGAAATAATTCTATTACGAAAA
The DNA here is from genome assembly GCF_030014295.1 of Loxodonta africana. Taxonomy (NCBI): domain Eukaryota; kingdom Metazoa; phylum Chordata; class Mammalia; order Proboscidea; family Elephantidae; genus Loxodonta; species Loxodonta africana. The sequence goes on along the minus strand of NC_087365.1, from coordinate 4,539,399 downwards.
CATTTTGCATCCCACTTTGAAATGTGGCATCTGGGGTCTTAAATGCTAACAAACGGCCAACTAAGATGCAGCAATTGGTCTCAACCCACCTGGAGCAAAGGAGAATGAAGAACACCAAGGTCACACGATAACTAAGAGCCCAAGAGACAGAAAAGGCCACATGAACCAGAGACCTACATCATCCTGAGACCAGAAGAACTAGTTGGTGCCCGGCCACAATCGATGACTGCCCTGACAGGGAGCACAGCAGAGGACCCCTGAGGGAGCAGGAGATCAGTGGGATGCAGACCCCAAATTCTCATAAAAAAAAAAAAAGATCATACTTAATGGTCTGACTGAGACTAGAGGAATCCCGGTGGTCATGGTCCCCAAACCTTCTGTTGGTACAGGACAGGAACCATTCCCGAAGATAACTCATCAGACATGAAAGGGACTGGACAGTGTGTTGGAGAGAGATGCTGATGAAGAGTGAGCTAATTATATCAGGTGGACACTTGAGACTGTGTTGTCATCTCCTGTCCGGAGCGGGGATGGGAGTATAGAGAGAGTTGGAAGCTTGCAAAATGGTCAAGAAAGGAGAGACTGGAAGGGCTGACTCATCAGGCGGAAAGCAAGTGGAAGTACGGAGTAAGGTGTATATATACTTATATGTGACAGTCTGACTTGATTTGTAAACGTTCACTTGAAGCTCAATAAAAGTTAATAAAAAAAAATTTATGCACACCTTGCTATATACTCCTAATTGCTCTCCCCTTAATGAGACAGCACACTCCTTCCCTCCACTATCTATGTTTGTGTCCATTTGGCCGGCTTCTGACCCCCTCTGCTCTCTCATGTCCCCTCCAGGCAGGAGATGCCAACATAGTCTCATGTGTCCACTGGATCCAAGAAGCTCATTCTTCATCAATATCATTTTCTAGCCCATAGTCCAGACCAATCCCTGCCTAAAGAGTTGGCTTTGAGAATGGCCCCTGTCTTGGCCTAACAGAAGGTCTGGGGACTGTAACCTACGGGACCCTTCTAGCCTCAGTCAGACCATTAAGTCTAGTCTCTTTATGAGAATTTAGGGTCTGCATCCCAGCGCTCTCCTGCTCCATCAGGGGCTTTCAGTTGCGTTCCCTATCAGGGCCGTCATCAGTTGTAGCCTGGCACCATCTAGCTCTTCTGGTCTCAGGCTGATGCAGTCTCTGATTTATGTGGTCCTTTCTGTCTCCTGGGCTCATAACTACCTTGTGTCTTTGGTATTCTTCATTCTCCTTTGTTCCAGGTGGGTTGAGACGCACTGATGAATCTTAGATGGCTGCTTGCTAGCATTTAAGATCACAGAAGCCCCTCTCCAAAGTGGGATGCAGAATGTTTTCTTAATAGATTTTATTATGCCAATTGACCTAGACGTCCCCTGAAACCATGGTCCCCAAACCTCTGCCCTTGCTACACTGGCCTTCAAAGTACTGAATTTATTCAGGAAACTTCTTTGCTTTTACTTTAGTCCAGTTTTGCTGACCTCAGCTGTATTGTGTGTTGTTCTTCCCTTCACCCAAAATAATTCCTATCTACTATCTTTTTTTACTATCTAACCAGTGAAAACCCCTCTCCCCGTCTCCCCTCCCTCATAACCATCAAAGAATATTTTCTTCTCTGTTATTTTCTTCTCCAGTTCTTATAATAGTGGTCTTATACAATATTTGTCCTTTTGCAACTGACTAATTTCACTCAGCATAATGCCTTCCAGAGTCTTCCATGTTATGAAATGTTTCACAGATTCATCATTATTCTTTATCAATGCCTGGTATTCCATTGTGTGAATATACCGTAATTTATTTATCCAGTCATCCGTTGATGGGTACCTTGGTTACTTCCAACTTTTTGCTATTGTAAACAGTGCTACGATGAACTTGGGTGTGCATATATCTGTTCATGTAAAGACTCTTAATTCTCTAGGGTATTTTCCAAGGAGTGGGATTGCCGGATCATATGGTAATTCTATTTCTAGTTTTTTAAGGAAGCGCCAAATCAATTTCCAAAGTGGTTGTACCACTTTACATTTCCACCAGCAGTGAATAAGTCTTCCAGTCTCTCTACAACCTCGCCAACATTTACAATTTTGTGTTTTTTGGATTAATGCCAGGCTCGTTGGAGTGAGGTGGAATCTCATTGTGGTTTTGATGTGCATTTCTCTAGTGGCTAACGATCCTGAGCATTTCCTCATGTATCTATTAGCTACCCGAATGTCTTCGTTAGTGAAGTGCCAGTTCATATCCTTTGCCCATTTTTTAATTAGGTTATTTGTCTTTTTATTGTTGAGTTTTTGCAAGATCATGGAGATTTTTGAGATCAGACGCTGATTGGAAATGTCATAACTAAAAAATTTTTCCCAGTCTGTAGGTATCTTTTTACTCTTTTGGTGAAGTCTTTGGATGACCATAGGTGTTTGATTTTTAGGAGCTCTCAGTTGTCTAGTTTCTCTTCTGCATTGTTAGTAATGTTCTGTATACTGTTTATGCCATGTATTAGGGCTTCTAGCATTGTCCCTATTTTTTCTTCCATGATCTTTATCATTTTTGAGTTTATATTTAGGTCTTTAATCCATTTTGAGTTAGTTTTTGTGCATGGTGTGAGGTATGGGTCTTGTTTCATTTTTTTGTAGATGGATATACAGTTATGCCAGCACCAATTGTTAAAGAGACTCTCTTTTCCCCATTTAACTGTCTTTGGGCTTTTGTCAAATATTAGCTGCTCATATGTAGATGGATTTGTGTCTGGATTATAAATTCTGTTCCATTGGTCTATGTATTTGTTGTTGTACCAGTACCAGGCTGTTTCAACTACTGTGGCTGTAGAATACGTTCTAAAATCAGGTAGAGTGAGGCCTCCCTTTTTGTTCTTCTTTTTCAGTAATGCTTTTGGAAACTCTATGGGGCAGTTCTACTCTGTCCTATAGGGTCGCTATGAGTCGGAATCGACTCAAAGGCAACAGGCTTACTTATCCAAGGCCTATTTCCCTTCCATATGAAGTTGGTGATTTGTTTCTCCAACTCATTAAAAAATGGCATTGGAATTTGAACTGGAATTGCATTTTATCTATAGATCGCTTTTGGTAGAGTAGACATTTTTACAATATAAAGTCTTCCTATCCATGAGCAAGACATGTTTTTCCACTTATGTAGGTCTCTTTTGGTTTCTTGCAGTAGTGTCTTGTAGTTTTCTTTTTATATGTCTTTTACACCTCTGGTAAGATTTATTCCTAAGTATTTTATCTTCCTGGGGGCTACTGTAAATGGTATTGATTTGGTGATTTCCTCCTCGGTGTTCTTTTAGTTGGTATAGAGGAATCCAACTGATTTTTGTGTTTATCTTGTATCCTGATTCTCTGCTGAACTCTTCTATTAGTTTCAGTAGTTTTCTTGAGGATTCTTGAGGGTTCTGTGTATAAGATCATGTCATCTGCAAATAGAGATACTTTTACTTCATCTGTGCCAATCTGCATGTCCTTTATTTCTTTATCTAGCCTAATTGCTCTGTCTAGGACCTCCAGCACAATGTTGAATAAGAGTGCTGATAAAGGGCGTCCTTGTCTGGTTCCCAATCTTATGGGGAATGCTTTCAGGCTCTATCCATTTAGGATGATGTTGGCTGTTGGCTTTTTATAAATGCCCTTTATTATGTCAAGGAATTTTCCTTCTATTCTTATTTCGCTGACAGTTTTTAACATGAATGTGTGTTAAACGTCCTCGAATACATTTTCTGCATCAATTGATAAAATCATGTGGTTCTTGTCTTTTGTTTTATTTATATGATGGATTACATTAATTGTTTTTCTAATGTTGAACCATCCCTGCATACATGGTATGAATCCCACTTGGTCATGGTGAATTATTTGTTGATATGCTTTTTAATTCAATTGGCTAGAATTTTGTTGGGGATTTTTTCATCTAAGTTCAAGAAGGATATAGGTGTGTAATTTTCTTTTTTTGTGGTATCTTTTTTTGTTGTTGTTTACCTGGTTTTGGTATCAGGGATATGCTGGCTTCATAGGATGAGTTTGGGAGTATTCTGTCCTTTCCTATGCTGTGAAATACCTTTAGTAGTAGTGGTGTTAACTCTTCTCTGAAAATTTGGTAGCATTCTGCATTGAAACTGTCTTGGCCAGGGCTTATTTTTTTGTTGGGAGTTTTTTGATTACATTTTATATCTCTTCTTTTGTTATGGGTCTATTTAGTTATTCTACCTGTTTGTGTTATTTTAGATAGGTAGTGTGTTTCTAGGAATTCATCCATTTCCTCTAGGTTTTCAAATTTGTTAGAGTACAATTTTTCATAGTAATCTGATATGATTCTTTTAATTTCAGTTGCGTCTGTTGTAATATCGCCTATCTCATTTCTTATTTGGGTTTTTTGCTTCCTCTCCTGTTTTTCTTTTGTCAGTTTGGCCAATGGTTTATCAATTTTGTTAATTTTTTCAAAGAACCAGCTTTTGGTCTTGTTAACTTTTTCAGTTGTTTTTCTGTTCTCTATTTCATTTAGTTCTGCTCTGATTTTTATTATTTGCTCACTTCTGGTGCCTGAGGATTTCTTTTGTTGCTCTCTTTCTATTTGTTCAAATTATAGGGATAATTCTTTGATTTTGGCCTTTTCTTCTTTTTGTATGTGTGCACTGATTGCTATAAATTGACCTCTGAGCACTGCTTTCACTGTGTCCCACAGGTTCTGATAGGACATGTTTTCATTCTCATTGGATTCTATGAATTTCTTTATTCCATCCTTAATGTCTTCTATAATACAGTCTTTTTTGAGCAGGATATTGTTCAGTTTCCAAGTGTTTGATTTCTTTTCCCTGCTTTTTCTGTTTTTGATTTGTACTTTTAGGGCCTTACGGTCAGAGAAAATACTTTGTAATAGTTCAATGTTTTGGATTCTGCTAAGGCTTGCTTTCTGACCTAATATGTGGTCTATTCTAGAAAATGTTCCATGTGCACTAGAAAGGAAAGTGTACTTGGCTGCTGTTGGGTGGAGTGTTCTGTATATGCCTGTGAGTTCAATTTGGTTGATTGTGGCATTTAGATCTTCTGTGTCTTTATTGAGCTTCTTTCTGGTTGTCCTGTCCGTCACCAAAAGTAGTGTGTTGAAGTCACCTACTATAATTGTGGAGAAGTCTATCTCACTTTTCATTGCTGATGGAGTTGTTTTATGTATCTTGCAGCCCTGCCGTTGGGTGCATAAAAATTTAATAAGGTTATATCTTCTTGGTATATTGTCTCTTTAATCATTATGTAGTGTCTTTCCTTATCCTTTATGATGGGTTTAACTTTAAAGTCTGTTTTGTCAGAAATTAATATTGCTACTCCTGCTCTTTTTTGATTGTTGTTGCTTGATATATTTTTTTCCCATCCTTTGAGTTTTAGTTTGTTTGTGTCTCTAAGTCTAAGGTGTGTCTCTTGTAGGCAGTGTACAGATGGATCTTGTTTTATAACCCATTCTGCCACTTTCTGTCACTTTATTGGCACATTTAGTCCATTTACATTCAGCATAATTATGGATAGGTATGATTTAGTGCTATCATTTTGATGTCTTTTTTTGTGTGTTGTTGACAGTTTCTTTTTTCCACTTGATTTTATGTGCTGAGTAGATTATATATTGTCCTTTCCTCATATATGTTGTTGTTGATTTTGTTTCTGCTGAGTCTCTATTTTTTTCTTGTATTTTATTTTGATGAGTAGGATAGTTTGTCTCCTTTGTGGTTACCTTATTGTTTACCCCTATTTTTCTAAATTTAAACCTAACTTTTATTTCTTTGTATCGCCGTATCTTCCGCTCCGTGTGCAAGGTCACTCTTTATTGTTTTAATGTTGCCTTCTTTTATATAACAACATCACTGTTATCCTGTTTTCAGCTTTTTTTTTAATCTTTTTTTTTTTTTTTTCCCTGTCTGCACTGACTTCTGATTGCTTTGCCCAGTGTTCTAGTCTTGGGTTGATACCTGATATTTTTTATTTTCTAACCATAGTACAGCCTTTAGTATTTCTTGTAGTTTTGGTTTGGTTTTTATGAATTCCCCTGTTTATCTGGGAATGTCCTAATTTCACCTTCATATTTGAGAGACAGTTTTGCTGGATGTATGATTCTTGCTTGGCAATTTTTTTCCTTCAAAACTTTATAAAAGTCATCCCATTGCCTTCTTGCTTGCATGGTTTTTGCTGAGTAGTCTGAGCTCATTCTTATTGACTCTCCTTTGTAGGTGACTTTTCATTTATCCCCAGCTGCTCTTAAAAGTCTCTCTTTGTCTTTGGTTTTGGTAAGTTTGATTAGAATATGTCTTGGTAGCTTTTAAAAAAAAATCTACCTTATGTGAAGTCCAATGAGCATCTTGGATAGATATCTTCTAATCTTTCATGATATCTGCCAACAAATCTTCAACAATTCTCACTGTGTTTTCTGTTGTCCCTCCCTGTTCTGGTACTCCTATCACTCATAGGTTAGTTCTCTTTATAGAGTCCCACATGATTCTTAAGGTTTCTTCATTTTTTTAATTCTTTTATATGATTTTTCTTCAAATACATTGGTTCCGAGTGCTTTATTTTCAAGGCCGCCATTTCTGCCTTCCACTTGCTCAGTTCTACTCCTCTGACTTTCTATTGAGTTGCCTTCTTCTGTAATTTTATTGTTAATCTTCTGAGTTTCTGATTGCTTTCTCTCTATGGATTCTTGCAGCTTATTAAATTTTTCATTATGTTCTTGAATAACCTTTTTAATTTCTTCAACTACTTTATCTGTGTGTTCCTTGGCTTGTTCTGAGTATTGCCTGATCTCCTTCCTAATTTTGTTCCTGATGTCTTGAAGAGTTCTGTATATTACTCTTTTGAGTTCTGAATCTGGTAATTCCAGGAAGGCATCTTCATCCAGATGATCTGTTGATTCTTTGTTTTGAGAGCTTGTTGAGGTGATCATGGTCTATTTCTTTATGTGACTTGATATTGACTGTTGTCTCTGAGTCGTCTCTAAGTTATTGTATTAGTTAATTTTGTTTGCTTACTGTATCCTAGCTTATTGCTTTGTTTTGTTTTGATATACCCAAATGGGTTGCTTGAGTGAGTTGGCTCGAATATTTTCATGTTTGAAGCTCTGACATCCTGTTACCAGATGGCTAGAGCTGTTACCAGATGGCTAGAGCTGTGACCAGGTATATCAGTCTAGGAGTCCATTTAGTTTTGTTACATGAATTCAGCTCAGGTATCCAGGTAGCTGATCATCAAGTGTGTGGTGCACACTCTGTCCTACAGTCTTAGAGAGGCAGAGGTGATTGGTGTAGGTACCAGTATGTGGTTGCAGCGGGGGTCACACTCTGAACAAGGTAGGGAGCTGAGAATCATCCCTCAAGTGTGTCTAAGGAAAGCGTGTCCCTGTTCCCTTGAGCGTACAGGTGCATGGGTTCTGCAGATGGACCATGGGCACCCAATGTCTTTGGTTGTAAGGACTGGAAGGTACCTGTTATCCTTGGACCCCTGTTGCAGGTGGACCTGAGTGGAGCCATCAGTTCTTAGGCCCTTGATATGTGTAGGTGTGGACCCTGTTCAATAGACAAAGCGATGTCAAACATCAAACACCCAAATCTCTGCTGCACAGCTGAAACAGTTGGAGTCTACCAACAAGGGCCTGTTCTCCTGAAATAGGCCCACACAGGTCCATGCAGGGGGGAAAGATATTCAAAGTTTATGCCTGGACAGGAGCCTCTTCTGTCCTGAGTTTCCCCAGTTAGTGGAGCTGACAAATTATCTTTTCCCCCAATTGTGAATTTATTCCTACTCCAAGGACAGGAGGATGGCTCCAGGTGCTCAACAGGGCCTATTTCAGGCCCAGGGAAATCAACAGCCTCTGAAACCTGCTTGGGGGTTAGGGGTGCAATAAAATATATGGAAGTACTTAGCTTTTGCCAAGAGCCCTGTTATTCTCTGGTTCTGGAGGTATGAGTGGGCTATGTGGCTGGCTGCTTCTCCCTGAGGAAACTGTAGCAGAATGCTACTACCAGCCTGCCACAGCTGCTTCCAGGAACGGTGCCTGAGGGATCCCGGCAATTCAGGTCCGGCAAGTCCTCTCTGCTTCTGAACCATGTCTCCCTCTCCCTGCCGCTCAGGCAGTTTTCTAACTTTGCCTTTGATGTTCAGGCCTCCTAGCTTGTCATAAATATAACTGGTTGACTTGTTTTTTTAACCTCTTTGTTGTAAGAGGAATCGCAGGAAGAGTCTGGCTCTTCTGCCATCTTGGCCCTGCCTCACAGAATCATTTTTAATGCATTGAAAAGCCTCATTATACTTGAGACAGCCTAGGCTTGGTGCTATATAGATTATGAGCCTGAAAATGAAATTTCAGGATATAAAATATAAATAAAACCTAATCAATATCATATAACCAGGAAGCTTGGATATTTAAAGGACTACTCATGGGCTATATTTGAGGCCCCAAATACCAGAGTATGGCATATGTACAAGAAATTAGAGTTTACATTATGCACTATGCCATGTCCAAGTGTAACAGTTCTCCCACTAGCCTAATTGTTAGGCTTTCTGTTTAAGACATGGATTGATTTCTTCTCTTTCTCTGTCTTATGCTTTATAATGGCAGGTAAGTTCACTGTGAAATGATCCATTCTTTTATATTCGGAACTTGTAAATTCTTCCTAATCTTATTTAAACATGATCCATAACTAGTTAAGAACCATTCTGGTGTCTGAAAACAAAGAGAGGAGAAAAATCTCCTTTGCCCTCCAAGGTCTCAGGATAGCTTTTGCAGACTGGGACCTTTATGAGAAGGCCTGGCAGCAATTTCTCACTATCACAACTTATAGATGTGTGATCTTAGATAAGTCTCTACCTAAACCTCAGTTTTCTCAACCGTAAAATGGAGATAGGTCTCTAATCAAATATCACTATATGGAAACACCTGGCCTAACCACCCTACAAACAGTGCTCCCATTTCTCCTTTATTTATTGTTTTTATCTCCTTAGGCTAGTTTATTTTTAACTCTGGCATTATACTATATTTATATTTGTTGACCATTAGAGATAAACGTCTATAGCGTCACATCCCTGTCCCTGGAACAGGTCAGCCCCAGGCTGGCCTCAGTAAAAGCCAGCTCAGTGGTTGGGTAGTAATAACAGGCCCACCAATAACTCCATTTAGATGAAGAAGTTAGAGTAAATGCAGGGGAGTGTTAAAAAGCTTGCAATGGAGAATTTAAAAGGCTGGTCAGAGAGGTCAGAGGTGAGCCAGCATAGAGCAGTATTTTGGGAGCCAAAAGTGAGAAGGCTGAAGGGGGGAGATACTAAGAACTTGGCAGAAGTGTCAAGAGACCACTAAATTAAGATGAATTATTCCAGCTTCTAGATGTCCATCCAAAATCAGTGAGTATTGTTTAGTGCTATTATATGTAAAACTAAATGCTGTGGGGAATATAAAAAGAATAGAATTCATGATTTGTGGTCCAAGTGTCTGGGTAAGAAGAGGGGCCGACACTGCTGATGCCCTGCCCTGTATCCCTGTGGCCTTCCTTGAGTCCATTTTCTCAGTGTAGGCAATTCCCAGACCACTGGAAAGTCCTACTACAAGCCCCCTCTGTGCTCTCTGCCTGAGTTTCTTCCTAGACTTGCTCTCTAGAAAGCACATGCACCTTGGCAGTACAGAGAGCAAGGAATAGCAAGGGCAGTCCCCAGCTGATGGCAGGCCAGGATCGTTGGATCAAGACCAGGTCCCCTGTCCTCTGGTGGTCAACTCTGAAACATGTTCCGTGCAGTTTATCAGAGGCCACTTTTGAAAATCAGCCGATAAAAACCCTGTGAATCACAATAGCCTGGTCCACAACTGATCATAGGGATGGCACAGATCAGACAGTATTTCATTCCATTGTGCATGGGGTCTCCATGAGTCGAGGGCTGAGTTGACAGCATCTAATAACAACAACTTCCTAGTTTATCAGTTACTGTGTATGTCTTACTTCTCAGTCTTAATGTAGGTTTCCTGAAACCATATCCCAAGACAAGAGTCTGTAAAAAATAACATCACAAGGGCCTACACTAGGATGCTCTTCCTGGGAATGGATGGGGAGGAATACATATGAAGGAGTGTGGCGGAAATGGTAACACACCACCCAGATCCACTTTAAGGAAGGTCTTGTGGCTCTCACTGCTTGGAGGGCTGTGGTTGGATACCCTTCAGCTCCTGGTCACTTTAGGGATGGCCTCAGAGAACCACCTTGCCCAAGGACACATCCCTTTCCAGGGACCCACATGAAATGACTGGTCATCTGGGTGTCTAAACTAGCTCAGAGAGATTGAAGAACTCACAGAGTCCTAGCTTGAAAGTGGCAGCACCAAAACTTGATCCCAACCTGGAGTTTCTAGGACATTGCATATTTCAAAAGCACAGGATTCTCAAACATATTTCAAGAGGACCCATTCTGTATGACAATGTAGGAACCATCTTGGTAAGCAGGGACTGGTTATTTTCTCTTGCCCTCTCTACTACCTCAGATCCCAAGGGCTGAGTCCCCCTGGGCATGGGGCAAATGACCTGTACTTCATCATCCAGAATCCTTTACCTCTCATTGGATCAAATGTGGTTAGATTCAGCCAGTGAGAGGCTCTAGTAGGAGATCAATGAGTGGGAAGAGAAAGAGAATGGGGTATTTCTTCCTCTACTTCCTCCCTGCTTCCACACTGTGAATATGACAATGGCTGAGTCCTCCATCACTACAGTTTCCTCCACCTTTCCAGTACCCCTTCAGTCCAGGGGAAATAATAGCTTTCCAGAGTTGCTCATATATGAAAACGTCAACATTTCTTTTTGGTTCGCTTAACCATGCATGCACTTTGATAAAGAGTCACTTCATTAAAGCTTCTTTGTTTAAAACGTTTTGAGTAAAAATCAGTTTCCTACCAAGACCCAGACTGATACAAAGATGTAGGGTGGACCTGAATCTTAGTCCACCAATTTGGGAATAAATATCATGTCAAGTTACTTAGTGTTACTTGTTTAGTTAAATAAATCTGACTTTTAAATGCCTGAGAGCGGATGGTAGGAAACCCAGTGTGAGGTATTATTGGGCTGTCTTTCTTTCTCCAAGCCTCTACAAAGACTGCTGGGGTCTCATGCTCAGCAAAATATTCTGTAGGACCTCACTGCCTTCAGCCTATGCTGGTCATCTCTGTGATTCCAACTGTCCAGGGCACGTGGTCCTTTGAAGTCTAGAAGTCCTGCCGCACTTAGAGCTAAGCCTGACCCCTAGGCCCAGGTCCAGCCTCCTCAGGTGCCCCCACAATCATGCCCTGGATGGCAGAGGTCGCCTCCTCAGGGCCCTTCAAGAGGGTGGACAACAAACCCCAACCACTCCTTTAACCTGAGGTTTGTTTCCATGCTCAAGCTCAATTTGAGCACCCAATTCTGGTCTTGCCTCCATACCTTCTCCTAAGTCAGGAAAAATGAAAGGGCTGGGCTTTCTCCTTGACCAGGAGAAGAGGGGAAAACACAGAACAAAACATGTAGGTAATTGGATATCCAGCCTGCAATGGGTGAGAAGGCTTAAATCATTAGGATCTACTTTCTTGCCAATCTCTGTGGAACCAGGCACTGTTTCCACTTTCTTGGAAAGAAGTATTGGAGGGAAATACCTGATTAAGCCTGAAAACTGGTTCATATGGCAAGGCATGGTGGGAATTCCCTTAATGGAAAGAAACCTGAAAGAGCTTATGGATAAGCAAAAAATATTTTGCTCCCCGTTGTCAAAAGGTGGTCAATTCAAAATTTCATTTAAATGTCATTTAGTAGCACCAATAGAATGCATGTTTATTTTACTTGATTTCTTTTTCTTTTTTGCAAGACAGTTTATTTAATGTTCTTTCAGTTGGAAAAAATAAGAAATAATAATTTAAAAGTAGATTTCCATTTTTTAAAGGTATATGATGTACAAAAGTTTCTACTCTCAGTTCTAAGGAAGGTAAAGAGTAATCGAATTATAATAATCTTTCTTAAACATCATCATAAAAGAATTTGACAGTGCATTGCTGTTGGGCTGTCATTGGTGAGAATTTTAATAAGATGTGAATAAAGCCATGGACATAATAAACATCGCATACAAAAACATCCAAAGACTGTCATGAGGTATATGTTGGCTAGGTCAGCATAATTGTGTGGCTGGGTCTCCAAAGCTAAAGAAAAAGTGCAGTTTAAAAGCAGAGTTTTGAAGTTAGATAATGATCACATAGGAATTGTATCATTTGTAATGCCTGCCAAATTATACCAATGTGTTTATTTTTGCTTGTTCCTCTAACACACACATATGTGCGATTTTTTAGTGTCTGAAGCTTTCCCAAGCAAAGAGAACAGAAAACAAGCGTATGAGGAAAATGAAAAGGCCGAGAAGCCGCCCTCCTGCTCTTCTCCCCTAGGACAGGAAGTGAGGCCATCTTATCATTTGATTTCATAGAAAGCAAAGTCATCACACCTCTCCCTGGCATCTGGCAAGGAGCTGGAACAGCCCAGAAAGCCAAGAGCATTTTAAAATATAATCAATTCCACTTTGTCAATGTATGGAAGAAAATAACTTTAGAACATCTAGCCATGTGACCTTGGACAAGATGTTAAACTCTCTGAGACCTTTCTCCTCACCTTCATCTCTAATGATACATGGTCCATAGTTCTGCCTTTCAAAGAACGTAGAACACAGTGGCTCAAGTTCAAAGGTTTGCAGTCAGGTAAAAAAAAGTAAAACAGGTTTAAATGCACATTCTAGCCCTTGAGTGTTGTGTGTCCTCAGATAAGTTACAGAACTTCTCTGTGCCTCAGCCTTTTTACCTTTTAAATGAGAACAAGTTTATGAGAAGACTAAGTGAAGCAGTGCATGTAAAGCACTTAGCACAGTGCCTGTCATTTAATAAGTGCACAGTGAGTTCTCCTCCTTCCGGTCACTGTTGGGGCTGTAGCAGTAGCATGTCCAGTCCCAGCAGGTTGTTGACTGCTGCATGCACCATCCCACAGGACACGGAAATGGGATGTGAAGAAGCCACAAGGGCCACAGGTTCTCATGGTTGGCTACACATGCAGTCCGAGCAGGCAGTGCCTAAGTGGCAGGATTTGGGACAATCCTGGAAAAATCATCCCACCCAAAGGGCCCGGTGTCTGAAATCATACCCCTGGAAATCCTTGAGTTAAAATTTTCCACTCTTATAACCTAAGAACTCTGAATGCTTAACAGTAGAGTCAGCCTCCAATGGGGTAAAATCAGACATCTTCAGTGACCTTAGAAAGCCAGCTTGACTCTCTCATTAAGACATTAAGCTGGAGCCTAATTAGAATGATAAAGATGCAAGGATGAAAAGTGTGAACAGAAAGCTGCAGTTGTGTGAATTGTGGAAACACAGATATAAATGCTGCTTGAGGACGTGTGTGTGAATCTGGGAGATGAGGCCTCCTCAGGCCTGGATGAAATGTATCTCCTTGTTCTTCTCCCTTCCCTTGCTCTGATGCTGTTTTCACCAAGGAACCTGGCTGAGAAGATAGAAGGAAGGGCTCTGGCCATTTGACAGGCATCTTTGAGGAATGCAGGGACAGCGTCCCTTATGTATAAGTTTCTGTGATCTTAACGAGAGTGAGGTGACCCCTGAAGGCCCAATCTCAGACCACGACAACTCAAGACTACCTCTGGATCCATATACAGACTCCTCATGAGCAAAATTAAGTGCTCTGGAATTCCCATTCTCCTCAATGTTATCCATAATTTGTTATGATCCACACAGTTGAGTGCCTTAGTATAGTCAATAGAACAGGTAAACACCTTTCTGCTTTCAGCCAGGATCCATCTGACGTGAGCAATGATGTCCCTGGTTCCACATTCTCTTCTAGATCTGACTTGAATTTCTGTCACTTTCCTGTTGGTACACTGCTGCAGCCACGTTTGAATGAACTTCAGCAAAATTTTGCTTGCATGTGATATTAATGACATTGTTTGATTATTTCCAAATTCGGTTGTATCCCCTTTCTTGGGAACAGGCATAAATGTGGATCTCTTCGAGTCAGTTGGCCAGGTAGCTGCCTTCCAAATTTCTTCACGTAGATGAGTGAGAGCTTCCAGCGCTGCATTCATTTGTTGAAACATCTCAATTGGGATTCCGTCAATTCCCAGAGACTTATTTTTCACCAATGCCTTCAGTGCAGCTTGGACTTCTTCAGTACCATTGGTTCTGAAGCGTAAGTAACTTCCTGAAGTTCTTTTTGATTAGTGACTCTGTGTATTCCTTCCATCTTCTTTTGATGCTTTCTGCATCCTTTAATATCTTCCCTGTAGAATCCTTCAGTATTGCAACTGGAGGCTTCTATTTTTCCTTCAGTTCTTTCAGCTTGAGAAATGTTGAGTCTGTTCGTCCCTTTTGGTTTTCTATCTCTGGGTCTTTGCATGTGTCATCATAATACTTTACTGTCTTCTCCAGCCACCCTTTGAAATCTTCTGTTCAGCTTTTTTACTTTACCATTTTTTCCTTTTGCTTTAGCTATTCGACATTCAAGAGCAAGTTTCAGAGTCTCTTCTGACATCCATTTAGGTCTTTTCTTCTCTCCTGTTTTTTAAATGACCTCTTGGTTTCTTCAAGTGGGACATCCTTGATGTCATTCCACAACTTGTTTAGTCTTCGGTCATTAGTATTCAATGAGTCAAATCTATTCTTGAGATGGCTTCTAAATTCTGGTTGGTTATACTCAAGGTTGTACTTCGGTTTTCGTAGACTTGTTCTAATTTTCTTCAGTTTCAACTTGAACTTGCATATGAGTAATTAATGGTCGGACCCACAGTCAGCCCCTGACTTTGTTCTGCCTGATGATATTGAGCTTTTCCATTGTCTCGTTCCACAGATTTAGTTGATTTGATTACTGTGTGTTCCATCTGGTGAGGTCCATACGTATAGTTGCAGTTTATGTCGGTGAAGAAAGGTATTTGCAATGAAGAAGTAGTTGGTCTTGCAAAATTCAATCATGTGATCTCTGGCATCGTCTCTACCACCAAGGCCATATTTTCCAAATACCAATCCTTCTTCTTCCACTTTCATATCCCAATCACCAATAATTATCAGCCCATCCTGATTGCATGTTCAATTAATTTCAGACTGCGAAAGTTGGTAAAAATCTTCAATTTCTTCATCTTTTTCCTTAGTGGTTGGTGCATAAATTTAAATAATAATCATATTAACTAGCCTTCCTTGTAGGCCTATGGATTTTATCCTATTACTGACAGCGCTGTACTTCAGGATAGGTCTTGAAATGTTCTTTTCGAGGATGAATGCAATGCCATTCCTCTTCAAATTGTCATTCCTGGCATAGTAGACCATATGACTGCCTGATTCAAAATGGCCAATACCGGTCCATTTCAGCTCACTAATTCCTAGGATATCAATCTTTATGTGTTCTGTTTCATTTTGACCATTTCTGATTTTTCTATATTCATACTTCATGTATTTCATGTTCGATCATTAATGGATGTTTGCAGCAATTTATTCTCATTTTGAGAAGTGCCACATCAGCAAAAGAAGGCCCTGAAAGCTTAGCTCCATCCACGTCATTAAAGTCGACTCTACTTTAAGGAGGCAGCTCTTCCCCAGTCATATTTTGAGTGCCTTCCTAACCTGAGGGTCTCATCTTCTGGCACTATATCAGACTGTGTTATTTACAAGGTTTTAAAGTTTTTATTGGCTGATTCTTTTCAGAAGTAGACCACCAGGTTCTTCCTAGCCTGTATTAGTCTAGAAGCTCAGTTGAACCCTGTCTGCCATGGGTGACCCTGTTGGTATTTGAATACCCGTGGCATAGCTTCCAGCATTACAGCGATACACAAACCCCCACAGTATGACAAACAGACAGACATGTGGGGGGAATAGGGTCTGGGCTTTTAAAAGTTTGTGAGTGGCCATCTAAGATGAAACTATTGGTCTCTTCTTATCTGGAGCAAAAGAGAAAGAAAGAAACCAAAGATGCAAAGAAGACACTAATCTACAGAACCATAGTCTACACAAACAACGACATCACCTACTTTTAGACCAGAAGAACCAGGTGGTGCCCAGCTACCTCTACAGACCGTTCCTACTAGAGACTCAATAGATGATCCCAGATAAAATGGGAGAAAAATGTAGAACAAAACTTAAATTCCTAAAAAAAAAAAAAAAAAATCCAGACTTACTGTGCTGGTCAGGCCTAGATGAACCCCTGAGACTATCACCATGAGATACTCTTTAAACTTGAAACTCAAATTACTCCAGAGGGTACCTTTCAGCCAAATGACAGATTGGCCAATAAAATAAATAATACCACCCATGAGTATTGTATTCCTCCAAATATTCTAGATTAAACCAAATGGTAAACATTTACCCTAGAGCAAAGATGAGAAGGCAAGGGGGCAAAGGGAAGCTAGATTAATGGAAAAAGAGTAACCAAAATGGGAATAACGAGAATGCTAATACTCTGTGAAGAATGTAACCAATGTTACTAAACAAAAACAATATGTATAAAAATTGTTAAATGAGAACATAATTTCTTGTGTAAAGTTTCACCAAAACATAATAAAATATTTTTTAAAAGGTATATATGTATGCATACACAAATGTACCCATCCAATAAGATCATACTTTACACATTGGTCTTTAAACTGATATTCTCACTTGATTATATAGCATGGGCATCTTCTGATGTCAGTATATTATAACTTCCTTTTAAAATAATGTTTATTGCTATAGAGTATTATACCTACAGGTGGTTCACAGGTATTTATACTCCCATTCAAGCTCTTGTCTTGGATCAGTATTGTATGGTGGGTTTTATGGCCTCCCACACCACCAGATATTCCACTATGAGCTACCCCGTTTGGGCACAGTGTTCCGTCTCTCAGCACTAAAACACCTCTTAACAAAAACCAACACCTTAATAGATTGTTGGATTCTTGACTATATTACCTTGGAAGCAAACCTGGAATCTAAAAATCTGGAATGTAAACCAAATTACCTATAACTTGATTAGTGCCATAGGTAAGGACACTAAGACCAGATACAAATTTTAGTGAAAATTGTACTAGGCTTCCAAATGTTGGCACAGAGGGGCAGCCTTTCAGTAAGTTGACTATCACTAACCTCTAATGGCGCTCTTAGGGACTGCAGCAAACTGCCCCTTTAAAAGCCGAGAAGTGGTATAAAAAAAACATTGCCGCCTAGTCCATTCTGACTCATAGTGACCCTATACAACAGAGTAGAACTTCTCCACAGGATGTCTAAGGAGAGGCTGGTGGATTCTAACTGCCAACCTTTTGGTTTGCAGCCAAGCTTTTAACCACTGTGCCACCAGGACTCCTGAACTCTTATTACGGGGTTATACTGATCCAAAACAAGGGCATGGATGGGAGATGGTTGAAAAGGTGCTGAATTTTCTTATGATTCATAGGGGGCTCAACAGAGTCTCATGGCATATATTCAGTGAGTCATGTTTCATTGGGAATGCTGCTTTTTTTGGATGGAGCAAATGATGTCACTCTTAAGGATTCTCAATTGCGTACATAACATGAAGATACTCATACATTAAAATGTTTACATTAGCTCACCCACTACTTATATATCAGGGAACATATTAATCCCTTGGCTTTAAAATACCCACGTTTTCTAGCACAGAGTACCAGCTGCAGTCCAGAAGGCTGACAATCATTTATTTCCTGTTCAATTAATCTGGGAGGATGCCTTTCCGGGTCTGGTGGGGAGGTCTGGAAGAGACTTTTAAGACCCCACTAAATGCCACAATGATGTCTGAGGTCAGAAATTCTTCCCGCTGGATCCCCCTGTTCAAAAGCCCCAGAAGCCGTCATTAGGCTCAAGCAATGTCCCTCCATCAATCAGTTGTTATCAAGTCGACTTTGACTCATGGCGGCCCCATTTGTGTCAGAGTAGAATTGTGCTCCATAGGGTTTTCATGGGGCCTTATGGATGAATATCAAAGCCTTAAGTATGGATTACATCTCAACATAAAGAAAACAGAAATACAACAGGACAAGTAAGCAACACCATGATAAATGGAGAAAGAATTGAAATTGTCAAGGATTTCTTTTACTTGGTTACACAAAAAACACCCATGGAAGCAGCAGTCAAGAAATCAAATGCATCGAGTAAATATGCTGCCAAAGACCTCTTTGCAGTGTGCAGAGGCAAAGATGTCACTTTGAGGACTAACGTGCACCTGACTGAACCCATGGCATTTTCAATCATCTCATATTACCAGAATGGCTCCCCTGACCAGTCTTACTGCTTGCCAGTCTCCCCACACCCGGATTTCCTCTCTTGGAGAAGCCGTTAGGATTTAGGAGGCCTTCTCTCCAGGATCACCCAGGGGCAGACTGAAGTCTGAGTTTACCCTGACCCCTCTTCACTGTAAGGTAAAGTGCTCCCCCTCCCCGACATGGTGCTCTGACCACGGTTATCACAGCATTATTAACACCACCGTGTCCACTCATGGTGCTGGTAAGAAGAGTACCAAGAGAGAAAGAAGACAATCTCTTTAGTGTCCAACTGCATAAAGCCTTTGGAGAGAAAACACCGAGAAGAGTGTGTTGGAACAGTGTGCAGAGTTGTGGGGAAGCATGAGGAATTCCACTGATCTCAGCCTTAGAGCAGAGAGAGAACTCGGTGAGGGGAGCGTACCAGTGACATGGTTATTTTCCTGGAACAGAGGAAGACATTGTAACAGAGAAAACGACTCCGAGATGCTCATGGGGAAGGACTGGGGCCTGAACTGAAACAACCACATGGATGACTTACAGAATCAGTCCCTGACACACACAGTCGACCCGGGGTGATGTAAATCTGTTCCCAAGGTGCTTTTTCTGTCCCAAAAATATTTCTTCCATCACTGATCTGATGTTTTACAATTTGAATTGAAATTTCAATTATCAAAGACAAGAAGCAGGGACATCATTTCTAGCAGGCTGCATTAAATATGCAGTTACTACAGCTCACCTTCCCCTGCACCTGTCTGTCGCCCAAACCCACTGGCTGAAACAGTGAATAAGGAAGTTTGAAGAAGAATTGATACCTTTGAATTATGTATGATGTTGGGGAAGAATATTGAACATACCATGGACTGCCAGAAGAAAGAGCAAATCTGTCTTGGAAGAAGCACAGCCAGAATGCTCCTTAGAAGCAAGGATGGCGAGACTTCATCCATTTACTTTGGACATGTAATCAGGACGGACCAGCCCTTGGAGAAGGACATCATGTTTGGTAAAGTAGAGGGCTGGTGAAAAAGAGGAAGGTCTTCGATGAGATGGAATGACACAGTGGCTGAAACAATAGGCTCAAATGTAGCATGGTTGTGAGGGTGGTGCAGGACCTGGTAGCGTTTAGTTCTGTTGCACATATGGTCTCTAGGAGTTGGAACCTACCTGATGGTACCTAACACTAACAACAACAGGGTTTTCAATGGCTGATTTTTTCAGAAGTAGATCACCAGGTCTTTCTTCCGAGGAGCCTCTGGTTGGACTTGAACCTACAGCCTTTTGGGTAGCAGCTGAGCAGCACATTTGCCATTTGTACCACCCAGGGACTCCATGTCCCTCCACACTTTTATGAATTTGGCAACAACAAGCTTACAGATGCTCAATTATTGCTGAAGTAGTACTTCCTCTTGGATGGAACCAGAGTAGCTGGAAAGTGTGCCATTGGCTATTGTAGAAAAAAGATGAGTCCTAGAAAACAGCCAAGTACCTGTAATTTGGTGTCATTTATTTTCCTTCAAGGATGTTGAGGGTGATTTGTCAGGTTGGGGCCTGCTGCCTGATGACATTGGGCAAGTGGAGGTAGAAAAACCCGAGAACTAGGCCCTATTCAGTTGGGGTGGGGGAGCAGACTGGAGGAAGGAACCAAGGAAACAGAAGCAAGGCCAAGGTCATCATGAAAAGTACAGCCAAGAGAAACTGCTGAGTTGGGGAAAAAAATGCAGGCTATAATATATTTTCATAAAATATGATGACATTTTAGCCACGTGAGAGCTCATTTAAATTTTCTGCTTCATAACTTCAGGAGATTCTATAGTTTCTAGAGGGAAAAACAGACAGATTTCACTATTTCAGCAGTGTGTGCTGTGTGCAGCTCCAGAAAGACGAAGTCCTGGACTTTAATAACCACCACACTATGTGGCCAAATAAGGCACCGAGATGACAATGAACGCTTTTCCTCTGACTTCACTGAATTTGCTTAATTCCACACCAACTTTTCCTCCTCTGGGAGAATGAGAACATGGGTACAATGTCACCAAATAATTCAGGGTGATGTTTAAAAGTTAACAAGGAAAATTTTTAGTGGCTTTTGTCTGACCTTTTTTCTATGAATTTTTAAATGAAGTACTTTTGCTAGAATATAAATTTACTATAGAAAATTTAGAGAATACACAAAAATATAAAGGAATAATTAAACCACTCAATTCTACAACATGACAATGACAGATTCTGATAATTTAATAATAATTTAATGTGTATTCTTATAGGTTTTTTAATTATTTATATCTATTTCCACATCTGTCTTTAGCTGTACCTGTATCTCCATAATTGGGAATAAATGATGTAAAATTAAGAACAGTAAACATATTTATTACGTATGCTTATAAAATATTATTTTAAGGGATGTATAATATTCCATCATGAATCTACCACAATCTACCTAGCATTAAAATCGTTTCCATTGTTTTATTACTGAAAGTAATGCGGTAATAAACACCCAGTAAGCTTTCCTTTATTTGCTTTATTTATTGTTTTTTACAATTTGCTATATAATTCAGAATCACCATGAAAACATTATGCAAAGATTAAAGGTCCTTAAAGATGGCCTGGCCCAAACGCTTCAATTAATGGACACAAAAGCATTAAGTGACTTTCCTAAGGTTAAACAGAACAAGCCAATAAGTTTAAAAAATTATTTTCAAACATGGTAATATTAGATATTTGCTATTAATATTAGATCAATGGAGAGATAAGAAATAACCTTCCCCAGTCCTATTTGTCTGAAGCTGGGCAAGTGACTTGGTTCCCCAGTGGTTCTAAAGCTGAGAGGGTTGAGTCCTACGTGAGGCTGGAATGAAGGCCTGTATGAAAAAAGGGAGGATCTAACATTTATGGTCTGAGGGCTTTCCACACTTCATTTCATCCTCACAACATGCCAGCGAGGCCAGTGTTAATTTTTCTATTCAACAGATAAGGAGTCTGAGGGCCTGTGGCACAAGAAGTGTTCCCAGGAATAGATACAGAGATGGAGTTTAGTTTGCAGGGTGTTTAAAGAGCGTCCTTGAGAGCCGTGAAAAGAGAAAAGTGAAGCAGGAGTAGAAGAGGAGGGAGGAGGGAGGAGGGGGAGCAGAATTAGAGGACAGGGGAGAGGAATGGAGGAGGGAGAGCAGGAGTGGAGAAGGGAGAGCAGGATACTGGAAGAAAGAAAGCAGAATGGTGGAGAAGGGGGAGAATGATGGTGAAGGGGAGTGAGATGAGGAGGAGGGGGAGCAAAGGGAGACAGGAGTGGAGGAGGAGGGGCATGATGGTGGAAGAGGGGAGCAGAAGTGGAGAAAGGGGAGCAAGATGGTGGAGGAGTGGGAGTAGGGTGGTGGAGGAGGGGGAGCAGGGTTGTGGAGGAAGGGGAGCAAGATGGTGAAGAAGAGGGGAGCAGAATGAGGAGGAGGGGAGAGCAAGATAGCGGAGGGAGAACAGGAATGGAGGAGAAGGGGCAGGATGGTGAGAAAGGGGAACAGAAGCGGAGAAAAGGGAGCAGGGTGGTGGAGGAGGGGGAGTGGAATGTTGGAGTGGGAACAGGAGTGGAGGTGGGGAGAGCAGGATGAGGAGGAGGGGAGACCAGGGTGGTGGAGTGGGAGCTGGAATGGAGGAGGGGTAGCAGGATAGAAGAGGGGTGAGAGGGAGGAAGGCAAGCAGGATGTAGGATGGGGAGCAGAATGGTGGAAGGGGCAGCATGATAGAGGAGTGCAGAATGGAGGAGGAGGAGCATGTGGTAGAGGGGGATCAAGAAGAAGGAGGGAGAGCAGAATGGTGGGGGAGGGGTGAGCAGAATGGTGGGGGTAGCAGAAGTGGAAGAGGGGGAGCAGGAAAGGAGGAGGTAGGAGTAGAATGGAGGAGATGGAGCAGGAGGGAAGGAGGGGGAAGCAAGGGTGGAGGAACAGAAAATAGGATGGAGAAGGCAGAACAGGAGTGAGCAGAGAGCCCTCTAACTGTGATACTGACCAGACGACAGTTCTGGCCCCCTTCAGAGTGATCCAGGATGGGTAGTGAAGTAGGGCCTGTACACTCCTGAACTGATGAGTCATTGGATATGGACCACCAGGAAGGGAAGTACATCTCTGCAGCGGAGACATCTCCGAGGGTTCTCACAGTTGGGCAGCAAGACTTCACAGAAGGGACCCTGGGTGTGCACCCCAACCAGAGAAATTGAGCAATACTTTCTATGTGAGAAAAGAATGACAAGCCAGTTTGAAAGCCTGATTCTGATCTTCTAATCCCTCTTTTTTATAACCCTTTGAGCACTGCCAAATGCCGCAATGGTAAAACCCAGAGTCCACCTGTGGCTCCTAAGGCCCAGGCTCACACCACACTCCCCACTTCCCATGTTCCTATTGGTGGAGGGTTTTCCTCTTCTTCGGCCAAGCCAAACTCATTTTCACTTCAGGACTTTCACAAAAGGTATTTCCTCCAACTACAGCACTCTACCCCCGCTACTGATCTGTCCAAAGCCTTCAGGTTTCTGCTGAAAAGTAATGAAAGACAGAGAGAGAGTGCTTGCTTACTAGAGACTGATCCAGATCCTGGCTCACAGCTTCCTTTTCCTGTACATTTCCTTGATAAGCAATTGCTTTGCTTTGTTTGTGTGTTTATGGATCTTTTCATCCTCATAAAAGATATAAATCTCATCTTTAGTCCTCATTTAAACCTCAAGATCTCGTCTTTTTTCAAAGATTCAATTTAACCAGTCAGCCTCAGTTTGCCAATTTGCTGCTTCAAAGAAAAACCTGAAGGACCCATGGAGTCCAGGGAGAGGCTTGTCTGCATTTGCAGGCAGGGTCTCAGGTATTGGTCAGTCTTCATTCCTGTGTAATCAGAAAGTTCACCAGCCTTTGGTGGAGAGACCACCTGAAGCTGTTGGTCAAAAATGGACAAATACTGGCAATTTCATGTGTTTCAAACCAACATTTTCTTCTCTATCTATCTGATGGGAAGGGATTACTTGCCTCTACAAATGCAGAAACTGCAAGTCAGAGTCAAGTGACTCCCCAAGGTCACACAGCTTGTATATGGTAGGACAGACTGGCATTTACTCCAGAGTTGTACGACTCTGGGCCTGTCCGCCTTTATTGCACACCTACAGTGGCCTTTCTGAAGGAGCCTCTCTGAACTCTCTCCCTGGGAGTTAAAATACTGAATATGTAATAAATCATTTCCACTGCAGAGACATTAAACACACCCCTGTCCACACAACCTCCTGATAACTTCTGCACCCAAATGTTCATAGAACATTAGCAAAAGAAACCACATGGTAGACTAGAAATCAAGAAAAAGGTTGTAGCCATCTCTAAAAGGTATAAAATACACAGGTCACAAGAGACACTCCAACCACAATGTAAAAACAACTAAAAGTGAACAAAAGGAAAGAAATCCCAAAAAGAAAAATGAACATATGTGGCATTTTTAAAATAAAAGCAAGGCACTGTTATAAAGAAGACTTGTGTCATTTAGGAAGCCACAGAACCACAAACAACCCAACAAACGATGGCAGATTTAATACAGAATTGCAGAGGAATTCCCTTTGCAATCACAGAATTACTCTAGGTTTCATTTAGAAGAGCAAATGCAAAAAAGTTGTCTTTCTTTTTTAAGTGGTTGAAAAGAAGAGAACATATCCCACCAGGTTTCCTAAAAAACAGTCACCTATTGCTCTCAAGTCGACTTTGACTTCCAGTGACCTCATGTGTGTTAGAAAAGAGCTGTGCTCCACAGAGTTTTCAAAGGATGATTTTTTGGAAGTAGATCACCAGCCCTTTCCTCCAAAGCACCACTGGGTGGATTTGAGCCTCCAGCCTTTCAGGTAGTAGTTTGTTAACCATTTGTACCATCCAGGGATGCTTGAGATATCATAATACACTTTAAAATGCAGCAAAGAAAGAAAGCTGACAAGGCAAAAAAAGCTTACATCATAATCCTGAAGGTGATAAATTTTTCACTTCAGACAGGAAAAGGTTGGGGAGGGGTGGGTTTTGTGTTTTTTCATTATTATCAATATTGAATTTTTTCAGAAAAAAAAGTTGTTATAAAAAACTTAAAGGTGATTTTTTTCAACTAAAACTTTCTTACTTTTCCTAAGTGTGTTGAACTCAACTTTGCAAAATGAACTAAGGAGAATGACTTGTATTTTGAAAAAAATCTATACTTTGGGAATTGAAAAATAAATAAAACATCAATTTTTTAAAGAATATTAGGGTTTATTTTTAATAAACCAGAAATTTTCAATCATAAAACCTAAAATGAAGGCTTAAAAAATGTTCCCACTTTAGGGTAAGTTTTTTTTTTTTTTTTAATTATTATTTCTAATCCTGGGAGAACAGAGAGGTTCAGCTTTCTCAATTTGTTGTTGTTAAGTGCTTCCGGTCAGTTCCTACTCATAGTGACCCTATCTACAACACAGAGAAACACTGCTTGGTCCTGCACCATCCTCGCAATCATTGTTATGTTTGAACCCATTGTTGCAGCCATTGTGTCAATCCACCTCCTTGAAGGTTTCCTTTTTCACTGACCTTCTACTTTACCAACCATGTTGTCTTTCTCCAGGAACTGATCCTTCCTGATAACATGTCCAAAATATGTGAGACAAAGTCATACCATCCTTGCTTACAATGAACATTCTGGCTGTACTTCTTCCAAGACAGATTTGCTCATTTCTCCAGAAGCCCATGGTATATTCAATATTCTTCACCAACGCAATAATTCAAAGGCATCAATTCTTCTGTCTTCCTTATTCATTGTCCAGCTTTCATATGCACCTGAGATGATTGACCATCTGTTACTTTATCTCACTGTGGTGGCTTGCTTATTGCTGTGACACTAGAAGCTTTGTGGCCAAAATTTCAAATAGCAGCAGGGTCACCCTTGGTGCACAGCTTTCATTGGTGCTTCCAGACTAAGACAAACCAGGAGAAGGACCAGGCAGTCTACTTCTGAAAAAAACTGACTAGTGAAAACTTTATGAATAGCAGTAAAACATTGTCTGCTCTCATGTTAGAAGATGAGGACCTCAGGTTGGGAGGCACTGAAAATATGACTGGTAAAGAGCTGCCTCCTCAAGGTAGAGTTGACCTTAATGACAAGAATGGAGTCAAGCTTTCGGGACCTTCATTTGCTGAAGTAGCAGCTGCAAACGTCCCTTAATAATCAGAACTTGGAATGTTTGAAGTATGAATCTAGGAAAATTGGAAGTTGTCAAAAATGAAATTGAACACATAACAATCAATATTGTAGACGTTAGTGAGCTGAAATGAACTCGCATTGGCCATTTTGATTCAGACAATCATATGGTCTACTATACCAGGAATGACAAACTGAAGAGGAATGGTGTCATGTTCATCGTCAAAAGGAACATTTCCAGGTCTCTCCTGAAGTACAACACTGTTGGTGATAAAATAATATCCACATGCCTAAAAGGAAGACCAGCTAAAATGACTATTATTCACCAAGGCCAAAGATGAAGAAATTGGAGATTTTTACCAACTTCTGCAGTCTGAAATTTATCAAACATGCAATCAAGACACATTGTAATTACTGGTGATTGGAATGCAAAAGTTGGAAACAAAGAATTGGTAGTAGGAAAATATGGTCTTGGTGATAGAAATCATGCTGGAGATAGCATGATAGAATTTTCGAAGACCAACGACTTATTCGTCACAAATTACTTTTTTCAACAACATTAGTGGTGACATACATGTGGACTTCACTGGATGGAATGCATAGGAATCAAATCGACTATATCTGTGGAAAGAAACCATGGAAAAACTCACTGTCATCAGTCAGAACAAGGCCAGGAGCCAACTGAGGAACAGACCATCAATTGCTCATATGCAAGTTCACGTTGAAGCTGAAGAAAATTAAAAGAAGTCCATGAGAGTCAAATTACAACCTTGAGTATATCTCACCTGAATTTAGACACCATCTCAAAAATTGAACATTATTGATCAAAGACCAGGCAAGTTTTGGGATGACATCAAGGACATCATATATGAAGAAAGCAAGAAGTCATTAAAATGAAAGAAAAGACCAAAATGGATGTCAGAAGAGACTCAGAAACTTGCTCTTGAACGTACAGCAGCTAAAGCAAATCTGTCTTGGATGCAGTAGGACCAGAATGCTCCTTAGAAGCAAGATGGGGAGACAACATCTTACATACTTTGGACATGTTAACAGGAGGAATAAATCTCTGGAGAAGGACATCATGCTTGCTAAAGTGAAGAGTCAGCAAAAAAGAGGAAGACCCTCAATGAGATGGACTGACACAGTGGCTGCAACAATGGGCTTAAGCATAACAACAATTGTGAGGATGGCGCAAGACTGGGCAGTGTTTCATTCTGTTGTACATAGGGTCGCTATGAGTCAGAACTGACTCGATGGCACCTTACAACAACAACAATAAAGTTTAATTTTTCTATTTATTAATTTAAGTGAAGATACCCTTTTTCATGGCTAAGAGCCTATGCAGTTAATGAAAGAGTATGATTAAAATTACCTTTGCAACATAGCGAGTTAGGAATGAAATTTCTGGCATTTTTCAGTGTACAAAGCCGTGGGTTCTGAATACTCTTTGCACCATAATTTTGCAACTCCATTGTTGATAAGTGATTTTTCAGACTTGTTTATATACTTCCTTTTTTTTTTTTTTTCAATTTCAGAAAAATAAGAAATGTGTCCATGCACATGCATGCCTGCCATGCAAAAACATGGCATGATGAAAGGGCAAGACATTTTGGAAGTAGGGAGACTTTTCATTACTTCTTTGTAAGAGCTACAATGCCAACTTTGTTATTATTGGTCATTCAATAAGTATTTTCTGAATTGAAACCCAAATTGGAGTCTCTGAAACACAAGATTAAGTCCATTAAAATGAGAAAATATAGCATAGTGAGAAACAAAAACCAGATTTAGATGAATTTGGGTTTAGTTCTGACTCTACTATTTACTAACTAGAGATGTTGGTCCATTATTTAACTTCCATGAGCTTCAGTTTCATATCATTCAAAATGGAAAAAAATAATGCCTACTCTGAAGAAGTGTTGCAAAAATAATTGGTAAATTGTGTGTTCAGTATCGGACAGTATATAAAGAGTAATTTTTAGTGTTGAAAAGCAAGGACATCACCTTGAAGACTAAGGTGTGCCGGACCCAGCCCATGGTTTTTTCAGTCACCTCATATGCTTGTGAAAGCTGGACGATGAGTAAGGAAGAACAAAGAAGAATTGACATCTTTGAATTGTGGTGTTGATGAAGAATATTGAATATACCATGGGCTGCAAAAAGAACAAACTTATCTGTCTTGGAAGAAGTACAGCCAGAATGCTCCTTAGAAGCAAGGATGATGAGACTATGTCTCACATACTTTGGACATGTTATCAGGAGGGTTCAGTACCTGGAGAAGGACATCATGGTTGCTAAGTAGAAGGTCAGAGAAAAAGATGAAGACCCTCAACAAGATGGATTGACACGATGGCTGCAACAATGGGCTCAAGCATAACGATTATGAGAATGGAGCGGGACTGGACAGTGTTTCGTTCTGTTGTGCATAGTGTCTCTATGAATTTGAACCAACTCGACAATACCTAACAACAACAAAGTGTAATTATTAACATTGATAACTTTATTGTTAAGATATTATGACTGACAGAAGACAACTGCTTTTTCCCTCATTTCAACTGCAAGGATTTGAAAGTATAACCTACTCTTATAGTGCCTGGTAGGGTTGAGAACATCCACATGGATCATCCAAGATGAAGTGACTAAGGATGAACTGGTCAACCCTGTAACTACAGAGGAACAACGGTGTACTGCAGTTTCTATCCAGCATATTAGGCGTAGGAAAAGAAACAGCAACACCCTTGCTGTCTCCAGTCCCTGTACATTACGGTTACTCCGCAGTGTTTCTGTCCTCATTTTGTGGGCTGCTTGGGACTAATTAAGTTGTAGGTCTTTGGCTACTAGTTTAACTACAGACCTGTCTGTGTGCTTATAAATAATATACTGGCCTTGTTTCTGTTTATTTTCTAGACAAGAATATCAACCTTACTCCATTTAAAGGTTATTAAATAATGTAATGATAATTTTATCATTTTTGGAGAGGAAGCATTTGAGACAATTTTATTTAAATGATTGTATTCATGTTTGTTGCATTGCTTAAAAATTGCTAGAAAACACAGAAGCTATTTTTAAAGTAATATTTTATTGTGTTTTTGGTGAAAGTTGGCACAACTACACAAATTGTTCAGAGACATTGATTAAATATTTCACAATGTGTTAACAATCTCATTCATTCTATTCTGGATGTTTCATTTCCAGTAATCTGGTTTCCCTGTCTTCTTACCCTTTCATTTTTGCTTTAAAGTAATTGCTGACCATTTGGTCGCATATAAACAGTTTTTTGTTAAAGGTGTGCAGTACTCACTGTTAATATTCTTTATTTTATGAGCCAATCTGCTATTTAGCTAAAACATGACCTTAGGAGGTAGTTTCTGTTAAAGGATTATGGAGTATCTCAGGGTGACAGTCTCAGGGAGTCCTCTAGTCTCAGCTGGTGCAGTAAGTCTGGACTTTCTACAAATCTGAGTTCTTTTTCACATTTTTCTCTCCCTCCATCAAGTCTAATTCTTCTGGTCTCAGGATTGATGATGACATGGTTCATGTCAACTATTAGTCCTGTAGACTGACTTCTTCTCTGAATACACAAATTGTTTTCTGACATTGGTTTCAATCCTTGCAACATATCAGCACTCTCCCCCTTTCCCTTTACACTCCCGGTTCTATGAGTCCATTCATCCAGGTTTCTTGTCCCTTCTTGCCTTCTCATGTTTGCTTTAGGGAAGGTGTTACCCATTTGGTCTTGTATACTTGAGTAAACTAAGATGTACATTCCCTGCATGTTTTATTGTAAAAAAAAAATTTGTTTCATAGACCCATCTAATCTTTGGTTGAAAGGTGGACTTTGGGAATGCCTTCAGTTC
This sequence comes from Loxodonta africana, assembly GCF_030014295.1. NCBI lineage: Eukaryota > Metazoa > Chordata > Mammalia > Proboscidea > Elephantidae > Loxodonta > Loxodonta africana. Next base: position 4,510,105 of record NC_087365.1, on the reverse strand, counting down.
TCATTTAGCAGAATGTCTAGGGGCCACAGTCTCGGGGGTTCCTCCAGCCTCTGTCATACCAGTAAGTCTGGTCTTTTTTATATGTGTATGAATTTGGATTTTGTTCTCCATTTTTCTGCTGCTCTGACTGGAACCTTCTATTGTGATCACTGTCAGAGCAGTCTGTGGTGGAAGCCTGGTACCATCTAATTCTTCTGGGCTCAGCCTGTTGGAGGCTATGGTTCATGTGGTCCATTAGTCCTTTGGACTGATCTTTCCTTGTTTATTTGGTTTTCTTCATTCTCTCTTACTCCAAACATGATAGGAATATAGATGTATTTTAGATGGTCACTCTCAAGCTTTTAAGACTCCAAGTGCTACTCACCAAAGTAGGATGTAGAATATTAACTTTATGAAGTATGTTATGCCAATTGATCCAGATATCTCCTGAGACCATGGTCCCCAGCCCTCAGCCCCAATAACTTGACCCCTCAAATTGTTTGGATTTGCCTAGGAAGCTTCTATCGCTTTGCTTTGATCAAGTTGTCATGAATTCTGCTATAATGTGTGTTGTCTTTCGTTTCACCAAAGTTGACACTTGTCTATTATCTGGTTAGTGATTTCCCCTCCCAACCCTCCTTTTCTTTATAACTATCAGATTGTTTTTTCCTGTTCGTAAGCCTTTTTCTCCCCGTGCATCTGCCAGTTTCTCATACTGTGGTAGCTTACATGTTGCTGTGATGCTGGAAGCTATACCACCGGTATCCAAATACCACCAGGATCACTTATGGTGGACAGGTTTCAGCTGAGCTCCCAGACTAAGACAGACTAGGAAGAAGGTCCAGCTGTAATACTTCTGGAAAAAAAGAAAATTAGCCAGTGAAAACATTATAAATAGCAGTGCAACATTTTCTGATATCATGCCAGAAGATGAGCCCCTGAGGCTGGAAGGTGCTCAAAATATGAGTGGGGAAGAGCTGCCTCCTCAAAGTAGAGTGACCTTAATGACATAGATGGAGTTAAATTTCGTGACCTTCATTTGCTGTTGAGGCATGACTCAAAATGAGAAGAAATAGCTGCAAATATCCATTAATAATCAGAACATGTAAAATTGGAAATAGCAAAATGAAAAGATTGACATCCTAGGCATTAGTGAGCTGAAATGGACTGGTATTGGCCATTTTGGTTGAGAGAATAATATGCCAGGAATGACAAACTGAAGAGGAATGATGTTGCATTCATTGTCAAACAGAACATTTCCAGGTCGATTCTGAAGTATAAGGCTGTCAGCGATAAGGTAATATCCATACACCTGTAAGCAAGACCAGTTAATATTATTATTATTCAATAATTTATACACCGACCACTAAGGCCAAAGATGCAGAAATTGAAGATTTTTACCAACTTCTGCAGTCGGAAATTAATCAAACATGCAATCAAAGTGCACTGATAATTACTGGTGATTGAAATTCGGAAGTTGGAAACAAAGAAGGATCTGTAGCTGGAAAATATGGCCTTGGTGATAGAAATGGTGCTGAAGATCACAGGATAGAATTTTGCAAGACCAACAACTTCTTCATTGCAAATACCTCTTTTCAACAGCATAAACAGTGACAAAAAAACAAGGTAAACCAGAGACAAACATCAATCCTGGAAACCTATGGGTCAAATGAAGAGGTGAAGATCTCAGTCAAGCACCAAATGGAATAAGAAACTGACAGAGAACAGAGAGCAAGGAAAGATATGGAGCGAAGGTCCCTTGTCAGCTGACTGGGCAGGGATTCACCATCTTGGACTCCTCAACCACCGTGATCGGCAGACAGGATTGAGGGAAAGCAGCATCATGGAGCTCCCAGTAGAAAACAGAGCACCTGGTAACCAGTGATACAAGGTTTCCCATCCCCTACACTTCTACCCCCTGCTTGGCTTCCGCCAGCTCCATGTAGCTTGGATTCACCCCTCCCACACTGGCCAGCTCCTTCAGTGTCATTTCTTGGTCATTGCTGTTTTTTTTTTGTTTTGTTTTGTTTTGTTTTGGGCTTCTTCACTCTCTCACCTCCTCCCTTCCTTTCTCTTGAACACCTGGCTCTGTGTGTCATCTCCACTTCTTCTTGACAGTCTGTGAAGCACCACTTAGCTGGGGAATCACTTCTCCAGTCTGTGCCACCAAGCCAGGGGGATCCTTGGAAGCATTTTTTTTTTCTTTTTTTCCTTTTTGTTTTTATTTCTCAGTTTCTCATCTCTCTCTACTTTCCTTCTTTTCCTGTCTCCTGAATACCTGGCACTGTGTGCCATCTCTGCCCCATCTAGACAGGGTGTACAGTGCCTAGCAGGTTGGGATCCACTTCCTTGGTCCATGTTACCAAGCCAGTGGGCTCCCTTGGGGATTTTTTTTCTTTTCTGAATTTCTTGTCTCTCTCTAACATCCTTCTCTTTTTTCTTCTGAACATCTGGCACCATGTGCCATCTCTGCTCCTTCTAGATGAGCTGTGCAGTGCTGCACAAATAGGGTGCCACTTCCCTGCTCCAAGCCACTACACCAGTGGGATTCTTCCTGGCATCTTTTTTCTCTCTCTCTCTTTTCAATTTCTTGTCTCTACAATTCTTCCTTACCCTTCTCAATCTGTGCTCCTTCTGGATGGGCTGTGCAGTGCTGCTCAGCTGGGGGCCTGCTTCCAGTGGGCTCTCTTGCAGCATTTTTCCTTCCTTACTTTCTTTCTTCTTTTTTCTTGGTTTCTTGTCTCTCACTACCTTCCTTCCTTACCCTTCTCCTGAACACCTCATGCCGTTTGCCATCTCTGCTTATTAACGGGCAGCGCAGTGTCACTCAGCTTGGGAAGCACTTCCCGTAGGCTCCTTTGGGGCATTTTTCTTTTTTGCTTTTCTTCTTTTTTTCTCAGTTTCTTGTCTTTCTCTACCTCCCTTTCTTACACTTCTGGACACCTGGTGCCATGCACCATCTCCACTTTTTCTAGATGGGTTGTGCAATGCTGCTTAGTTGGGGACCCTCTTCCAGTGGGATCCTTGGGACATTTTTCTTCCTTCTTTCTTCTTCTGTTTTCCTCCCTGCTCAGTTTCTTGTCTCTCTCTCTGCCTCCCTTCCTTTCCTTCCTCCCAAGCATCTGACATCTTTTCTTTGTGTGTTTTGTGTTTTTCTCTTGGTTTCTTGTCTCTCTACATTCCTTCCATTTCTTTCTCCTGACCACCTAGCCACACGTGCCTTTCTTGCTCCTTTTATTCTAACCTAGCTTCTTATCTCTCTCTCCCTTCCTTCTTTTCCTTTCTCCAGACCATCTAGTTGCACGTGCTATACCTGTTCCTTCTTGATGGGCTATACCTCACTGCCTGGCTTGGAAACCATTGGCACATGGCTTCCCCAGGTTTGCACCTCTGCAATGGCTGACTCCCTTAGTAGTTTTTTTTTTTTTTGCTTCTGTTTCTCTCTCCCCCTTCTCTTCTTTCCCACACCCACTTAGCTCCACACATTACAACCTCCCACATTCCTCCTGCTTATCTGCACTGTGGGTTGAGTGTCACACCCCCAGCAGCACAGGCACATTCTACTGGAACATGCCCTGTGCTGACCTCCAGCCCTGCCCTGTCAGCCCCAGTAAATGCCATAAACGACAGATCCCAGAAGCTTCCCTTCCACTAGAACTGCTCTGCTGCACCATAGCTGAGCAACTGGGTGTACCCATTTGACAAGGTGGTGAGAAGTATTGTGCCCAAAGTTGAGCAAACAAAAAAGAAAGCCCAGTCCACCTGCTCAGACATAACCAAATAAAACAAAAAAGCAGAATTAAATGAACAAATCTACAATCCAAAAACGAAGAAAATAACTACTGAATGTCCCAAAGACAGCAGACAATATCAAAACATATTAAAAAAGGGGGGGGGGGACATGATAGTTCCAGTAGATGTCCAAAATAAAACACTAGATGACTTTTCAGTAGAAGAGAAGTTACTGGAACTACCTGGCAGGGAATTCAAATGTCTAATATTCAGAGCTACCCAAGAGTTGAAGGAAAAAGTCAGCAAAAATGAAGAAAAAATAGACAAAATCATGGAAAAGGCACACTAAATCATGGAAAAGACAGATGAAACAATGGAATAATTCAGGAACAAATGTCAAAATAAGTTCACAACTAGAAATCATACAAAAGGAGCAACTAAAAATCCAAAAGACAAACAACAAGATTTCAGAAGTGGGCAGTGTCCTGGAAAGGCTGAGGAGCAGGTTTCAAAAAATGGAAGACAGGATCAGTGAAACTGAAAACAAATACTTGGATACCACATTGAGGAAAAAAACAGAAAAAAAGGAGGAAGAAAAATGAAGAAACCCTGAGAATTATATAGGAAAGCAAAATTTTACAAGTGATTGGAATTCCAGAACAGGGGAAAAAAAAAAAAAAAACAGAAAACACAAAGAGGATCATTGAAAAAATGGCTGACAGAAAATTTCCCTAATATCATGAAAAATGAAAAGCTGACCATCCAAGAAACTCAACAAACCCCATATAGGACACACCTCAAAAGAAAGTCACCAAGGCATGTCATAATCACAATCTCTAAAACCAAAGGTAAGGAATTCTGAGAGCAGCCCAAGAAAAACAAAAAGTCACATACAGAGGGGAAACTATAATACAAACTCTGATTATTCAACAGAAACAATGCAGGCAAGAAGGCAATGAAATGACATATATAAAACTTTGAAAGAAAAAAAAATTGCCAACCAAGAATAATATATCCTGCAAAACTCTCACTCAAATATGACGGTAAAATTAGGACATATCTAGATAAACAGAAAATAAGGGAATATGTAAAACCAAACCAAACTTACAAGAATTATTAAAGGGAGTCCTTCTGTTTGACAACAAACAACACCAGATGGCAGCTTGAATCTAGGATGCAAGTCCGCACCAGTCAGATACCAACCTCAGTAATGAACTCGCAAGAATTAATCAAAATTAAAAGATTTACAACAGGGGACCAGAAAGGTTAACCTGTGTCTTAGTCATCTAGTGCTACTGTAACAGAAATACCACAAGTGGATGCCTTTAACAAAGAGAAGTTTACTCTCTCATAGTCCAGTAGGCTAGAAATCTGAATTCAGGGTGCCAACTCCAGGGGAAGACTTTCTTTCTCTGTTGGCTCTGAAGGAAGGTCCTTGTGATGCATCAGTCTTCCCTTGGTCTGGGACCATCTCAGCTCAGAAACCTCAGGTCCAAAGGACACACTTTGCTCCTGGTGCTACACTTTTGGTGGAATGGGGTCCCCCTGATTCTCTGCTTGCTTCTCTTTTTTATATCTCAAGAGAGATTGGCTTAAGACACTATCTAATTGTGTAGACCTCACCAATATAACTGCCACTAATCCATCTTATTACATTATAGTGATAGGATTTACAACACAAAGGGAAATCACACCAGAAGATAAAATGGTAGATAGCCATACAAGGGGATCATGACCTAGTCAAGTTGACAGATACTTTAGGGGGACACAATTCAATCCATCACAATCTGTAAATGACAACTATGTTGGAACAATAAAAGAGGGAGTACATGCTGTAGGCATAGAACTTTTGAGGGGGGAAGAAGGCAAGGCAATACCATGTAATAAAAGTCTTGTTCAAACTTAGGAAGATAAATTTCAAAGTAACCACAAAGAAAGTCAACAAATCTACTCATTAAATTAAAGAGGAAAACCATAAAGTCTCAGTAAAAACAAAATCTACAAAAACAAAAGAAACTTAAAAAAATCCACAAACAAAAGGAATCCAGCACAGGAAAGTAAGAGGAACAAAGAAAACATCAGCAACACAAAAAAACAGCACTACAAAATGACAGCAATAAACTCACACCTATCAATAATTAAGCTGAATGTTAATGGCCTAAATACACCCATAAAGAGACAGACAGTGACAGAATGGCCAAAAAAAAAAAAAAAAAACAGGGTGCATCAAAATACTGTCTATAACAGACACACCTTAGAAACAAAGTCATAAATTTATTAAAAATCAAAGGATGAAAAAAACATATCAATCAAACAGCTACCAAAAAACAAGTGGCAGTACTAATCGCAGATAAAATAGACTTAAAAACAAAATCCACCATAACAGACAATGATCAAAAGGATGATCCATCATGAAGACATAACCATAATAAATATCTACGCACCCGTAACAGGGCTCCAAAATACATAAAACACACTAACAGCACTGAAAAGAGAAATTTTCAAAGTTCCACAATAATCGTAGGAGACTTCAACACACCACTTTTGGTAAATGACAGAACTTCTAGAAAGAAACTCAGTAAAGATACAGAAGATCTAAAGGCCACAATCAGCCAATTTGACCTTATAGACATTTATAGAACATTCCAGCCAACAGCTGTAAAGTATATGTTCTTTTCCAACCCTCATGGACCATTCTCCAGAATAGACTACATCTTAGGTCACAAAACAACCCTCAAAAAATCCAAAACATTGAGATAATACAAAGTATCTTCTCTGATCAGAATGCCATCAAGCAACAAATTAACAATAGGAAGAGCAAGGAAAAAAAAAAAAATCAACTACCTGGAACTGAGTAACACCCTGCTTAAAAACCACTGGGTAATAGAAGAAATCAAAGACAGAACCAAAAAATTCCTATAATCAAATAAGAATGAAAACATATCATACCAATACTTTGGGACACAGCAAAGACAGTGTTCAGAGGCCAATTTACAGTGATAGATACACACATCAAAAAAAAAAAAAAAAAGAGACAAAATCAAAACATTTGCTGCACAACTTAAACAAATAGAAAGAGAACACCGAAGAAAGCCCACAGCCACCAGAAGAAAGGAAATAATAAAGATCAGAGCAGAAATAAATGAAGTAGAGAATAGAAAAATAATAGAATCAACAAAACCAAAGTTGGTTCTTTGAAAGGATCAACAAAATCGACACACCACTGGCCAAATTGAGAAAAGAAAAACAAGAGAGAATGCAAATAACCCAAATAAGAAATGAAATGGGGGACATTACAACAGACCCAACTGAAATAAAAAGTATTAAAACAGAACACTATGGAAAACTATACTCCAACAAATTTGAAAACTTAGAGGAAATGAACAAATTTCTAGAAACATATTACCTACCCAAGCTAACACAAAACTATGTTGAAAACCTGAACAGACACATAACAAGAGAAGAGATTGAAAAGGTAATTAAAAAAAAAAAGAAAGAAAAAACCCTGACCCAGATGGCTTCACTGGAGAATTCTACCATTCAGAGAAGAGCTTACACCAGTACTACTTAAACTATTTCAGAACGTAGAAAAGGAAGGGATACTCCTGAATTCCTTCTATAAACCCAGCATAAATCTGATACCAAAACCAGGCAAAGGCATCAAAAAAAAAGGAAATTACAGACCAATATCTCTTATGAATAAAGATGCAAAAATTTTCAACAAAATTCTAGCCAATGGAATGCGGCATCATATGAAAATAGTAATAAAAATACACCACAAGCAAGGGGGATTCATACCAGGTATGCAAAAATGGTTCAACAATAGAAAATCGGTCAACGTAATTTACCACATAAACAAAAGAATCACATGATCATCTCAATCAATGCAGAAAAGGCATTCAACAAAGTCCAACACCAACACCCTTCCTCATAAAAACGCTCAATAAAATAGGTATAGTAGGAAAATTCCTCAACATAATAAAGGGAATCTGTACATAACCAACAGCCAACATCATTCTTAATGCTGAGAGGCTGAAAACATTCCCCTTGAGAACAGGAACAAGACAAGGATGCCCTTTATCACCACTCTTGTTTAACAATGTGCTGGAAGTTCTAGCTAGAGCAATAAGGCAAGAAAAAGAAATAAAGGGCATCCAAATTGGTGAAGAAGAAGTAAAACTGTTCCTATTTGCAGATGATATGATGCTACACATAGAAAACCCAAAAGACTCCATAAGAAAACTACGGGAACTAACAGAAAGATTCAGCAGAGTAGCAGGATACAGGATGTTGTTGTTGTTGTTGTTAGGCGCAGTCGAGTTGGTTCTGACTCATAGTGACCCTATGCACAACAGAACAAAACACTGCCAGGTCCTGCGCCATCCTTATAATCGTTGTTATGCTTGAGCTCATTGTTGCAGCCACTGTGTCAATCCACCTCGTTGAGGGTCTTCCTCTTTTCTGCTGACCCTGTACTGTGCCAAGCATGATGTCCTTCTCCAGGAATAGATCCCTCCTGACAACATGTCCAAAGTATGTAAGAAACAGTCTCTCCATACTTGCCTCTAAGGAGCATTCTGGTTGTACTTCTTCCAAGACAGATTTGTTCATTCTTTTGGCAGTCCATGGCATATTGAATATTCTTCACCAACACCACAATTCAAAGGCGTCAATCTTCGGTTTTCCTTATTCATTGTCCAAGCTGTTAGTTGGCAGGGACCTCTACTCTGTTTGTGTCCTTTTTCTGTTTTCCTTCAGTTTCTTCTTTTATTTGGCATTTGGTCTAGCTCTTTATCCCTTCATTTGATGGTTAGGATTCCAAGATTGATGCTTGTATCCGTTTGACTTGTTTTTCAGGTCTTTGCTCAGAGTGTCATCATGGTGCTTCTGTCTACAGTGCCACGTTGGCTCCATCCCCCCAATATTTGCCATTTTGTGGTTGATTTATTTCACTCAGCATAATGTCCTTAAGATTCATCCAAGTTGTAAGATGTTTCAAGGGCTTATCTTTATTTTTCATGTTTTTTTTTAATCGTTTATTCCACTGTATGTGTGTACCACATTTCTTTTATCCATTCATCCATTGGTGGGCGTTTAGGTTGTTTCCATCTTTTTGCTATTGTGAATAGTGTACCGGTGAAAAATATGTGTGCATATACCTGTTCATGTCACTTCTATTAGGTCTCTAGGGTAAATACCTAAAAGTGGGATTGCTAGATCATAAGGTAGTTCTATTTCTAATTTTTTGAGGAAGATCCATACTGTTAACCATAGTGGTTGTACCATTTTACAATTCTATCAGCAGTGGATAAGGGTTCCAATTTCCCCACATCCTGGCCAGCATTTGTTCTTTTCTTTCTTTAGCAGTGCCATTTTAGCAGGGGTGAGATATCACATTGTTGTTTTGATTTGCATCTCTGTAATGGGTAAAGTTTGCACACATCTTTTCATGTGTTTCTTTGTCACAATCTTTTTCCACTGAGAATATGTTAGCTGTTGGTTTTGCATATATGGACCTTAATTGTATTGAGAAATTTGTCTTCTATTTCTATTTTGTTGAGAGCTTCTATTAAGAAAGGGTGTTGTATTTTATCAAACACTCTTTATGCATTACTTGATATGATCATGTGGTTCTTTTCCTTTATTTTATTTATGTGGTGAATTACATTGACTGATTTTCTAATTTTGAACCTCCCTTGCATTCCTGGTATGAATTGGAGTGATCATGATGTATGATTTTCTTATTATGTTTTTGAATTCTGTTTACTAGGATTTTGTTGCAAAAATTTGCATTTATATTCATGAGAAATATTGGACTCTAGTGTGTGAGTGTGTGTGTGTGTGTGTGTGTGTGTGATGTCATTTCCTGGATTTAGTATCAGGGTGATGCTCGCATCATAGAATGCGGTAGGGAGTATTCCTTACTCTTCTCTGTTTGGAAAGAGTTTGAGTACGATTGGTGTCAACTTTTCTCTGAATGTTTGGTAAAATTCCCCAGTGAAGCCATCCGGTCCTGGGCTTTTATTGTTGAGTTTTTTTAATGACATCTTTAATCTCTTCTTTGTTATGGGTCGTTTAGGTTTTCAAGTTTTATTTGTGACAGTTTAGGTGGTATGTTTCTTGGAATTTGTCCATTTCTTCTAGGTTTTGAGTTTTTGGAGAAAATTTTTTGTAATATTCTGTTATGATCTTCTTAATCTCATTTGGATCTGTTGCAATATTTTCAAAAGTTTCTTATTTTGGTTATTTGCATCTTCTAATTTTCTTCTTCTGTCAGTTTAGCCAGTGATTTGGATATTTTATTGATTCTTTCAAAAAAACAACTTCGGGTCTTTTTGATTCTTTCTATTGTTTTTCTGTTTTCTATTTCATTTATCTCTGCTCTGATCTTTACTATTTATTTTCTTCTGGTAGCTGCTCTTTTTTGTTTTTGTTTTCTATTTGTTGAAGTTGTTTATTTTGGATCTTTCTTCTTTTTTTTTTTTAAATAACTTTTATTAAGCTTCAAGTGAACGTTTACAAATCCAATCAGTCTGTCACATATAAGTTTACATACATCTCACTCGCTACTCCCACTTCCTCTCCCCCTCTTGAGTCAGCCTTTTCAGTCTCTCCTTTCTTGACACTTTTGCCGGCTTCCCTCTCTCTCTGTCCTCCCATCTCCCCTCCAGACAAGAGTTGCCAACACAATCTCAAGTGTCCACCTGATATAATTAGCTCACTCTTCATCAGCATCTCTCTCCCACCCGCTGACCAGTCCCTTTCATTTCTGATGAGTTGTCTTCCGGGATGGTTCCTGTCCTGTGTCAACAGAAGGTCTGGGGAGCATGGCCGCCGGGATTCCTCCAGTCTCAGTCAGACCATTAAGTTTGGTCTTTTTATGAGAATTTGGGGTCTGCATCCCACTGATCTCCTGCTCCCTCAGGGGTCCTCTGCTGTGCTCCCTGTCAGGGCAGTCATCGATTGTGGCCGGGCACCAACTAGTTCTTCTGGTCTCAGGATGATGTAGGTCTCTGGTTCCTGTGGCCCTTTCTGTCTCTTGGGCTCTTAGTTGTCGTGTGGCCTTGGTGTTCTTCATTTTCCTTTGCTCCAGGTGGGTTGAGACAATTGCTGCATCTTAGATGGCCGCTTGTTAGCATTTAAGACCCCAGATGCCACATTTCAAAGTGGGATGCAGAATCATTTCACAATAGAATTATTTTGCCAATTGACTTAGAAGTCCCCACAAACCATGTTCCCCAGACCCCCGCACTTGCTCCGCTGACCTTTGAAGCATTCATTTTATCCCAGAAACTTCTTTGCTTTTGGTCCAGTCCAGTTGAGCTGACCTTCCATGTATTGAGTGTTGTCTTTCCCTTCACCTAAAGCAGTTCTTATCTACTGATTAATCAATAAAAAACCCTCTCCCACCCTCCCTCCCTCCCCACCTCATAACCACAAAAGTATGTGTTCTTCTCAGGTTTACTATTTCTCAAGATCTTATAATAGTGGTCTTATACAATATTTGTCCTTTTGCCTCTGACTCATTTCGCTCAGCATAATGCCTTCCAGGTTCCTCCATGTTATGAAATGTTTCAGAGATTCGTCACTGTTCTTTATCGATGCGTAGTATTCCATTGTGTGAATATACCACAATTTATTTACCCATTCATCCATTGATGGACACCTTGGTTGCTTCCAAATTTTTGCTATTGTAAACAGAGCTGCAATAAACATGGGTGTGCATGTATCTGTTTGTGTGAAGGCTCTTGTATCTCTAGGGTATATTCCTAGGAGTGGGATTTCTGGGTTGTATGGTAGTTCTATTTCTAACTGTTTAAGATAACGCCAGATAGATTTCCAAAGTGGTTGTACCATTTTACATTCCCACCAGCAGTGTATGAGAGTTCCAATCTCTCCGCAGCCTCTCCAACATTTATTATTTTGTGTTTTTTGGATTAATGCCAGCCTTGCTGGTGTGAGATGGAATCTCATCGTAGTTTTAATTTGCATTTCTCTAACGGCTAATGATCGAGAGCATTTTCTCATGTATCTGTTGGCTGCCTGAATATCTTCTTTAGTGAAATGTGTGTTCATCTCCTTTGCCCACTTCTTGATTGGGTTGTTTGTCTTTCTGTGGTTGAGTTTTGACAGAATCATGTAGATTTTAGAGATCAGGCGCTGGTCGGAGATGTCATAGCCGAAAATTCTTTCCCAGTCTGTAGGTGGTCTTTTTACTCTTTTGGTGAAGTCTTTAGATGAGCATAGGTGTTTGATTTTTAGGAGCTCCCAGTTATCGGGTTTCTCTTCATCATTTTTGTTAATGTTTTGTATTCTGTTTATACCTTGTATTAGGGCTCCTAGGGTTGTCCCAATTTTTTCTTCCATGATCTTTATCGTTTTAGTCTTTATGTTTAGGTCTTTGATCCACTTGGAGTTAGTTTTTGTGCATGGTGTGAGGTATGGGTCCTGTTTCATTTTTTTGCAAAGGGATATCCAGTTATGCCAGCACCATTTGTTAAAAAGACTATCTTTTCCCCAGTTAATTGACACTGGTCCTTTGTCAAATATCAGCTGCTCATACGTGGATGGATCTATGTCTGGGTTCTCAATTCTGTTCCATTGGTCTATGTGTCTGTTGTTGTACCAATACCAGGCTGTTTTGACTACTGTGGCTGTATAATAGGTTCTGAAGTCAGGTAAGGTGAGGCCTCCCACTTTCTTCTTCTTTTTCAGTAGTGCTTTGCTTATCCGAGGCTTCTTTCCCTTCCATATGAAATGGGTGATTTGTTTCTCTATCACCTTAAAATATGACATTGGAATTTGGATCGGAAGTGTGTTAAATGTATAGATGGCTTTTGGTAGAATAGACATTTTTACTATGTTAAGTCTTCCTATCCATGAGCAGGGTATGTTTTTCCACTTAAGTATGTCCTTTTGAATTTCTTGTAGTAGAGCTTTGTAGTTTTCTTTCTATAGGTCTTTTACATCCTTGGTAAGATTTATTCCTAAGTATGTTATCTTCTTGGGGGCTACTGTGAATGGTATTGATTTGGTTATTTCCTCTTCGGTGTTCTTTTTGTTGATGGAGAGGAATCCAAGTGATTTTTGTATGTTTATTTTATAACCTGAGACTCCAAACTCTTCTATTAGTTTCAGTAGTTTTCTGGAGGATTCCTTAGGGTTTTCTGTGTATATAATCATGTCATCTGCAAATAGTGATAACTTTACTTCTTCCTTGCCAATCCGGTTACCTTTTATTTCTTTGTCTAGCCTAATTGCCCTGGCTAAGACTTCCAACACGATGTTGAATAAGAGCGGTGATAAAGGGCATCCTTGTCTGGTTCCCGTTCTCAAGGGAAATGCTTTCAGGTTCTCTCCATTTAGAGTGATATTGGCTGCTGGCTTTGCATAGATGCCCTTTATTATGTTGAGGAATTTTCCTTCAATTCCTATTTTGGTAAGAGTTTTTATCATAAATGGGTGTTGGACTTTGTCAAATGCCTTTTCTGCATCAATTGATAAGATCATGTGGTTTTTGTCTTTTGTTTTATTTATGTGATGGATTACATTAATGGTTTTTCTGATATTAAACCAGCCTTGCATACCTGGTATAAATCCCACTTGATCAGGGTGAATTATTTTTTTGATGTGTTGTTGGATTCTATTGGCTAGAATTTTGTTGAGGATTTTTGCATCTATGTTCATGAGGGATATAGGTCTATAATTTTCTTTTTTTGTAATGTCTTTACCTGGTTTTGGTATCAGGGAGATGGTGGCTTCATAGAATGAGTTGGGTAGTATTCCGTCATTTTCTATGCTTTGGAATACCTTTAGTAGTAGTGGTGTTAACTCTTCTATGAAAGTTTGGTAGAACTCTGCAGTGAAGCCGTCCGGGTCAGGGCTTTTTTTGTTGGAAGTTTTTTCATTACCGTTTCAATCTCTTTTTTTGTTATGGGTCTATTTAGTTGTTCTACTTCTGAATGTGTTAGTTTAGGTAGGTAGTGTTTTTCCAGGAATTCATCCATTTCTTCTAGGTTTTCAAATTTGTTAGAGTACAATTTTTCACAATAATCTGAAATGATTCTTTTAATTTCATTTGGTTCTGTTGTGATGTGGTCCTTCTCATTTCTTATTCGGGTTATTTGTTTCCTTTCCTGTATTTCTTTAGTCAGTCTAGCCAATGGTTTATCAATTTTGTTAATTTTTTCAAAGAACCAGCTTTTGGCTTTGTTAATTCTTTCAACTGTTTTTCTGTTCTCTAATTCATTTAGTTCAGCTCTAATTTTTATTATTTGTTTTCTTCTGGTGCCTGATGGATTCTTTTGTTGCTCACTTTCTATTTGTTCAAGTTGTAGGGACAGTTCTCTGATTTTGGCTCTTTCTTCTTTTTGTATGTGTGCATTTATCGATATAAATTGGCCTCTGAGCACTGCTTTTGCTGTGTCCCAGAGGTTTTGATAGGAAGTATTTTCATTCTCGTTGCTTTCTATGAATTTCCTTATTCCCTCCTTGATGTCTTCTATAACCCAGTCTTTTTCCAGAAGGGTGTTGTTCATTTTCCAAGTATTTGATTTCTTTTCCCTCGTTTTTCTGTTATTAATCTCTAGTTTTATTGCCTTGTGGTCTGAGAAGATGCTTTGTAATATTTTGATGTTTTGGACTCTGCAAATGTTTGTTTTATGACCTAATATGTGGTCTGTTCTAGAGAATGTTCCATGTGCACTAGAAAAAAAAGTATATTTTGCAGCAGTTGGATGGAGAGTTCTGTATAAGTCAATGAGGTCAAGTTGGTTGATTGTTGTAATTAGATCTTCCGTGTCTCTGTTGAGCTTCTTACTGGATGTCCTGTCCTTCTCCGAAAGTGGTGTGTTGAAGTCTCCTACTATAATTGTGGAGGTATCTATCTTGCTTTTCAATTCTGTTAAAATTTGATTTATGTATCTTGCAGCCCTGTCATTGGGTGCATAAATATTTAATATGGTTATGTCTTCCTGATCAATTGTCCCTTTTATCATTATATAGTGTCCTTCTTTATCCTTTCTGGTGGATTTAAGTCTAAAGTCTATTTTGTCAGAAACTAATATTGCTACTCCTCTTCTTTTTTGCTTATTGTTTGCTTGATATACTTTTTTCCATCCTTTGAGTTTTAGTTTGTTTGTGTCTCTAAGTCTAAGGTGTGTCTCTTGTAGGCAGCATATAGATGGATCGTGTTTCTTTATCCAGTCTGTGACTCTCTGTCTCTTTATTGGTGCATTTAGTCCATTTACATTCAGGGTAATTATAGATAAATAAGTTTTTAGTGCTGTCATTTTGATGCCTTTTTATGTGTTGTTGACAATTTCATTTTTCCACATACTTTTTTGTGCTGAGGTGTTTTTCTTAGTAAATTGGGAGATCCTCATTTTCATAGTGCTTGACTTTATGTTAGTTGAGTCGTTACGTTCTTCTTGGTTTTTATCTTGAGTTATAGAGTTGTTATACCTTTTTGTGGTTACCTTATTATTTACCCCTATTTTTCTAAGTAAAAACCTAACTTGTATTGTTCTATATCGCCTTGTATCACTCTCCATATGGCAGTTCAATGTCTCCTGTATTTAGTCCCTCTTTTTGATTATTGTGATCTTTTACCTATTGACTTCCATGATTCCCTGTTATGTGTATTTTTTTTTTAATTAATCTTAATTTGTTTTTGTGATTTCCCTATTTGAGTTGATATCAGGATGTTCTGTTTTGTTACTTTGTGTTGTGCTGGTATCTGATATTATTGGTTCTCTGACCAAACAATATCCTTTAGTATTTCTTGTAGCTTTGGTTTGGTTTTTGCAAATTCTCTAAGCTTGTGTTTATCTGTAAATATCTTAATTTCGCCTTCATATTTCAGAGAGAGTTTTGCTGGATATATGATCCTTGGCTGGCAGTTTTTCTCCTTCAGTGTTCTGTATATGTGGTCCCATTCCCTTCTTGCCTGCATGGTTTCTGCTGAGTAGTCAGAACATATTCTTACTGATTCTCCCTTGAAGGAAACCTTTCTTTTCTCCCTGGCTGCTTTTAAAATTTTCTGTTTATCTTTGGTTTTGGTGAGTTTGATGACAATATGTCTTGGTGTTTTTCTTTTTGGATCAATCTTAAATGGGGTTTGATGAGCATCTTGGATAGATATCCTTTCGTCTTTCATGATGTCAGGGAAGTTTTGTGTCAGGAGTTCTTCAACTATTTTCTCTGTGTTTTCTGTCCCCCCTCCCTGTTCTCGGACTCCAATCACCCGCAGGTTATCCTTCTTGATAGAGTCCCACATAATTCTTAGGGTTTCTTCATTTTTTTAAATTCTTTTATCTGATTTTTTTTCAGCTATGTTGATGTTGATTCCCTGGTCCTCCAGATGTCCCAGTCTGCATTCTAATTGCTCGATTCTGCTCCTCTGACTTCCTATTGCGTTGTCTAATTCTGTTATTTTATCGTTAATCTTTTGGATTTCTATATGTTGTCTCTCTATGGATTCTTGCAACTTATTAATTTTTCCAGTATGTTCTTGAATAATCTTTTTGAGTTCTTCAACAGTTTTACCAGTGTGTTCCTTGGCTTTTTCTGCAGTTATCCTAATTTCATTTGTGATATCATTAAGCATTCTGTAAATTAGTTTTTTATATTCTGTATCTGATAATTCCAAGATTGTATCTTCATTTGGGAAAGATTTTGATTCTTTTGTTTGGGGGGTTGGAGAAGCTGTCATGGTCTGCTTCTTTAAGTGGTTTGATATGGATTGTTGTCTCCGAGCCATCACTGGGAAACTAGTTTTTCCAGAAAATCCGCTAAAAAAAAAAATGCAGTCAGATCCCTATCAGAGTTCTCCCTCTGGCTCAGGCTATTCAGATGTTAATGAAGCTGCCTGGGGAGGGTGGGGGAGGGAACAGAGAGATAGGAGAGTAGCACCTCAGAATATAGCCAGAGTTGCTTGTCTTGCTTGGAATGACTATTATATCTGAGACTCCCACGGGGCGAGGCACCTATGTGTTCTGGCTGTGTGGAGATTGCCCCCGGGGGGTCTGGCCCACTGGAGTCACGGTCAGATCCTCCGCTTCCAGCCCCACGCCCAGCGTCAAGGCTCCCCTACTGGGACGGTGCACTCTCCACTCCAAAATCAGTCGCTGCCTCCCGGGGGCTTCTCGTCCCTCCAGCAGCGTGGCCGTGCCGCCTCCGAGAACCAGTTGGGCCTCCTCCCGGGGTTAGTTCAGATGGGTGGAGCAGGTCCCCGTGCTTGTGCCGTGACCGAGTGTTCCGGCTGGGATGCTGTTCTCCCCGCTCCAATACCAGTCGCTGCCTCCCAGGGACTTCTCCTACCGGCTGCGTCCCACGCCGCCCACGCGACCCGGCTGGTCCCCTTCCCGGGGTTAGTTCAGGGGGGTGGAGCAACTCTCCGTGTTTATGCCTTACCTGCATCCAGTCCAAATCCCTGCGGGACAGTTCCCCGGCTCGGACGTTGCTCTTTCTGCTCCAAGACCAGTCACTGCCTCCCGGGGACTTCTCCTACCGGCTGTGTCCCACTCCGCCCGTGGAACCGGCTGGTCCTCCTCCCGGGGTTAGTTCAGGGGGGTGGAGCCGCTCTCTGTGCTTGTGCCGTACCTGACTGGTACGCTGGCTCCAGGCTCTGGAAACAATCGCTGCTTCCCCGTATTAGTTCGTTCTCTGTCTCTAAATCTGTGTTTGTTGTTCAGGGTTCGTAGATTGTTATGTATGTGATCGATTCACTTGTTTTTCCATGTCTTTGTTGTAAGAGGGATCCGAGGTAGTGTCTGCCTAGTCCGCCATCTTGGCTCCGCCCCCCTCTTTCTTCTTTTTTAATGTATGCATTTATTGCTATGAATTTCTCTCTGAGCACTGCTTTTGCTGCATTCCAAAGGTTTTGGTATGTTGTATTTTTATTTTTATTTGATTGCAAGTATTTTTTTAATCTTACTTTTGATTTCTTCTATGACCCAATAGTTTCTATAGTGTGCTATTTAGTTTCCATGTATTTTTTTCCTTATTGTTCTTGATTCCTAGCCTCGTACCATTATGTTCAGAGAAGACACTTTGTGTGATTTGAATCTTTTTATATTTGTTGAGGTTTGTTTTGTATCCTAAAGTAAGGTCTATTCTGGAGAATGTCCCATGTGTTTTGAAGAAGAATGTGGATTGTGCTGCCACTGGATGTGTTACATATGTGCCTGTTGGGTCCAGTTGGTAGATAGAGTCATTCAGGTCTTCTATATCTTTATTTTCTTTCTAGTTGTTCTGTTTATTACCAAAAGTGTTGTATTGAAATGTCCTAATATTATTGTAGAACTGTCTATTTCTCTCTTTAATTCTGTTAGAGCTTTCTTTAAAAACTTTGAGGCTCTGGCATAGGGTGCATAGATTTTATAATTTTTGTGTCTTATTGTCATATTGTCCCTTTTATCATTATATAATGTCCTTTGTTTCTTTTAATTGATTTTGACCTGAAGTCTGTTTTGTCAGATATCAGTATTGCAACTCCTGCTCTGCTTCTATTACTGTTTGCTGGTATTTTCTTTTTTTTTTTTTCCATCCTTTGGTTTTTAGCCTGTTTATGTCTTTGTACCTAAGATGTGTCTTTTGTAGGTAACATATTGATAGGTCATGTTTTTTTAATCCATTTTTCCATTCCGTCTCTTGACTGGTGCATGTTATTCATTGACATTCTGCATGATTATCAGTAGGGAAGAATTTACTCTAGCCATTTTTTGATGCTTTTTTGTAGAGTTAGCAATTTCTTTGTTCTTTACTTCCTGTGCTGAGTTCTTCACTTATGTGGGTTTTGTTCTCCTTACATTTATGATTCTTGTTTTTGTGTGTATTGTATCTTTTTGTTTTCCTTTTTTATTTTGGTTAGTAGATTTACTAATTTTTTTTGTGGTTACAATGAAGTTGACATTTGATATCCTTACATTTAAAACAGTCTGTTATATCTCTGTCTCCTTAATTTCCTCACTATAAGGTAGCTCTATAACTTTACCAATCATTCTTCTTTTTGCTTTGATGATGTCATTGATTACAATTTTGTATCCAAGTTACCCTGTGTTCATTTTTTAACTTTGTTATACTGTAATGATGTCTTCATCTGGGTTGGTATCAGGGTGATGCTGCTCAGATTGCTGTCTGGTGTAATTTTTTGTCTATCTGAAGGACTCCATTTAATATTTCTTGTATGACTGATCTGGTACTTACAAATTCTCTTAATTTCTGCTTACCTGAAATTGTCCTTATTTCTCCCTGTTTTGTTTAGTGGTAGTTCTTATGCATTGAATTGTATCCCCCCAAAATGTGTGTCAACTTGGCTAGTTCATGATTCCCAGTGTTGTGTGGTTGTCCACCATTTTGTCATCTGATGTGATTTTCCTAAGTGTTGAAAATCCTATTTCTGTGATATTAATGAGGTGGGATTAGATGCAGTTATATTAATGAGGCAGAAACCAATAGACAAGATTAGGTTATATCTTAAGTCAATCTTTTTTGAGATATACAACAGAGACATGAACAGAGAGACATAAGGGAACTCATACCACCAAGAAAGTAGTGCCAGGAGCAGAGCGTGACCTTTGGACCCAGGGTCCCTGTGCTGAGAAGCTCTTAGAATGGGGGGAGACTGATGATAAGGACCTTCCTCCAAAGCCAACAGAGAAATAAAAACTTCTCCTGGAGCTGATGCTTCTAGCCTACTAGACTGTGAGAGAATAAACTTCTGTTTGTTGAAGCCATTCCCTTGTGGTATTTCTTTTTTAGCAGCACTAGACAACTGAAAGCAGTTTTGCTGGATATGTAATTCATGGTTGACAATTATTTTCTTTCAGGGCTTTGTATATGCTTTCTGACTGTCTTCTTGCCTGCATAGTTTCTGATGAAAAATCAACACTTAATTATCGGAGTCCCTTCATATGTGATATTTCTCTTTTCCTGTGCTGCTTTCTAGATTCTTTCTTTGTCATTGGTTCTGATAAATTTGATTGTTATGTCTCAGTGAATTTCTCTTACAGCCTTGTTTGTATTTGATTCATTGAGCTTCTTGGATGAGAATCTCATCTTTTGTTATATTTGGAAAGTTCTCTACCATTAATTCTTCAAATATTCCTCTTGTATTTTTTTCTCCTTTTAGAATTCTTGTTATGCAAATATATTCCTTTTCAAGGTGTTCCACATAACTCTTTGGCTTTGTCATTTTTCTTCATTCTTTTTTCTGTTTGGTCCTCAAACTAGATAGTCTTGAATGTTTTGTCTTCTACTTCACTGATTCTTTCCTCCATTGTTTCAATTCTACTTTTGTCCTTCGCTGGAATTATTGCTGCCTTTTTATTTTTTTTATTGAACTTTGGAATTTCTAGTTGTTGAATTTTTAGAGATTCTATCTGAATTTGTCATTTTGTTCTTGTATTGTTTTCATGGGTTCTTCTAGTTTATTTGCCATGCTTTCCTTTATCTCTTTCAGTAACCTTAATACTACTTTTATGAAGTCTTTATCGGATAGTCCCATTATTCGTTCATCCTCTGACATTGTGTTCGTTATCTTGTTTATTAGATTTGGCCATCTTTTCCTGTCTCTTCATATGCTTTGCAATTTCCTGTTGTCATTAAAACATTAATGATTTTTATTGTTTGTTTGATTTTGTTTAGCTACATTAGAATTTTAGTTTATTTCCTCTTTCCTTAGATTGTTTTCCTTCATTTGTATGTTTTTAATTGTTGTTGTTTTGTATTATTGATATATGAATGTCTTTGGAGCTGCCAGTTTGTCAGCTCCAGTTTCCCTTCCTTGGAAGGTATGAATAGTCAAGTACACGCATAGGGTCACTGACGTTAAGCCATTAAAATTTCCCTTTCATTAATAGGGTTCTTCCTCATGGTAAGGCTTGAACTACAGGGCAGTTAGATTGCCTCTGTAATGCTTGAGAAATGGTGCAGACTCTTTGTGTTGATTCAGATAGGTGCCATGTCCCTTGGTTTGCTGGTTTGCTGGGTGGGTGGTTGACTCGTGCTTGGTTGGGCAGTGTAGCCTTGGTGGTCAAGGTAAGTCTTTCACTCAGTCTCAGGTAGGTGGTGGGGTGAGAAGGGAAGGTGGTTTCTGTCAGTTCAGAATGAGGGGGGACCCCTCTGCACACAGGCACAGAATGGCAGGGGAGTCCCTGAGAGGGGGAGGAGTTTGAGCGAGGCAGAGAGTGGCAATGCAGGTGAGTAGTGGTGAGGGAGCCCCTAGGAGGGAGGAGAAGGTGGGGTGGGATTTTTTCTTGGGCTACAGCCCAAGAGTGCTCCCCACATGTTCAGTTAGATGGGCCAGGACTAGAGGGTGGGCTGGATTAGCTTGGTGTCTCCATGAATACCATTCATGGTGGCGGGAGGGAGCTCTCCACTCAGATGGTGGTGCATGTGTGAAGGGGTGGAGGTAGGGATACGGGGGAGTCTCCCCACTAACAACCTATCTTCGTGGAGGCAGGGAACCCTCTCCTAAGCACACATGGGTGTCCAGTTAGCATGTCATATTCACAGGGGAGAGGGAGTTCTCCTGGCAAGAATGTATGGACAGCCTAGCTCCTACCCTTCTCTGCACTTGTGTGGCCATTAGGGATAACACCCTCCCTCCTTTACCTTCTTTTTGCCCTTCCATAAATGTGCACTCCCTGATTGATCCATACCCTGGCCTGAATTTCCTATAATCCACCTCTCATTTATTTACTCCTGCAACTCTTCCTGTGGTTCCCTGGTTTCAACTTAATATTGTTCCCATGTGTCACACCTTCTCTGGCATACCAAAACCTGATGTGTTTTCTGTCCACCAAATTGTTCCTTCCTAGAGCTCTTTTCACAATATCTCTGCTTCAAGCTGTATATTTTTTGATGCTGTTTTGTTGGGCTCTTCACTTGGAGATGCTCTTCTAGCCACCTCAAAATGGCCATATTGTTTTGTGGTAGTGGGAAGTTTATGGATGATCCACAAGTCCCTGCTTCCCCACTGTCCTTGTCATAGCTGTCCCTCCAATCTGTATCGTTTCTTTCTTCAGTCCTTCATTTGTTTTCAGAGGTCCAAGGTTGCTGTTTGTAACTGCTCTTGGTTGTTTATGCAAGACTTTGTTGTAGGGGAATGTTACTGTGCATCTGACTACACTGCCATCTTGGTCCCTGCTCTGAAGCAAAACGTTTTGCCTAATATAATCTTGAGAGCCCCTATGTGGCAGCCTGTAAAAGAAAAATTGAGATGTGCTTTCGCTTAACTTTTGGAAAAATAGGCTTCCAGGTACAGGAATGGGAACTTTGTTTTGTAATAGTAAACATTCTTAGTATTTTCCAGTGTCACACTAGGCAAAATGTTTATATGGATTATCTCACTTAATCCTTAAAAATATCACATAAGGTAGACTAGGTAAACTTTGCAAGGTTATACAGGTAACAAATTCCAAAACTAGGAAAAAAATCCAGGATTCTTTGACAACATCCATTCTTGTAATGTTCCCCCCCCCACCTATAACACTATGTGGGCTGTGTTCTTAACAAAACACCTGTAATATATACTATCACTCATTATGTGCACACAGAGATATAGAGAAGATGAAAATTTTAATTTAGATTATATAATTAAAAATCAAAAGCCAAATACAAACAGATCACAAAAATATTGTCTGCATGACAAGTTCTTACCAGTCAATAAACCCAAGCTCATAAAATAAGGCAATTCAAAGGCAATGAGCATCAGAGTCCAACAATTTCACGAACTTACATGAAGTCTTGTTCCATGGTCTTGGGAGGAGCTGTCTACATCCAAGGTCCACTGCTTCTGGCCACAAGGATGTTTGAACTTCAGCTTAAGTTCTTCAGTATGTTGAAGACTCCAGATGGAAGCTATGGTCTTCTTCAAATGGGACAAGTGAATCCAAGTCTTCCAGTAATTTGGTGGCACGACGATTAGTAAGAAGGGTCAAATATGGTCCCTTTCAATGAGGTTGAAGAGAGTCCTTTAATTGGTATCTTTTCTAATAAACATAGTCTTCAGGTTTCATAGAAGGCAATTTAGGAATTTCTGGTTTCTGAGTGTCAAACGTGTCTTTAACTTGTGAAAGGTATTCTTTAGAATATTGAATCAAAAACTGACAGTATCTTAACATCTCAGGCTGGATCTAATTAGCGTCAGGACAGGTTGACCTATAAGGGAGGGCTACAGGCTGTCCAGGAGCCCTAGTGACAAAGCGGTTAAAAGCTCAGCTGCAAACCAAAAGGTTGGCAGTTTGAATCTATCAGTCACTTCTTGAAAACCCTATGGGGCAGTTCTACTCTGTCCTACATGATCACTTTGATTCAGAATCTACTCTACAGCAACAGGTTTGTTTGTTTTTTTTCTTTTTTTTAAATAAGCCATTCAGTAATAATTTCATGAGGTTCAATTTGTGTGGCCCAGTGGAGTGGACATCAAATCCAATAGGACAAATGTAATACTTTAATCCAAGATAATTGTAGAGATTTGGACAATTTGGCTAGTTAGGTTTTTATGATACCATTTGTCCTTTCTACAAGATGAGAAGATTGGGGATGACAAAGGCAAGGAAGCTATGAAAAACTGGGAAAATCTTACATAATTCTTTAATCACTTGTTCAGTAAAATGTGTCCCTCGGTGGCTGCAAAGAAATCTTGGGGCTCCCCATGTGGGGATATTTTCAAGAAGTTTCTTAGTTATGAAAGTGGTCGTGGCCTGATGACTGGGAAAAGCTTCTACCCAGTGGGAAAATCTACAAGCCATTTACAATACTAATTTATAGACATTTGAGGGTGGAAGTTTGATAAAATAAATCTGTCATTCAAGTGTGGGCCCTGAAGGCTGAAGGTATCTTCCAGGTAGGCCCTTGTAAGGTTTCCCTGGATTAAATTGAGGACAAGTAGAGCAATGAGAAGCTACATGGTCAGCAGCTTTGGAAAAACACCTCCACCAATATTTCTTTAAAATTTCCATCATTCTGTCTCTTCCTAAATGGGAGCTCATGTGCAAAGCTCTCATTATAGGGACTTGGAGAGATTTGGAGAGGACAGGCCTTTAGTACGTCCTATTTTTTTAATCCATATCCCAGGACTAGACTCTTAGGGACAGTCATTTTTTTTTTTTCCATTTTTCTATCTCATCAAAGGGAGCTGATTTCTGATGTTTAAGGGGATCTTCTAAGGCAATCTTGTCAGAAGAACAGTCATGTATAGGTAAACTAAATGGCTCTTCATTGTCTAAAATGGTGTTCCAATGCATAAGACCCCTGAACATGCAATCTAAGATTCTATGACAAGAACAAATAAGACACTGAGAAACTGCATAATCAGCTGCTGCAAGAAAATGTTTCCACCAATATTTCTCTAATTTTTCACTCATCTCATCTCTTCCTAAATGTGAATGCTCATGTAAATTCTTAACCATGGGTTATGTAAAAACTATGGTAGGACAATTCTATTATTGGGCCCTATTCACAAGTTTCCCCCTATGTGTCTGTCAGTTTGTCATATTGTAGGGGCTTGTGTGTTGCTGTGATGCTGGAAGCTATGCCACTGGTATTCAGATACCAGCAGGGTCACCCATGGAGGAGAGGTTTTAGCTGCTTCCAGAGTAAGACAGACTAGGAAGAAGGACCCGCCAGTCTACTTCTGAAAAGCATTAGCCAGTGAAAACCTTATGAATAGCAGCAGAACATTGTCTGATATAGTGCTGGAAGATGAGCCCTCCAGGTTGGAAGGCACTCAAAAGATGACTGGGGAAGAGCTGCCTCCTCAAAGTAGAGTCGACCTTAATGACGTGGATGGAGTAAAGATTTCGGGACCTTCATTTGCTGATGTGGCACAACTCGAAATGAGAAGAAACACCTGCAAACATCCTTTTAATAATCAGAACCTGAAATGTGCTAAGTATGAATCTAGGAAAATTGGAAATGATCACAAATGAAATGGAATACATAAACGTCAATATCCTAGGCATTAGTTAGCTGAAATGGACTGGTATTGGCCATTATGAATTGGACAATCATATAGTCTACTATGCTGGGAATGACAATTCGAAGAGAAATGGTGTTGCATTCATTGTCAAAAAGAACGTTTCAAGATCTATCCTGAAGTACAATGTTGTCAGTGATAGGATAATATCCATACGCCTACAAGGAAGACTAGTTAATACGGCTATTATTCAAATTTATGCACCAACCACTAGGGCCAAAGAGGAAGAAATAGATTTTTATCAGCTGCCGCAGTCTGAAATTGATCGAACATGAAATCACGATGCATTAATAATTACTGGCGATTGGAATGCAAAAGTTGGAAACAAAGAAGAAGGATCAGTAGTTAGAAAATATGGCCTTGGTGATAGAAACAATGTCAGAGATCGAATGATAGAATTTTGAAGACCAAAGACTTCTTTATTGCAAATACCTTCTTTCACCAACATGAACGGTGACTATACACATGGACCTCACCAGATGGAACACACAGAAATCAAATTGACTACATCTGTGGAAAGAGACGATGGAAAAGCTCAATTTCATCAGTCAAAACAAGGCCAGGCCCACAGTGAGTTATCAACAAGGGTTAGCTCCCCTTGGAGGGAAAGCTTGCCTCACTAGGGGTAGTATGTAACAAGGGAAGAAAAAGAGGCAGCTTCAAACCATAAAAAGCTTTTATGACCTAAAATGTATTACGACTTAATCTGATTGGTCTATAGACCTGAAAATTTAGTGTGAATACATTACCGAGATAAAAATTCCATGTGTCTGTACCTAAAATAACTTTTTAAATCACATGGAATCGTCTAGAAACATGGACTGGCGATGATTCTGAGGCTGATTTTTCACAATGTGATCAGATTTTTATTTTATAAAGAATGATCTGTTAAATGTGCTGAGAATGGTTTTTTAGATATTTGGAGTTAGGAGGAAGGGGAGAGGATCAACATTTTAAGCTAAATGAGATATTTTAAAGGTCAAAAACACAACAGTGAGAGTGGCTTGCAAGCTCAGGGAGCAGACTCCAGAGATGTGTAGGGGAATGAACTGAAGTTAAACTGTTGAACATTTTCATGTCTGGGATAAGCGAAAGAAAGTTATTTAAAAAAAAAGGAGAAAGAAAAGACTCTTCTTGGGCTCTCCCTGCTGTCCACTCTGTGCACAAGCACCGAAATGTCTAATGTCTTTTTTAAAAAAGAAGTTTTCTTAATATCTGTCAGATCAAAAAAAATCACCTATAAAACATATGGGGTTCTATATTGGATATAATTTTTCATCAGAGACATATAAGTGAAGAATTTACAGGGGTGATTGATGGCTGTTGCGGATTACATTGCACCCTTCCACCCAAAATGTGTGTCAACTTGGCTAGGCCATGATTGACAGTAGCATACGATTGCCCACAATTTTGTCATCTGATGTGATTTTCCTATGTATAGTAAATCCTGCCACTATGAAGTTGATGAGGCAGGATTAGAAGCAGTTACATAAATGAGGTAGGCTCAATCTACAGGATTAGATAGTATGTTGAGTCAATCTCTTTGGAAATATAAAAAAGAGAAGCAAGCAGAGAGACAGGGGGACCTCATGCCACCAAGAAAAACCACCAAGAACATAGCACATCCTTTGGACCTGGGGTCCCTAAACTGAGAAGCTCCTCGACCAGGGGAAAATTGGTGACCAAGACCTTCCTGCAGAGCCAGCAGAGAAAGAAAGCCTCCCCTGAAGCTGGCATCCTGAATTAGGACTTCTAGACCCCTAGACTGTGAGAGAATAAATTTGTCTTTGTTAAAGCCAAAAAAAAAAAAAAAACAAGGCCAGGGGCCAACTGTGGAACAGACCATCAGTTGCTCCTATGCAAGTTCAAGCTGAAACTGAAGAAAATCAGAGCAAGTCCATGAGAGCCAAAATGTGACCTTGAGTATATCCCACCTGAATTCAGAGACCATTTCAAGAACAGATTTCACACACTGAACACTAGTGACCAAAGACCAGACAAGTTGTGGAATGACATCAAGGACATCATCCATGAAGAAAGCAAGAGGTCATTGAAAAGACAGCAAAGAAAGAAAAGACCTAGGTGGATGTCAGAGGAGACTCTGAAACTTGCTCTTGGATGTCGAGCAGCTAAAGCAAAAGGAAGAATTGATGAAGTAAAAGAACTGAACAGAAGATTTCAAAGGGCTTCTCGAGAAGACAAAGTAAAGTATTATAATGACATGTGCAAAGATATGGAGATGGAAAACCAAAAGGAAAGAACACGCTTGGTGCTTCTCAAGCTGAAAGAACTGAAGAAAAAAATCAAGCCTCGAGTTGCAATAGTGAAGGATTCCATGGGGAAAATATTAAATGATGCAGGAAGCATCAAAAGAAGATGGAAGGAATACACAGAGTCATTATACCAAAAAGAATTAGTCGACGTTCAACCATTTCAAGAGGTGGCATATGATCAGGAACCGATGGTAATGAAGGAAGAAGCCCAAGCTGCTCTGAAGGGATTGGTGAAAAACAAGGCTCCAGGAACTGATGGAATATCATTTGAGATGTTTCAACAAACAGATGCAGTGCTGGAGGTGCTCATTCATCTATGCCAAGAAATATGGAAGACAGCTTCCTGGCCAACTGATTGGAAAAGATCCATATTTATGCCTATTCCCGAGAAAGGTGATCCAGCCGAATGTGGAAATTATAGAACAATATCATTAATATCACACAGAATCAAAATTCTACTGAAGATCATTCAAAAACAGCTGCAGCAGTACATCGACAGGGAACTGCCAGAAATTTAGGCTGGTTTCAGAAGAGGACGTGGAACCAGAGATATCATCGCTGATGTCAGATGGATCCTGGCTGAAAGCAGAGAATACCAGAAGGATGTTTACCTGTGTTTTATTGACTATGCAAAGGCATTCGACTGTGTGGATCATAACAAACTATGGATAACACTGCGGAGAATGGGAATTCCAGAACACTTAATTGTGCTCATAAGGAAACTTTACATAGATCAAGAGGCAGTTGTTTGAACAGAACAAGGGGAAACTGATTGGTTTAAAGTCAGGAAAGGTGTGCGTCAGGGTTGTATTCTTTCACCATACCTTTTTAATCTGTATGCTGAACCAATAATAAGAGAAGCTGGACTATATGAAGAAGAACGGGACATCAGGATTAGAGGAACACTCATTAACAACCTGCGTTATGCAGATGACACAACCTTCCTTGTTGAAAGTGAAGAGAACTTGAAGCACTTACTAATGAAGATCAAAGACCACATCCTTCAGTATGGATTACACCTCAACATAAAGAAAACAAAAATCCTCACAATTGGACCAATGAGCAACATCATGATATTAAGTGGAGAAAAGATTGAAGTTGTCAAGGATTTCGTTTTACTTGGATCCACAATCAACAGCCATGGAAGCAGCAGTCAAGCAATCAAAAGACGCATTGCCTTGGGCAAATCTGCTGCAAAGGACCTCTTCAAAGTGTTGAAGAGCAAAGATGTCACCTTGAAGACTAAGGTGTGCCTGACCCAGGCCATGGTATTTTCAATCTCATCATATGCATGTGAAAGCTGGACAATGAATAAGGAAGACCAAAGAAGAATTGATGCCTTTGAACTGTGGTGTTGGCAAAGAATATTGAATATACCATGGACTGCCAAAAGAATGAACAAATATGTCTTAGGAGAAGTACAACCAGAATGCTCCTTAGAAGCAAGGATGGAGAGACTGCATCTTACATACTTTGGACATGTTGTCAGGAGGGATCAGTCCCTGGAGAAGGACATCATGCTTGGCAGAGTACAGGGTCAGCAGAAAAGAGGAAGACCCTTAATGAGGTGAATTGACACAGTGGCTGCAACAATGAGCTCAAGCATAACAACGATTGTAAGGATGGCTCAGGACCGGGCAGTGTTTCGTTCTGTTGTGCATAGGGTCGCTATGAGTTGGAACTGACTCGATGGCACCCAACAACAACAACAACAATTCACAAGTTTTAATTTAATCTTTAGGAGTTATCTGCTGGTGTTTAGAAAGTAGCTCTATAGCGACATGAAGATCAAGATTCTCATGCTCCTTTTTGGTCTTTTTGGAGTCATGGCAATCTGTGAGGCGGCTAGGTTTTTTTGGCTGCCTTATTTTTTTTTTTTTATTAGCAAGATTATTTCCTGAAGAAATTAATCTTCAGTCTGGGACATTCCTTTAAGTTTACAAGCTTTTAAGTATACCAATCTCCTAGTGAAACAAAAGGGCCTCTGAGAGATCTGCTACTGGGGGCCATTTTTAATCTGGGTTCCCGCAGCAATCAAGAACTCCCTTTGCTTCCATAACATGCCAACATCATGAACTACCACAAAAATCATACCGTGAGTAGGTGTAAATAATAACTGACGGTCCAAAAGCCAATTTGGAGGCCCTCAGGACAGCAATCAGTTCAGCTTGTTGTGCTGAAGTGACTTCAGAAAGGATGCTGATCTTAAGAACTTCAGTGGACGTGGTGACTGCATATTCTTCTGGTAATCAGAACTGGTGAGGACAGGTCTTAGATAAGACCCAGCTACAAATAAAGCTAAATCTGGATTTCTGAGAGTAGTTTTCTGTAAGTCACTCACTGGAGATAAAAGTTGTTAGTCAAATCTAAACAATCACACAAAGGAAAGTCTTTGTCATCAGGGAGAGGTAAAAGAGTAACCGGGTTAAAGCAAGCTGTGTGTAGCTGAACACTGGGGGCAGCCAAGAGGTGGATCTCATATGAACTCAGCCTGCTAGCTGAGAGATACTGGGTCTAGGTGGAATTCAACATAGCGGATATTGCATGAGGTACATGAGCGTCAATGAAATTTCCTAAGACTATGTTGTCCATTGTTTCTACCAACTTCACCTTGGTGGCTATGTCTCTAAGACAAGAAGGGTGACCTCTAATAAACAAATCCAGTTGCAACCTGTAGCACCCAACAGGTCTTTGTTGTCCTCTGTACTTTTGAGTGAGTACTCCTAAGACATTC
Organism: Loxodonta africana; assembly: GCF_030014295.1. Lineage (NCBI taxonomy): Eukaryota > Metazoa > Chordata > Mammalia > Proboscidea > Elephantidae > Loxodonta > Loxodonta africana. The sequence goes on along the minus strand of NC_087365.1, from coordinate 4,480,404 downwards.
CAGGACACTTCATGCACAAAAAGTGAAAAATCTAGGTATAATTAGGGAATCCAAAGGCTGGAGCACTAACTAGTGGTTCTTTTAACTTTAATATGGCTTCTTCACCATCTTCTAATAGCTGGAAAGGATCAGGCTCTAAAGTTTTCAGATATTGATGTGAAGGTTATGACAATAAAAAAAATAATTGGTATCCAGGTTCTGTAATACCTGCAGAGTCCTGGAAAACCTCTCAGTTGTTTCTTTGTGGTAGGGAGAAGGAAAGCTAAGATGGTTTCTTTTCTCTTGGGATCAGTGGTGACCCCCCTTGATGAAATGATGTGTCCTAAACATTTGGCTGAAGGGTAAGCCAATTGCAGCTTTTCTTTAGAAACTTTATGCCCACCGTAAGCTAAGTCTTTCAATAAAAGAATACTGTCTTCAAGACAGGCTTGTGAGGAATTAGAGTAAACTAACAAATCAAGAGCATTTTGCAGTAAGGTGAATTCATGTGTAAACTGCAAATGCTGCAGGTCGGGAAAAATAGCTGAGGTACCCAGTAAAGCCCTGAGGCATAATGGTCCAGGTATATTGTTGATCTCCCCAAATAAAAGCAAACAAATATTGCCTGTCAAATTGTACAGGGATATTAATTTTTAAAAAAGACACTATAAAGATCAACTACTATAAAGTGAGTAAACTCAAAGGGAATATTAGAGAGGAGTAGATGGCGATTTGGAACTACAGGGTATCTGGGAATACAATATGATTAATGGCCCATAAGACTTTCCTAAACTTTCAGAGTTGCTTTTTTAGTTTCTTAACAGGGAAAACAGGAGTATTACAATGGCTGGTGTAGGGAATAATCTATAGCAAGGAAGTCATAAATTATGGGAGCAAGTCCCTTCCTTGCTTCTCATTTCAAGGGATATTGGGAAATCTTAGGCAAATGTTTAGAAGTGTCAATTTGAATCTTAATGGGGTCCACCAACAGCACCCAGCCAATATCAGTGGAAGTAGTAACCCATAGGGTTTCTGGTACTGAAGAGCAGCAATCTAAGGGAGTAGAAAGACCAGAAAGACTGCATTCTGAGAGTGATAGATTAAGAGCTTACAAGTAATAAAAACCTTCCTCTCTTGAGACTTCTTCATCATCTTAATAATTGTCAGGGAGCTCTAATAACTTCTCCCCTTGCACATTAAATTGAATGCGACATTTCCATTTGAACACTAAATCTCTTCCTGTCAAGTTCACTTGGGTGCTGTCTCTAAGAAAAAAGGGTTGTAAGTCCTGTAGAGGCCTAGAGAAATAAGGACTGGATAAGAATTAGTCACTGTGTGTACCTGATTAGTTGCCCCCACAACTTTAGAAGTCTGGGTACTCCAGGGCAAGAGCTTCTGTAAACTTTTGGGGTTTATGGCTGACAGGGTGACACCAATATCAATTTAAAAATTTGCAAGTTTCTCCATTAACTTGAATAGTTGTTTCCACTTGATAATTTAAAGCCACCACTAGAAAAGCCCCTGTGATGACCCTGGAGCCCCCTCGATTTGTTCTAAATTCGCATCCTTTTGATGGTAAATTGTTCAACTTAATTTTTAATTTCATGCAATCCTTCCTAAAGTGTCCAGGTTTCTTACAGTAGTAACAAACTGGAGTCCCAGACTCATTATTTCTTGGAACCTTCCTCTGGCTTGGAAGTCATGAGGGTGGGGATGAGGACAGGTTTGCAGTTGTTGTAACTGCACTGATATGAATTTGGTTTGTTTTCTTTATTCTAGAATCTGAGCAAGTTTATAAGTTAGGTTAGTTAATTCTGTGATAGGGACAGTTTTCCAGTCTAGTCTGTGGCATTGAACCAACACAGACAATTCTCAGTGTAGTCCATTTATAAACATGGAGTTGAAAGCCATTTCAGCTCCTCCTTCTTTCATGATTAATCTAGAGTGTTCAGCATTTTTTTTGTTGTTTTTTATGTCATCTAGTCCTGATAGTTATAAATATTCTTATCCTTTTCTTGTTTACAGCTCTGAACTTTTGCCCAATATATTCTTTTTGGAAATACTTTTGAGAATTCATTTAAGGGGTCTTTAGCTACATTTCTGTGCATGGTTTATTAATTCAGTCCCAGAAACTGTTGTTCCCATGGCTAAAAAGTTTTCTGGAAGTTTCCATTCTGTTTTCTCCAGCCATAATTGGGCTTACCCAGATTCTGCTAACATATCAACTGATATAAATCTGACTATCCAGCCTCATTGGTCTCTATCAAAATTCTAAATTCATTTTTAAATCTCTAACGATCTTCACAAGGTTGGGGAAATTTTATTATGGTGCGAAGCTCAGCTTTGGACCAAAGAGAATATGTGACTTGTGGAGGCTTCCTGGGATTCTCTGGGTATATTATTTTAAAAGGAATGTAAGGGAGGACAACAGAGATAGGTTTACATGATTGCTGTTCCATTGGTTCTTTAGGAAAAAAAGAGTATTTTCAGAAGAATAAGAAGGTAGGAGAGGATAAAGAGAAACTGCTGTTGGACGGACAGAGGGAGCAGCTGCAGATTTCTAACATTTTCGTTCCTTACTTTGCTCAGTCAATTTAGAAATAGTATTTTGCAAAGAAGCAATTTTACTCTCTGAGTGTCTTTTAGAGACTTCCAAATACCAATCAAAATAGGCATCCCATTGCAGCCGCAGGGTGCCAAGAGCCTTCCTTTTTTAATTTAATGTGCAGAAAAACTAACTTATCCAACTCAAAAGAGCCCCTCACTGGCCACTGATTTTCTAAACTATCATTAGTAAAAGCGTATCAGCGATTCAGGAACAAACAGGTGTGGGAAGCAAAATGTTTGTTCATTTAAGCAGTCAGGGTGCTCAAAGGTGGCCCCACTGAATCCCTAGAGGTGGCAATCCCCATTTTACTAAAACAGGGAATTGCATGTGCTATTTAAACCTTAATGTGCCCTGAAACCTGTAAGTGTACCAAAATCTGAATGTGCACCAAAACCTTAATGCACACTGAGAAACTGTGCACTTAAGAAAAGGTGAGTTCAAACTTAATGGGCTAAAACCTTGATTCTCCCACAGTCTACTAAAATCCCATCAAGGATCTTGTCACAGGGTTGGTACTGGGTTTTGCTTTAAACAGTGTGTGCCTCACACTATGCAAGCATTTGCTGGGAGCAGTGGGCAGCCTAGAGCTCTGGCCTTTCTCACATTCAGCTTATCCTGTGACAGGAGCCTTTTACTGCCTAAGCAGCTGGTGACTGCCCTATAAGCTTTTAATTGGCCATGCTGTGCCAGCTTTATTTTTGAGGCTTATTAGATCTAGGAGTACCACAGTGACAGCATCACCAAACTTAATTTGGCAATAAGCTCATCAAAATGTTTAGAGTGTGAAATGAAAACAAAAGTAGAAGAAAAAGCCAACAGTAGTCTTCAAAGAAGAGACCAGAATTTGATTAGAGAGAGCTTGCCTGGGACAAGTCCTGGGAGTTCACAAAGACAAATGAGCTCAAAGAGCTTATGCTGGTACCAATGCTCCAGGTTCCTGACTCCCCGGGGGCCACCACTGGCAATGCACCTTAGAATCCCACATATCTAAAACCATAATATGTCAAGGGGTAAGAACATGTACTCTGTTAGGACAAAAGCAAAGAGATTTATTGAAGGCTCCAGACTGTTCAAACCGGGGAAACGCTATGTCCACCAAAGTGAAAACGAGGGCTTCGAGGAATTGAAGACAAACAGGTACATTTTATGGTAAAATCAGGAACTCACAGTACAATTTTCTGATTGACGCTTACAGATTTAGGGAACTGGAAGGCAGAATATCTTGAAGCAAGGGGTCAAAAGGGATTGGTACAAAGTATATTTGTGGGTTACTTGGATTGGTTACTTTCTTAAAATGCATTAGGCAGTTCCAGATATTGCTTTAGAAATTGTAAAGATTTTAAAATAGATTGCTATTTCACATCTGATTGGTTAACCTTTAAGTTTGGCAGGCAACAGTGAGTTTTAACAGGAATTTCCTGGAACAGGGCACCTCATGTGATTTCTGCTAAAGCCACCTGCAGTAAAATTTGCTAACCACAGAGAAAAGCATTTCCTGAGTTACATGCTTAAGTCTGTACAAAGATTAATGGTTGTTAGGGAAATAAGCCAGAGTTAAAATGGAACTTGAACCTAGACTTAGGCCAGCCATTTTACTAAAGTCAAGCGTCTCAATTTTGGAGCTCTCACACACCATCAAATTTATTTTGACTCATGGCAGCCCCATGGGTGTCAGATTAGAACTGTGCTCCACAGGATTTTCAATCGCTGCTTTTTTGGAAGTAAATTGGCAGGCCTTTCTTCCAAGGTGCCTCTGGGAGGATTTGGACCTCTAACCTTTCCATTGACAGTCAAGTGTGTTAACCATTTGCAGCACCCAGAGAGGTCTATGTGTGTACATAGCCAGGCTAATAGTAAAAAAAGCTTTAATATAGCAAAGGACTTTTACCCCGGATTGATATTCCAGTCCATAGGACCGTGATTTTTTGGAGGCTTAATATACAATGCAGTGTGACAGTTTTATTCTTGAAAGCATGGTGTGTACACCAATCTATTCAAGCCTGCAGGGATGACAACGTGTCATCTGTGTTTTATGTGGTTTACATGAAATGCTTCTTCATTGCATCAATGTAATTTGAGCTTCCATCTGGATGGTGACAGTTATGCTCTCTAGCCATGTAGAAAAGCAGATAGATCATCATGTGAAAGCATTTGTATGAATACTCTCTCTCTCTCTTAGTGTTGATGACCACCCATGCTTAAATAGCGTTTTGGCTTCTTTCCCACTGATGAGTTTTCCAAACCTTGTTGGTGGCTGGCAGTTTAATGTCCTGCCGTTGGCTTATAGAAAATGCAAGTTGGACCACTTTATCCCACCCCCCAAAAATTGCATGTTTATGCTTCTTCACCTTGATTCCTGGAAGAGTCAAACATCTGATAGGTCAATCCTAAAGGAAATGATTGTTCCAGCTGAAAATAGGATGGATCACAGTTTGCTGCTGTGCAAGATCAGTGCTTCATATTTTCTTTGTGCGATACTGTGCCTCTTAATAAAAACAAAAGGGGGTCTTTGACTCAAACTTTAAAAGGTTCATAACACTGGTGTTCACTGGAGAGAAGGTTATCCCATTTGCACGTGTCTGATGAAAGAAATAATTCTGACATTGAATACCCAAGCATGATCAAGAAGAAAAGAAAGAGAAGAAATAAAGAGGTAACTGGGTGATTCACCACAGCAGAACAACATGCTGCCAGGCACTTAACTCCAGATTTTGTCTTGCTTTTATTCCCTTCTCTAGAGAAACATGTTCTAAATAATTTATTGGAGAAATATAGTACTTTGAACTCCAAGAAAATAAAAATGTTGAGATGGATTTTTAATTTCTTTTTGGTTGTTTTGTTTTTGATCTCACAGTATCCAGTCAGTAAAGCCAGCTTTAAAAAAAAGATAAAAAGCAACTTTGTCTCATCTTTTAAAAAAGCAAGCTCAAATATTTAGCACAGATGAAGGTTGGCCAAGCATTTAAGCAAATAATTTTGGTGTCTGATGCTTACATAATAAAAGGCATTTGATTCAAAAGAGTATGACATGTCGGTCAGCAATACATGCTTCTACTAAATAACCAAAATACACAAATTGAAATAAAGTGAAGTTCTTTTTCCAGAGTTAATGAAAGGCTCCTGTTTGTCAATTTGGGGCTTTGAAGTCCAAACCTTCCAAAAAGCACCAGGAATTTACTGGTGATTTATTACTATTTAGACAAGTGGCGAGCAGAGCCTGACTCTATGGAAAGTAGGCATCCCTACTTGTCAAAGCAGCTCTCCCGAAAGCCGAGGAACAATCTTCCCTTCCACAGTTCTGCTAGCACTGTGTTCCAGGTGGGATTAAAATGGGCTCCATTTGGTTTGGCATGCAGTCCTGTCTTCTTCAGTGCCCTCCCCTTTCTTCCCAGCCCCACCCTGGACCGGGCACCTCTGTAACACTCCCCACTTACCCGACCCCACACACAACTCACTTCCCCTCTGTCACAGCCCTTCTGATTCTTGCTTCATGACACTTAGTTGATATAATAAACTAATTTTAAGGCCGGTTTTGCCTACATTAACGTTGCTGTTATTGTTGTTAGGTGCTGTTGAGTCAGTTCTCATTCATAGCAACCTTATGCACAACAGAACGAAACACTGCCTGGTCCCGTGCCATCCTCACAATTGTTGCTATGCTTGAGCCCATGGCAGCCACTGTGTCAATCCTTCTCATTGAGCGTCTTCCTCTTTTTCACTGACCTCTACATTACCAAGCATGATGTCTTTCTCCAGGGACTGATCCCTCCTGACAATATGTCCAAACTATGTGAGACATAGTTTTGCCCTCCTTGCTTTTAAGGAGCATTCTGGGTGTACTTTTTCCAAGACAGGTTTGTTTGTTCTTTTGGCAGTCCATAGTGTATTTAATATTCTTCACCAACACCACAATTCAAAGGCTTCAATTCCCCTTTGGCCTTCCTTACTCATTGTCCAGCTTTCGGATGCATATGAGGCTATTGAAAACACAGTTGCTGTTAGCTGCTGTTAAGTTGGCTGATGATTCACGGCAACCCCATGCACAGTAGAAAGAAATGCTGCCAGGTCCCACAGCATCCTCATGATCAGTTGAGGATTAAACCATTGTGATCCACAGGGTTGACTGACTTTGGAGGTAATTTTTCAGGCCTTTCTTCTTAGTCTGCCTTAATCTGGAAGCTCCTCTAAAATCTGTTCAGTATCAGAGCAATGTGCAAGCCTCAACTGATAGTTGGGTGGTGGCCACATATAAGGTGTATTGGCTGGGAATTGAATCAAGATCTCCTGCATGTAAGACAGGAATTCTACCGCTGAATCACCAGTGCCTCTGTCTGCATTATTAGAAAGTAATAATTGAATCTGGAGAGGCTTTTTGAGGCCCTTCTTGGATTTTCCCAGATGGACAGTGGCCTTTTCCGTACATAAAATAGTGGTTGTGGTTATCTCCCCATCTTTAAACACACACTGCCCAGTCCTGAAAGATGACCATTCCCTGGGGTTGTCCAGACTGGCAGACTTCACTGGGACAGATGGGCTCTGAAAACAGAGCATCCCATTTCCTAAGAGGTGTGTGCCTTCACAGTTGCTGTGGGTGGGGTCCAATCACAGACTCAGAGTGGTGAGGGGAGGCGAGGCTGTGTTTTGACACCACTTATATTTGAGTGTCTGAACAAGAAACCTCTCCCCCCTTATTACTACAGTGTGGTGGTAAATAAAGCTAGTCACAATCCAGTCATCAAAGGTAATATGTATTACTGGGTTGTTTTATTCTGATACTTGCTTGGAAGCCACACAATTTTAACAACTGTTAGTATAAATTAGACAACATAGAATGTTCCCCCCAAAATTTACATTGCTGTTTTCGTATATCCTCATGTGATGCTTCATCACAATCAGCTGACACTGGTGACGCACACCTGCACATATTCTTTTGTGAGGTAGCATCCAAGATGCAAAGAAAGCCTGGATGAGAGCTGTCATCAAGGGTCCATGATCAAGTTGGAGATGAAAGATAAATCCTTAAAGGAATCAATAAAACAGGTTGTCAGGGCAGACAGTGACACTGATGAGAATTTAGAAGCTAGCCTGCTACGGCTGGAGCACCTCACTTCAGACCTTGGTTTTGTCACTTAGTAACTGATGACCTTGATACATGGGCAAATGTTAGAAACTCTGAGAAGTACTGGTGATCATGGTGCCTGTCTCACAGATTATGATGAGCACTACACATGATGGCCATGCTGTGCTTGGGGCTTCATAAAACACTTAGTAGATCTCCAAGTTCCCACTCTTGGAATGCCCTGGAGTCATGAAGGAAAGGTTTCTGAGAAAGGTGGGGTTTATTTAGTTGTCCAGTTATAAATAGGATTCGGATCCTAAGTGAAGGACTGCATATTTCAGGAGTGGAGAAGAAGATAAGAATGAATAGAATGTCTCCATCTACTTGTGTGTCACAGAATTATGTAATGTCTTTCAGATATTATGGAAGCCTCACTCATGTAAGAAAAAAAAAATGAGCATATCTGCATCATCCACAGCATGTTTTTGTGATACATTTAAAAATAGAGATACTAACATTTAATTCAAATGGCCACCAGACACATGAAAAGATGCTCAGTGTCATTAGCCATCGGAGAGATGTAAATCAAGACCACAACGAGATGCCATTTCATTCCTACTAGGATGGCTAAGATAAAAAAGATAAAAACAGAAAATAACAAATGTTGGTGAGGATCTTGGGAAATTGGAGCTCTTACCCATTGTGGGTGTGAGTGAAAAATGGTACATCTGTTGTGGAAAACATTGTGGTGGTTGCTCAAAAAACAAAAATAAAACTATGGGCCAACAATTCTGCTCCTAGGTATATACCTAAAAGACTTGAAAGCAGAGACTCAAACAGAGACTTTTACACCAATGTTCACTGCAGCTTTATTCACAATAACCAAAAGGTGGAAACAACACAACTGTTCATCAACAGATAAATGGATAAGCAAAATGTGGTACATATATATAATGGGATACAACTCAGCTAGTAGGAGAAAGGAAGTCTTGATACATGTTACAATATGGTTGGAGCTGGAAAACTTTATGCTGAGTGAAATAAGTCAATCACAAAAGGACAAATATTGTATGGCCTTACTTATATAAAAAGACAAGAAAAGGCAAATGTATAGAGAACAAAGTTTATTAGTGGTTACCAGGGGCAGGAGAGAGGGGAATAAGGAGGTTTAATGATGATGGAAATATTGAATTGATTAAGGGTGAGGTTGCAAGGCCAATTACCGTAATTGCTGTCAATAAGTTGTACATCTGTAAAAAGTTGAATTGGCAAAAGTTGTGTGATAGATATATTCACAAGAATGACAAAAAAAAAAAAAAAGAGAGTAGCTGCTGGGGCTGCTTATGTACAACCAAAAACTTCATGGGTTTCAGGTCCTTATTATGAAGGTTTAGGGACATAGTTTCATAGGACATCCCAGTTAATTGGCCTAATAGTATGTTTATTGCTTCTATTCTACCTCCTAGTTCATTGTGTAGAGCCTGGGGTCTTAAAAGCTTGCAAGAGGCCATCCAAGGCACAACAAATGGTCTTTATTAGCCTGGAGCAACAGAGGAAGAAAAGTCAGGAACAAGAGGAAGACATGCAATGTGAGGCTAATTGCCTTCATGAACAGCTGCCTCCTTTGCCATGAGACCAGAAAAACTGAATGGTGCCTGGCTACCATTACTGAACATTTTGATCAGAGATTCCATAGAATAATCCTGATTAAAAGGGGTAAAATGGAGAACTCTAGACTTTCTGGAGACATGAAGGGTGGATGAACTCCTGAAACTATTGCCCTGAGATAATCTTTAAATTTTAAACCAAAAATACCACTTGAAGTCATCTTAAAAACAAACAGTAATTTAGCTTAATTAGTAATAAAAGTCTGCCTTGACCATTATGTTCTTTTAAAAACTATCTATATGAGATCAAATTGACAACAGTTTGAAAGATCAGTTAGAAATCTTAGGGGGTACTGAGTTTATGTTAATAAGGGAGGAAAAACTCAGAAAACCAGGGTGGGAATGGTTGCACAATTTGAAGAATGTAATCAGTGTCACTAAATGGCACGTTTAAAAACTGTTGAATTGGGTATGTTTTGCTGAGTATATCCTCAACAACAACAAAATAAATAAAATTTTAAAAATAAGGATACTATGCACAGCTTTTGGGACTACAAAGAGTCTACAGGAGGAGGGACAGAAAATGTTTAATTTGGATGTAGGATGGAAGAAAGAATGATCTGACAGAATCCTGCCACTCGCTGAAATTTATTTCCAAATAAAACTCTCCACATCGCTATCTCTGCTCCTTCCTTTCCTCCCTCTCTGTCCTAATCTACTTTTCCCCAGCATGGCCATCTCTTTTCCCAAGGCAGTGGGAAGACTAACACAGCTCTGAAGAAAATCTGTTTTTATTTTTTTGTATTTCTAGATAATTCCAGATGTTTCACCTGCTTGTAAACACTATGTAGTGCAATGAGTTACTTAATAAGGCCCTTCTAGCCATGGTCTTTACGACTCATGTGCAATGATTAAGTGGGACTATGCAAATAAGGCATACGGAACCTGTGATATTTGGGGTTATGTGTCAATGTGGCTAGACCATGATTCCCAGTATTGTGTGGCTGTCCTTCATTTCACGTGTTGTGGGTCCTGACCCCTATATGTCGATGAGGCAAGATTGGTGTCACAGCATTGCAGGAAGACATGACTCAAGCCCCACCCTTACTGAAGTTACACCATTTCCTCAGGTGCGGCCTGCATGTAAAATATATGTGTGTCTCCTGGCGCGGCTCTCTCTCTCTGCATCTGGATCCTGCATCTGGTTCATGATCAGCTGACCACCCCAGAAGTCTGCTGTCTAACATTCCAATTCTGGGTCCCCAGCCTCCACAGCCCCTTTGGCTGGTGGCCTATTGCATGAGTTGGTTTGCCAGCTTCAGTAGCCTTTTGAGCCAGCAGCCTGTGGTCTGAACGGCTGGTTTGGGTTCATCAGCTCCTGCAACCACATGGGCCAGGAGAAGCCTATGCCTAACCCATGAATTTGGAACTTGCCAGCCTCCACAACTGAGTAAGCTGTTTCCTTTATATGAGTGTTTTAGCCGTCTAGTGCTGCTATAACATAAATACCACAAGTGGATGGTTTTAACAAAGAGAAATTTATTCTCTCAGTCTAGTAAGCTACAAGTCTGAATTCAGGGCATCAGCTCCAGGGGAAGGCTGACTCTCTCTGTCAGCTCTGGAGGAAGGTCCTTGTCATCAATCTTCCCCTAGTCAAGGAGATTCTCAGTGCAGGGACCCCGTGTCCAAAGGATGTGCTATGCTCTCAGTGCCCCTTTCTTGGTGGTGTGAGGTCCCCATGTCTCTCTATTTGCTGCTGTCTTTTAGATCTCAAAAGAGATTGGCTTAAAATACAGTCTAACCTTGTAGATCTCATCAACGTAATTGCTGCTAATCCATCTCATTAACATCATAGTGATAGGATTCACAACACATAGAGAAATCACATCAGATGACAAAATGGAAGACAATCGTGCAATACTAGGAATCATGACCTAGCCAAGTTGACAGATATTTTTGGGGAACACAATTCAATCCATTAGAGTATTTGTTTCTTTCTTGTTGATAACTGTAACACCGGAGATGGCACAAGACTGCAAGTAATGGTAGCAGAGACCTGGCAGCAGGAGAGGCCTTGCAGTGGGTTTCCTGGCCCACAGAGCAAGGAAGCTGAGTGCCTTTGGGTGGAGGTCTAGGGCCAGAGAGAAGCATGCCTGCAAGCACAGCTGTGGAGAGGCTGTCACGGTGGAAGAATTGTATCCTTGAGTGTTTCTGAGCCTGAATTGTAACCTGTTACTTTCCTAATAAACCCCATAATCATGAGTATGGTCTGTGAGTTCAGTGTAGCCATTGTGATGAATTATCGAACCCAGCAGAGAAGTAGAGTGGTTGTGGGAAGGATGATTGGTGCCAAAGTTGGTAAAGATGGCAGAGAGAGCAGGCATGTCTGACCCCCACCTCACAGGACTCAGGCTTGGGCTGTTGATCTTGATTCTCCTTCCTCCTTGTGAATTTAGAGGAGGTCAGACACTGGCCCCATGCTGTTTCTACACACTAAAGTATATGAATCCTTAGAACTAAAATCTAGGTGAGAATTCAGAGCTCTAAGATCAGTCCTGAAGAAATCAAAATCATCAGTGACTTAATTGTTTTTATTATTATTACAACTCTCTCTATAGAATGATATCAGGACATATGAATATAAAATTTAAAAATTTACTCATATTTATACATCCATGACACCAAATATTTGCAAAAACAGGGTTTTCCTTTTTTCCAGGACAAAGAGATATTCTCCTTCATTCACACTAGTCTAGTTGCAAAATTGTTGAAAATTCCTTGAGGTGTTGATTAAGAAATGGTAGAGAAGATATTTGATGCTACATAGAAATTTGGGAGGGACAGAATGCAGCTACAACACTGTACCAGTCTCATTCTTTTTACCAAATGTTATATCTGGCTTCACTTTGAGTGCAAAGGATGAATGCTTCTCAAAGCTCTCGCTGCTGTCCAAATTAGATGTGCTAATGCCTCAAAATCTCTGCTTACCCAGCTGTTTCCACACAGGGCTCCTGGAGCTACACCCAGAAGTTTTCCTTTTATGCATCTATGTTCTCACTGTTACTACCATCTCTGCAGATTATACTAAGACACAAAGAAGGGTCAAGATTTTGAGCAAGAGATGCCTGCAGATACTCCAGTGTATTAATAATCATCAAAATCTCTCTTGATTGTCAAGTATCAATCATCAGTAGTGTTCCTATCCCAAATTTTTCTCTGAAGATTTTACCCTTTTTTCCTTAGGACAAAGATTACCCAGGGGATGTGGTGGGAAGGTCTGGTGTAGCTACAAACCATAACTTCTCTGCAGAAAAACCGCAGCCGTCCTTGTGAGGAGCTGGGAGACACACAAGTGGAAGTGTTAGGTTGGAAGTTAACACGAAAATCAGGAAAGATTCACAGGGCTGGTATTTGAAGCCATAAACATGTATGAAGTCCTCAAGAGAGAAAGCATAGAAAGAGAGAAGGTAGCCCAGGACTGAGCCTCATGGGCCTACAACATTTAGAGATCAAGAAGTGGTTTATCCAGGCATAAAATGGAATTCAGAAGCCTCTAAAATGTCAAAGAGTTCACCATGTCTCTATTGGGTTGGTGATATGAGGACTTCAGAATGGCATCAGAGAGCTCTGTATCAGATGCTGACTGTGGGGTAGGAGGGCACTGAGACTGGGGTGGGAGGAAAGTGTGGACTTGGAATGCCCAGTACTACCTCCATAAATGTTGGATTGGTAATTTTATATCGCCCAAGGTGAAATATATACAACTCATGCTTGGTCACCTCTACAAGGCAGGTCGAGAGCTTCGAGCCATGTTTCACCACCAGAAGAAGCACACATTTCTAGAAGAAGCACACATTTTAATTATCTTGACAACCTCCCAGGAAAAGGTGTTCAGCCGTGTTGGAGGTGAGCAACAGAAGGTTCATACTCCAGAAAGCGAAGCAGATTCCATTCTTAGCCTGAGCCAATATGTTACAAAGAGCATGAACCGTATTTCTTCACCATGGCAATTGCACATTCTGGAATTGTGCTTGTCTTTAGTAAATACCAGGTGCTGATGAGTCACCATGGCTTTTTATTCAAGAACCATGTGCAAAAAAATGGAGTTTGTATAGATTGCTCAAGAAATTACTGCTACTTTCCACAGTTCAGGGTGTTCCAAAGCTATCTCTGTCTCCAGTTACTCACAATGTGGGCATCGGATTCTCAATACCACTGTAGCTCATTCAATATTGGCCTCTCATGGATAAAGTGTATGATTTGCACCAATCTACAAGCCTGAAGACTCACACTGGTGCTGGCATCCACAGTCTCCTGTTCTGGGGAATCTATATCAAGCTGTGCTACCACCGTTGAATTATTTCCATATTTGACCAAAGCCTTTATCTACCTCTTCATATGGCTAAACTGAAAAATAAACGGTACATCATTCCACATTGTTCTGTTTTAAACTGATGTAAGCAAAGGGGTAGCCAAAGAGGGAATCGCTGATTGGCATCAAGTTGGTTAGACAGCAACATCAATCATCTGCTTATAAAATATGAGGCAATGAAAAAATAAACATCAAATAAAAAAACAGAAAGATGAGACAATTGCATTTGAATTTCCAAAGCCAGCTTCTGTATGTTCTAAGCCGTACCTCAAGTGGAACATCTGGAAAAGGTTTTCCTTGAAGACTTGTCTTAATCAGTGGTACGCAAACCTGGCTGAAGGTCAGAATCACAAAGAAAGCTTGTATAAAAGTACAGAGCCACCGGAGTTTCCCATTCATACATCTGTTCTAGAGCCCAGGAATCTGTGTTTTTAACCAGTATTACCTGTGCATTGTTCCAAAATCCACACTAAATGTATAGAATCTTAAATAGCATATAGGATCAGGAGAGAGGAAGAATGGTTGTGGTAGAAGGCTTCTTTAAACTATGCAGAGTTCCATCTTCTGGTCACAGCTGAAGCTCTTGTTGCAATCATGACCACCCTGTGCAAAAGCACTGGTCACACATAGCTTATCAGATTTATTTCGACATTTATCTTAATTTACATAAGGATTGGTTAGAAAAAAAAAAGACCTTATGTGAGCTCTTCTAATTATGCCTTGCCACCCTCAAATAAACACTGTCCAGAAAAGTTAGAGCAGGTATGACAACAAGAGCTGTACGATTTCTCATTTTCAGCACGTCACTTTGGAGTCAATAGCAGGAGTCCATCTTCCAGTCAGTTAGTAAGGGGGCCATGTCTCAGGACTTGCTTCCATCTCCTCTTCTTCCTTGGTTGAGGCTTGAAAGGATGTATTCCAGATGGTGCCCTTGCTTGCAGATACTCACTGGTCTTTCTTGTACAGAACCTAATTGTCTTTGCCAGGTGAATTTTGAGTCATCTTGGCTGAGAACCTGACCTTTGTCATTGATGATCAAAGAGAGATAGACTGGTTTCAAATCACCTAATCAATCCATGAGAAATGTTTTCTTCCCAGGTTGTTGTCTGTGTGTATATGTGCATGTGTACATATGTTTTCATTTCTTTTTTTATTGTTGTAAAAATATATATAAACAGCAAAACCATCAAGTGTGTCTCTGCCACAATACAGACTCTCTAAGTGTGGCCCACGGACTCCCAGCACAGGGGGTAGTTGCAAAAAATCCCTTGATTTTTTGATCCTACCATAGGCTGGACCTTCTGAACCTGAACTTCTGTTGGTCTCTGGAGTCTGTATTTTTAAAAATTTCTCCAGATGAGTCAAATATACAATAATATTTTTAAACTAGGGCTCTAATTACAAAGTCATGGGGTGAAGGAAGGAATAACCTGCCACCATTGACCATGTCCAGCTCAGAATAGTACAAGGGAAATCTTGGAAATGAGCATTCCTCTCCAGTGCCTAGCTGTTAAGGGTTTAATTGCCAAATCCTATACTTGTCACACCCTGGCTTTTTGCATCTCAGTAAATGAGGCCTCTATTCCTCACAGTCATACTTAACTCACAACCTACACCCAAAATTCGGCAGAAAATGTTGCCTGTTTTGCCTGAATGCAGTAATTTTCACCACACCACAGTCCCCTGCCTGGACCAGTGCAACCCCTCCTCCTGCTCTTCATCCTGTTCCCCTCGACCCCCTTGCTTTCCATGCAGCAGCTAAAGTGCTCCTTTAAAATATGAGTAAAGATATTTGACATCACTGCCCAAATGTTCACTAACTTCCAATTCTACTAAAGAATAAAATTCAACATTCTTACTGTGGTGTCTAAGTCCCTAAATATTCTGGGGACACATCGACATTTTAGGCCTCATCTCTTTCCACTCCCTCAAGCCCGCTGACATTCCTGCTACTCCTCAATTACATCAGTCCTGCTTCCACCTCAGGGTCTTTGCCTGAATGCACTGAGTTTGATATTTTGCCTCCATCCTCTCACTTAATTCTCAAACCAGTCCAGTCTGGTTGTTATTACTGTCTTGATAGAGAAAACTAATCAAGACCAAAATACTTTCCTTGATATTTTTCCCTTCCCTTTCATTTCTTTGGTACTCATGGAGCTGGGTGAAACTGTGACTTAGAGCTGGATTATCCAAAAATACATTTCACATCTCACAGTGGCCACCTACAGTGTGAAAACATGCTCTTCCTTATTCCCACCAACACCAAAGATGGCATTTTTTGGAAGTTCGCTGCATTTGAAAACTCCAAGCTCACGTCCATGACTTGCTTGTCTTCTACTTCCCTCTCTTCATTCCTGATGCTTTTCACATGTATTTTGAGCTCTAGTCAAAAAAAAAAAGTCAAAGGCACCTCAAATTCTCTCTTCTCTTATTGGTCTCCCTCGTTATTGTTGCTGCTTCCCACCCTTAGAAACTCTCATGGAAGTGAATTCCCAAGGAATATCCCAGAACCTGATCTTTGCCAGGCAGAAGATAATCTAAGTGGCACTGAACAGTCACAAGATATGCACAGAAGGGTTTTTGCAGAGCATTAAGATTTCCCAAAGTTCACTTCTATGAATGCATGCTAAATCCACTCAGTTCAAGCTGGTTTGGGGTAGCCTGGGGCACGTTTTCCCATTTCTAACTCAATTAAAGAATCTTTCCAGCAGAGGTATTTCTGCAGCCTTTCCAAATAAGCTCTGGGATGTTCAAACTGAATACTTTATTCAGTTATGTAATTTGAAAATCAGTTATGTAATTTGAAACAAAGTTAAGCTGGAGTGTGAAGTGACTGCCTTGAGTTCCATTTGCTCTAGTTTGTCTGGAGGAAGATAAGATCTGTTTCTTTTTCTTCTCTGTTTCTAGTGTGCATCCCACGTTTAACGTGTCCAACATGAGATGCCCTCTGTCCTGCCTGTGGTTCCAGAACCATGCCAAATGAGAAACACAGACATGGCCAGTGCCCGAGGTCCTCGCCTGTGATCTCTCCCCATAGTTGGCGCATTCCTCTGAGGCTCTGTGGTAACTGATGCCACCCTTGGGTCAGCAGTGAGAGACTGAAAGGCATATCAAATTAGAGAGAGAGACAAAAGGCCCTCACTCCTCAAACTGATAGGCCAAAAGAGTAACCATTGCAAAGAGTAGGGTGAGTGCTCCCGGCAGGAGTCCATCCAGAGCCCTCATCAACATAGAAGCATGAAGGTGGGGCTGCCCACTGTGATGGTAGCAAGGACACTGGAGCTAGAAGCACAGAGAAGCAGATGGATCTTGATAGCCCAGTGGTCCATGTTGGTCACCCTCCCATGGACCTGCTACCACATAGAACGCATGGGTGGATTTGCAGTAGGTGGCTGTAAACATTTCTGATGATAATTAGTGGTAGAGGGAATAGAAGTGCTATCACCATAATTTCAGTCTTTCCATCTCACTCAGTCTGGCAGTGCAGGTTTAACTTCTGTTTGAGAACTATGAAGGTGCGAAACATCAAGACCGTCTGCCCTTTGAGAGTGAAGACTACACTAGGTTCATCTCTTCTCATCTCGACCTCACCTATCCATGCACCATTTAATCATTCATCAACTCAGTGTGCATGTGTCTATAAGTGCATGCATGCATGAGCGTGTATATGTGTGTGTGTGCCATCTGTTGTGTAGCAGCCCATGTTGCTGAGATCAGTCTCAGTTCCTCTTCACCAGCACACAGAGTCCTCCTGTCTATAAATTTACCATTACAGAGATTGTTCTTAACCAGCCTGATGCTCCAATTGTTTTTATTTATAGCTTTTACTTTTATTTATATTTGTATTTTTACTTTTGTTTTTATTTATTTTTTGTATTTATAGTAAGTGTACCAGCAAGCACTATTATAGGTTCTCTTGTGTTCAAATGTATGAACAGCCATAAAACACTGAATTAAGTATCATGTGACTTCTTTTGTGATGATATCCGTGCAGAACTTGAGTTGGTCACAAGAAAAACCTGTTGGCCACACTTTAGAACCAGAATCCATCTGTCAGTTTGTTGTCCTGTGGTGGCTTCTGTATTGCTACGATGCTGGAAGCTATGCCACTGGCATTTCAAAAAACAGCAGGGTCTCCCATGATGGACAGGTTTCAGCAGAGCTTTCAGACGAATACAGACTAGGAAGAAAGGGCTGATGATCTACTTCAGAAAATTAGCCAATGAAAACCTTATGGATCACAACAGAACACTGTCTGACACACTTGCTTTGCACACACCATCAGGAGAATCAATTGCTGGAGAAGGACATCATATCTGGCAAAGTAGAGGGCCAGCGAGGGAAAGGGACACCCTCAGTGAGTGCAGCACAGTGAGTACTAAGATGAACTCAAACATGCTGGTGACTGCGAGGATGGTGCAGGATTGGACAGCATTTTGTTCTGGTTTACATAAAGTTACCATGAGTCAGAGTCAACTTGACAGTTGTGAACAACAACTCTTTAGGTTAATAAGCTGCTTTGAAATTCCTAAAACATGAAGTCTGATTCCTTCTATTATGCGTTTCTCAGGGCTCTTGGGACGGTCAGAAGGGGGACAAACTTATTATTCTCCTTCATTAATTAATTCACCGAACAAATACTTATTGAGTGCCTATTGTATGTGAAGCTTTATGCTAGGCAGTGCAAACATAGCAAAGAGATAAAAGGAAGCCTCCATACTCCGGCCTCCAGGGGCACTAAGGAAATCACTGTAGTGTAGTGTCATTGACAAGGATCTCTGGTGACATGGTGGTTAAGTGCTCAGCTGCTAACTGAAAATTTGATGGTTCAAACCCACTAGCCATTCCATGGGAGAAAGATGTGTCAGTCTTCTTCCCTAAAGATTAACTCATTGCCATGGAGTTGATTCTGACTTATGGCAACCCTATAGGACAGGGTAGAACTGCCTCATGGCAGAATGCCACATCTTTCTTCCATGGAAGAGCTGGTGCATTCAAATCACCAACCTTTAGTTTAGCAGCTAAGCACTTAGCCACTGGATGACCAGGGCTCCTCCTTATAGATTACAGCCTTGGAAACCCTATGGAGCACTTTTACTCTGTTCTATAGGGTTGTTATGAGTTGAAATCAACCCAGGGGCAATGGGTTTAAGTTTTGGAATGTCAATGACAGCCAAGGGAAGTGGGAAAAGCAATAACAACATACAAGCATCTGAAAATATGGGTTCCACAATACCCAATATTGAAATTTTTGAAAATATTGTGGTTGTTTTTTAATCTTATATTGATAATTGATTGATCATTTTATTTCTTATCCAATCATTCATTCAACAAATATTTATTGTACATTCACCACATGCTGAATATACAGCAGTGAATGAGTCATATATATTGCATACTTTTTGGAGCTGTCTTTACCCTGTTAATATATAACACAAACAAAATCCAGGCAAGTAAAAAAGCTAATATTGCCTGCCTACGGTTTTAAGTTTGGATTTGATTATCTGAGTGGGGATGGAAAGTTAGTGAGATAATATCAGTCTTCAGTGAAGCTGAATCTCAATATTCATAGGAACGGAAAAATCAGAGGAGAGTAAAGCAGTGGAAAAAAGTTATAGGGTAGAAAGAATCCAGCTTTAAATGGGGAAGGGAGATCATCTTTTGTTGGCCAGGAAAAGGAACCCACCAAAAGAGACCTACATAAGAGGAAAAACATACCATGCTCATGGATAGGAAGACTCAACATTGTGAAAATATCAATTCTACCCAAAGCAATCTACAGATACAATGCAATCCAGATCTAAATTCCAACAGCATTTTTTTTAATGAGATGGAGAAACAAATCACCAACTTTATGTAGAAAGAGAAGAGGCCCCAGATAAAGCATTACTGAAGAAGAAGAACAAAGTGGGAGACCTCACACTACATGATCTCAGAACCTTTTATACAACAATGCTAGTCAAAACAGCCTGGTACTGGTACAACAACAGACACATAGACCAATGGAACAAATTTAAGAACCCAGGTGTAAATCCACCCATCTATGAGCAGCTGGTATTTGACAAAGGCCCAAAGTCCATTAAATGGGGAAAAGACAGTCTCTTTAACAAATGGTGCTGGCATAATTGGATATTCATCTGTAAAAAAATGAAATGGGTCCCATACCTCACACCATACACAAAAACTAACTCAAAATGGATCAAAGACCTAAATATAAAACTTAAAACAATAAGATCATGGAAGAAAAAATTGGAACAATAGTAGGGGCCCTAATACATGGTATAAATAGTATATGAACCGTAGCTAACAACGTACAAACACAAGAAGAGAAACTAGGTAACTGGGATCTCCTAAAAGTCAAACATTTATTCTCATCGAAAGACTCCACCAAAAGAATAAAAAGAAAATCTACAGACTAGAGGGGAAAATATTGCCTATGACATATCCCATAAGGGTCTAATCTCTAAAATCTATAAGATACTGCAACACTTCAACAACAAAAAGACAAAGAATCCAATTAAAAATTGGTCAAAGGATATGAACAGACACTTCAACAAAGAAGACATTCAGGCAGCTAACAAACACATGAGGAGATGTTCGCAACCACTCGCCATTAGAGAAATGCAAATTAAAATTTCATTGAGATACAATCTTACCCTGATAATACTTGCACTAATCCAAAAAACACAAAATAACAAATGTTGGAGAGGTCGTGGGGAGGTAGGAATGCTTATGCACTGTTGGTGGGAATGTAAAATGGTACAATCACTTTGGAAAAT